>NC_091122.1:93861954-94461954 GCF_040183065.1 Periplaneta americana | reverse complement strand
AATTGAATTTTTTTACTTTCCTTATACATTTTAGAAACAATTCTGAGAGATGAAATGAATAGTCTAACCCAATTTTATGAGTGAATCTTTGTTTTAAATTTAAAGGCTGCACGTCTGCTGGTTAAAAAAAAAAATAAATCGGTATAATTATTTTGATCATTACTGACTCCCATTTTCCATCCCTTAATGTTCGTATTTCGTAAAACTCAGTCTTATCTATTGACTAAGGATTAACATATTTCCATATACATATAGGCTATATATATAATAGATTATATTTCCATTTCGTACAATATTCTGATCACGAGACTTAATCATATACTTTGTCTTTTCGGGATTTACTACCAAACCTATCGCTTTATTTGCTTCAAGTAAAATTTCCGTGTTTTCCCTAATCGTTTGTGGAGTTTTTCCTAACATATTCACGTCATCCGCATAGACAAGAAGCTGATGTAACCCATTCAATTCCAAACCCTCTCTGTTATCCTGAACTTTCCTAATGGCATATTCTAGAGCGAAGTTAAAAAGTAAAGGTGATAGTGCATCTCCTTGTTTTAGCCCGCAGTGAATTCGAAAAGCATCAGATAGAAACTGGCCTATACGGACTCTGCTGTAAGTTTCATTGAGACACATTTTAATTACTCGAACAAGTTTCTTGGGAATACCAAAGACACATATAGACTACTGTAATATTTGTTTAGTTTTTGGAGGTGACTGTCCAGAGTGCACAAATACTCGGGCGTGCATGTTTACTATTATGTCCTACCCATTCCACTGCGACAGAGATAACAGCCGATCTTGCAGCGGTGAGGACTCGCTCTCCAGTTCACATTAAGAAAATCCATCTGCCAAAATCCCTGGCGCGACCTATAGCAACAGTGCGACGTTGTCACACGGTGCACGGTGCATGAGACGTGGAAGACAGAGCCAACAGATAAGGACAGAAACTATCAGTCGCTGCTGGCTACAGCGAGCGTGCAGGTCGAGACCTGTTCCTTCTTTGTGTGTAATGTTTAAATATAATTACTCTTACTGAAGTAATTTTCATCCCAATCTTTATTACTTCTTCGCTTCACAGGTCAGCAGTTTTTGGAGTCACTAACTTTCGAAATAAAGTGACAGATATGTAGAAATTTAGCTAATGTCAGACAAAGAGAATGTCTTAATTTTAAAAAAAGAATGCTGCATATTGTATTGCACTATCTGACATGTGAAAATACCCTTCTGAAAAAATTGAGGGCGACAAAATTTATCCAAATGTTCAGACTTCCTTGTACAGCAATGTTGAATTTATTATTGTTTATTTCTCCAGAGGAAAGATGAGATGAAGTTTGTTTGTAGGGGCAGCCTACGAATCTAGCGATAATAAAACGTAAACATATACGTATGTAGATACGTAATTGAGTATTGATATTGAAGTTGAGAAGTATTCTATTTTTCTTCTGCTGAATGAAGCCTATATAATTTAATTTAATTCTCAAGCGTATACCTACCTAGGGGTCCAGGGTTCTATATTCTTGTTACGCATCTGGTTATAATGCAACGTAAGCATAGTATGTGATCATACATAATTAATTCAGTATTCATACTGAAACTGTAGATTATTTTATTTTTCTCTCTTAAACTAAGTCTATCTAATTTAATTTTATTCTATTACTTTTACGTATCTATAGCGTGGCTAAGAATCTGGCTATAAGAATATAAGCATATCTGTAGGCTTAATTCAGTACTCATATTGAAATTGACGATTACTTTCTTTTACTTTGTTAAATCAAGCCTATCTAATTTCATTTAATCCTCAAGCTTATACCTACCTAGAGGTCCAGGGTTCTTGTTGTATCAGTCTGGCCTGGGCAGTATAAGTCTACGAGTGAAAGTAGTTATATATAAGTGAATATGAAAACCGTAACCCAATAATATCGTTAATATATTAAAGGTAAATTTGTATATTAGAAAAAGGTATATAATGTAACATATTATATACAACGCAAGGTTTTCAAAATAGAAACTGAGTTTTGGAATTATAAAATCTCCTCGTTTCTAGCATTCCTGTATTTATTTATATTTTTGAGTAGGTTATTTTACGACGCTTTATCAACATCTTAGGTTATTTAGCGTCTGAATGAGGTGGTGATAATGCCGGTGAAATGAGTCCGGGGTTCAGCACCGAAAGTTACCCAGCATTTGCTCATATTGGGTTGAGGGGAAAACCCCGGAAAAACCTTAACCAGGCAATTTGCCCCGACCGGAAATCGAACCCGCCTGGTTACGCTGTCCGTTACTCCACAGGTGTGTACCGCCTGTATTTATTTTAATAGTGAAATGTAATTAAATTGCTTCATCTTATAACGTTTTTAGTGCTCTTAAGCAAGAATGTTGTTAATACTCTTCGTATAATTCATCGAAAAAGAGGCAGGAGTGTTTATGTTTACAATATCAACCAAATATCTCACACGTTTAAGCAGTATTTCGTCTTATACCATGTATAATATTCCAATGAAAAGTGAAAATGTTAACCGTTGTTATTCTCAGCTTTCTTCTTGCTTTCCATGTTCTATAGTGTCACTGCTAACACATACTACTAATATTGTCTATTTAAATTAATATCGTACGATGAAATAATACACGATTCTAAAAATCGTCAAATAATTAACACGTTTTGCGTTATTTTCCAGGAGAGGTAAATACAGGTACAGTATACCACCTATTTGAATTATCTCTTTGCCCTGTCCGAGAATACGAGATAACGTATGTACTTCTAAACCACACGCCTCTGCAGTCAGATTCTTTGTTTCTAAAAAAAACTGACACGCATTACATCATAAGTTAGTCCTTCAGAAAAATTATAGTACAGAAAATACAATACTCCTCGCCTGTGAGTGTATGACTATCCTTTTGCGTATACCAGATGAAATACCAGAGCCACATGCAATCCCTTCAAGAGGCATTGTTACGGTAAGTTACACATCACACAAGAGAAAACAGTCCACGTCTGAATTTGAAAATAAACAGTATCTATCTTCGTTTACAGAGAGGGACTTCTGAGCAAAATATGTTGTATGCTGTAGGTTGGATATCTCTGTTTAGTCTTAAAGCGATAACACGCGAACCAGTTGACATACAATTGCCATTCTTGTACTGTTGGATTCAGAATTCGGAGCTCTATCGAATGCGATAGCTTAAAATTCATTCCTAGCCATAAATATTGTGCGCGCAAGAAATAAACTTATACGCGACGCTTCAGCGAGACTTCGCGACGATTTAACTAGGCAACACCGCTTCACTGTCAGTGGCTAGTCGACATAGACCGGCCTGATCTAGCTCCGCCTTATATGCCTTTTTATTCTGAAAGCGCTTTAACAGCAATGTGTACAAGATCTGAATGAACCCAATTTAAAAACTTCACTAGGCCTATATACTGTATTTACGGCTTAAGAATTATCACTTCTACCGCACGTAAGTTTCTTGTTTTTTCTTACATTATTTCACATGGTGCTGGGTAGTGAATCTCGGGAGTCAAAAGTTCTAACTTCACTCGGAGTTGAACCCGGCTCTTCCAGTCCTCAGAACGAAATCTGATCCATGCTGGAGACTACACGCTGTTTAAAAGTACAGAAAGAACATGCGAGATTGGTTGAAGACTGCTGCATGGAGCACAGACTTGTCGGAACAGGTTATGCTATAAGTAAAACGCGTTTCAATGTAGCTGTTATTGAAACGAGCTCCTAATGAGTAGATAGTCCCGCACAACC
Source organism: Periplaneta americana (assembly GCF_040183065.1). Lineage (NCBI taxonomy): Eukaryota > Metazoa > Arthropoda > Insecta > Blattodea > Blattidae > Periplaneta > Periplaneta americana. The sequence goes on along the minus strand of NC_091122.1, from coordinate 94,458,202 downwards.
ACTATTAATTGCCCTATTTATTGCAGCTTGTTCCTTCCTGCGTAACCACGGCAACGCGCTGCAATTCGAAAGCATTTCGGAACAACAGAGCGTCATTACGGCATTATTTATGGAGCGCATATCGGAATGCCAAATTAGACAGTCGCATGTCTCTAATTGCATTTCACATTCAGTTGTGGTTCAGGGGTGCACAACAATGGCAACATGGCGGACGCAAGAGCAATAATTTGCAAGAACAAGAGTAGTATGAGAACAGGATAATCAGATATCAGAATCATTTGTAAACTGTTATGGAAAGAAACTGAGACGTTCTCTGAAATAACAACTTAACGTACGTAACATTTAATTTTTAGTTTACGTGTGTTCTTATTGCAGAATAGACGTAACCACGACCCACCATATATTGAATCTTTAATAACACATCTCCCTTCTGACAAATATGATTTCCATCCAACAAACCCAAATGTAAAACATGTAATACTCTGTACCTCAAATTCAAGATTTTGTAGTTAAGTTCTTATTCCAAAGAAAGCCTCAATCATTGGCTAGACGTTTAAATACTGTCTTAAGTTGCTAGGGAAAATAATTATTTACAAGAGATTTCAATAATTTATAAGTATGTTACCATGTAAGCAGATGCTTGGCCAATATGAAAGGTACCACGAAACATAATTAGCAAGATGTTAAAATAACCTGCACGTTTTTCTAGGTGCATAAACAATGTGCAAGTTATTATGAGATTAACAAGATGTTGAAATAACCTGCAAGTTTCTATGAAAATATATATTTGAACAGTATATTACAAGGTACGAGTACTATGAAACAGAAGTTTAAGCAAGATCGATATACTTTAAAACAGATTACTGTATTAGCAAAATGATTAATAAATAACCTGAAGTTTATATCGATGGCTAAGAAGCGATACTTTGTATCTGTGAATTTGCAGGTGAATCAGAACACTGTTTTAAAAATTAATTTCTCTCAAGGTAAACAAACTTTTTATATATATTTTTCTGCTTCGCAAGATCCTCTGCTCGAGGAAAATGTTAGTTAACTGTCCAATTTTGTAAACATAATAATAACAACGCAGTTATTTAAAAAAAAATAGTTAAACTAAATGACAATTTTTATAGATATGAGGTATTACTTCTTAACCATCGATGTTTGAAGGGTTCAGAACCATAGCGGGCCAAGCGCCATTTATTAAAAACGGAGAAAGCAAGCGTTAAAGTTGAGTAAATACCATAATTTAATGAAGACTGACAAATCATTTAATTTTAATGTGCATACTTTATCTTACTTGCTATATGTTTCGTTAAGTTATGGTAATCACTTAATTTTAACTCTTGTTTTCTCCGTTTTTAATAAATGGCGCTTGACCCACTATGGCTCTGAACACTTCATTTGTTCTTTCTTTTTCCCTAAGTCGTTTTCAGTTCGAGTAGTTAGATATGGAGATTCTCTTATGTGTCAGAGGTCGTACAGTTCTAGACTGCAAGACCGAGGCCTTCACCATAACGTCATAAGCGACGACGGTGAATGGAAACACTCCACGAAAATTTCTCTCAGCAATCTCTTTAACGAAAAAAGAAATTTCCCTAGCATACTCCGGGATTTTAAGACGGCCCTCCGGTGTGGGAAGTCGACACGCTTGTCGTTCGTTGATGGCGCACTTTGAACACATAATTATCATAATCAACATCGCCATTGTTATCATTAATTCAAAATGTATTGAGGATTCTACGTAAGAATCATGAGTAACAGAACTCTAGCGTGTTACTTTTATCCTATTTCAAACAACGCATGAAACCAAATCATTGTAGAATTTTCTACGTGCGGAAATCAAACCAACGACCTCTGTTTCTGATGTCAAAGCAGCGACGTGTCCTTTACCGCCCTGGCAGCTGCGCTGAATCATTCAAGTCGCGTGGCGCACGAATAGACTAGGCAGACGATTGCCGATAGTCAAACATTCACAGCGCGTTACATAACGGCCAGGGGTAGCAAGTAGCGATCTGCACTCAATAGGGACCATGTCAAATCTGTATCAGGTTCAGATACTTGAATGTTTCTTGATGTCGCAATGTAACTGATTACTAGTGGCAAGTATAAAGAATGAGGCCATACTCCAACTAGTGTAGACAGTGCATGCTATCTGAATTAAGGGAAAATGTGTAGAAACATAGTGAAAGACTGGGAAATAAATAAATAAAGAAGCAAAGAACGAAGTAAATATCTAAAAATAGAGTTAATGACTGGAGAAAAATAAAAGAAATGTAAAGTAAAGACATGAACAAGTAAAGAACCAAAGATTGAAATAGTAAAAAGAAAGAAAATTAAAAAGACAGTAATAATTAGAGACAGAATTTTAAAGGCAATCCCCTTTTTATTTCAATGCGAAACATGAAATAATTAATTACGATGTTCAAAACTATCTTCCCCCGACCAAATTATGTGGTTTTGACTTCCCTTTTTTCCCCTTTTTAGTCCATATTCCCTTTTCCCCCTTTCTTAAAAGCACCTCTTATTTTGGTCCTTTTTTGACAGAATATCGCAAACATTTAAACCATTTTCCTATTTTTTTTTTTTCCGATAGGCCTGTAACTTCCTGAGCAAGCGAAAATAAATCGTTGTTCTTCTAATTCCAGACATTGAAAAACTAATAAAGTGTGCTGATTTAGAGTTCAGGATAAAGAGAAAATTTTCACGTCTGGTTTCAGTTGATGTTGAGCGATCATTTTCTGTTTATAAAGACATTCTGCATTCAAAGAAGCAGAATCATATTAAAACATATTGAAATGTTGAATGTAATCAAATACAAACTTTCCTTATGTTGTGAAGCGATAAATATAAGCTTGTATCTGCTATGTGTATCCATGAGTGTGCTGAAGTGTGTTTTCAATTAAAATAACACCCTTTTGAGGGAGTAATATAGGCCTAGTCCTTTTTGAAGTTCTTTTTTGACTATATCAAACAGAACACTTTCCTTATGTTGTTAAGATATAAATGTAAGATTGTGTGTGTCATGTATATCCATGAATGTACTGCAGTATGTTTTGGGTAGTAATATAGTACTTTTTCAATTTTTTTTTTTGCTATAACTTTCCCTTTTTTGTCCTTTTTTATGAAAAATTTTCCCTTAAAATCCGGTCTGTCTAATAATAATAATAATAATAATAATAATAATAATAATAATAATGATAATAATAATAATAATGATAATAATAATAATAAATAGTGAAGAACGACTGAAGACAGGAAAGAAAGATAGGAGAGAAGAAAGGCAAGAATGGACGGAAAGAAAGCAGTAAAGACCTGAAGGCATTGAAATTATGGAAGATAAGGCAACAGAAAATTTAGTAAAAAATGAATAACGATTGGATATAAATAATAAGATGTGAAAAAGAAGAGTTGGAGAAGGGCGACATAAGGACAATAAGAAAAGGGATCATAGATAAAACATAAGACGAGAAAACAGAAGAACTTAAAGAAAGTAATAAGGGGAAATGAGAAAACAATGAAAAGATAAAGGAAATACACTAAGAAGAAAACAAAAAGTAACAAAAAAACAAGAAAATACAAGTTGAAGGGAAGAAAAAAGAAAGGCAAAATAGACAGGGAGTGAGTGAATAAAGCATGCGTGTCCTTGTGCGTGTGCGTGCCTGTGACCCACTGATGTAACATGCGGTGTCTCGTGCGTGCGGGGTCAACACTTCAATTCTCTGCGTGTGCGCGTGTGTACGTGCGTGCGTGAGACATGTTCATAGCCTTCATTCCTTCATTGCGACGCATTGCTGACAACTGAAGATCAAAAACGTCATTATGATATGACATAATGAGAGCATGGGGAGGACGGAAACATGATGAGAAAGTACTCCAGGGAAACCTTCCATCAGCCACTTACCTTGAATAGACATACTACGGTAATGAAGCCTGGGAAATGTACATGGATCATGGATGAAAAAACTGTATTCTAGGAAAGGGAGCGCGTGTCACAGTTTGAGAGCAGAGCGCGTTATCTGTGGACAAGTTGTAAACACAGCTGTTGATAAAACTCTCAGGATTGAATGAAAATCAACGGCAGCATTAAAAAATTATAAGCGATAAAATTAATAACATTTCAACACACAGTTACAGAAACTGCTATCGCGTCGCAATGTTGGTACAACTGTGAGCGCCGCACGCGACGAGATAAGTGCGCACGCACGCGTCAGACTTCAATGACGTTTTATCAACTGGAAATGTGCAATTTCGTCCTGTTGCACTACAGTAATTTTGATTTTTAAAGTCTCTAATTATACGAAATACAGAATAAATATCTTACTTGCGTAAAAAATTGTTAGAGATTTTGACGCATAAACAAGTTTCGTCTTCCTTTAACTTCTCGTTGGCCTAGAAAATGTATAAATTGTACTGCGATGATGCGAAAATCGATTTCCAGATTTTATCTCGACTACAAGCGTGGAGCGACTCTGACGTTGGAAACATGGTTATGGCATAATGTCGGTATGCACGTCGGTTGTGTAAGCCTACATCATTTCCTCCTGAACTATTTCACTGAAGTAACTGCAGGATTTAAAAGTCACTGAACAACATTCTTCACTGTACCTCAACATAAGTGGAGCTAATGTTTTACAAGTCTCATATCAGTGGTTTCTTTGTTTTTGAATAGAGTATGACTTGGAGACTTGACTAATTATACAGAGTGAACGGTAAGTAATGTCATTAATTTCAGGGAGTTATTCTTTGAGATATTTCAAACCAAAAAAGTTTAAAACAATTTTGCTCGTTTTTGCTTTCTTTTCGAGATAAAAATTGTTTTATATACGAAACATTTCATAGCGTGTTTTGAGACAGCCATTGATTTAATTCCCGATATGGTCAGTCAATTTAAGAGAGCAGTGTATTAGCTATAGACTAATAATAAATGATTGAAAGAACTTTAGTTTTGTCCTTTCAGAAATTTGATCCGAACAAATGTAACTTTTCGTTCTGAAAAGGAATTTTTCAATATTACATTTGTTGGAATCAAATTTCTGCGTATTTAATGGCCAAAACTATTTATTTTTTCCAATCATTTAGGCCTACTATCATAATACATTGCTCTCTTAAACTGATTGAGCATATTGGCAGTTAAATCAATGACTTCCCCAAAACACGCTATGAAATATTTCATACTATAAAACAATTTTATCTCAGAAAGGAAGCAAAAACGAGCAAAATTGTATTAAACTTTTTGTTTGAAATATCTCAAAGAATAACTTGTATTCATGGTCGTTGTTTTCGATTATCGAGTGTCATTAGACCGATGTTTCGCGGGTTCGAATCCGGTGGAGATCGATGGATTTTTTTAGGGCTATACAAATACTTTGTCCAGTAGGCCTATGTTCCTTAGTAAAGAAAGGAAAGTACTGTGTCGCAGAATTATACCGTTCAAAAAACCTTAGACTTAATGACTTCAGTTACATTTCAGCAACAGTTCCTCTCACATGTCAAAGTTAAATTTCGATAGTCATTCACCGTCCTCGCCTATTCTCCTACCATCGAGAGTAACGAATTCCTCACCGAGAGAGGTGGCTCAGCGGTAAAACACTGCACTGGCATTCGGAAGGTCCCGGGTCGGACAATCTGATCTGGTTTTTAGCGGTTTCCTTCATCATGAAATAGTCGGACACTGTATTTAAAACGATAAAAGCCGGGTTGGTTCCCATTTCTACTACAAAGCCAATGTTAACGTTTCGTAAGACCTGAATCCCTAAGAATTATACATCTTCATTACACAACTTTTAACACTATATCACACGGAATATGTATTATAAGTCTTTCTCGTGTTAAATTTTACCGTACCTGGCTAACATGTTTCAGCCTGTTATGGGCCATCTTCAGAACTGGTTGGTGCTGATCTTGGCGCCTTCTGTTTGTTTTTCCTGTGGGGGTGCGTTTGTTTAGTGTAATGTAGAGTCAAAGTGTATGTGTGTTCTGAAATTGAGATGTGTGTTGAGAATTTAATTTGGATTTGTTTTTGTGTGTCTGTATATTTTGTATTGTTCTAGTGTGTTCAGTTTCTGGCTTTTTGGTTGAATATGTAGAATTTCTATGTCTGTGTTTATGTCTCTGTAGGTCAGGTTAGCATTTGTGATGTGTTCTGCATATGTGGAAGTGTTTTGCAGTATTGTTATGGCTGTGATGTGTTCTTTGTAACGGCTAGCTCTGCCATCTTCTTCAGGGATGATGGCAGAGCTAGCCGTCGAAAGCTTGGAATCTAATCTCCAACTCACCTGGCTGAGAACCCGAGAAGAGTTATTCTATATCAAACGCCGGGAAAGCCTCAAGTCATACAGTATTTGAAATGATCTGCCTGTCTGTTCTATGTAGAAGTTGTTGCAGGCGTTGCATTTGAGTTTGTATACGCCTGTGTGGTTGTATTTGTTTGTTTGTGTTGTTTGTGTGTTGAGATGCTTTTGTAGGATATTATTTGTTCTGTATGCGATGTTGTAATTTAATTTCTTGAATGAGGTTGCAATCTTGAGTGTGTTTTTGTTTTCGTATGTTAGTGCGATGTATTTTTTGTGTTCTTGTGTTTGTGTTGTATTCTTATGCTTTTTGTGATTATGTTTTGTCTTCCTTATTATGTTGTCTATTATGTTAGAGTTATATCCGTTTTCTTGTGCTATGTAAGAAGAAGAGCTTAACACAATCAAATACATAGAGCTTCATTAAAGTTTGAAGCAGAACATTGTGACGCACTCGAATTCATTTTAAACAATCTATTTTTATTTTACGAAGCTTTATAAACTGCTATGGCTGTCTAGCGTCTGTGTGAAATGAAGGTGATAATGCCGGCGAAATGTGTCCAGAGTCCAGAACCTAAAGTTACCCAGCATTTGCTCTTAAGGGTTGAGGGAAAACCCCAGAAAGAAAAAGCTCAACCAAGTAACTTGTCCCAATCAGGATTTGGGTCTGAGCCCGCTCGTTTACGGTCATGCATGCTAACCGTTACTCCACAGCAGTGGACCAACATTCATTCATTTATTTTATTCCATAGATCTTACATGAGCAATGAAGCTTTAAGATGTGGAACAAGTCAAAATTTTACAATATTACAATTACAATTTGTAAAAATTTTTATAGTTTTACAATTTATTAATTTTCTACAATTTACAATTTTGTGCAATTTTTTACAATATTTTGGCGAGATGTAGTGAGATGAGGTGAGTTCCGAGGATTCGCCAAAATATTACCCTGCATTTGCCTTCTGGTTGGGGAAAACCTCGGAAAAACCCAACCAGGTAATCAAATCAAAGGGGTGTAATCAAATCAAAGGGGTTGATGCCAAGGACTCGCCATAGACTCGCCACAGACCATCCGGCTTCAGTCCCACGACTGTGGAAAACCTCGGAAGAAACCAAAGACCAAAGGGGGATCCAACCCAAGCCCAAACGCAGCTCCGTATCAGCAGCCCAGCGAGTCTGCCGACTGAGCTACATCGATGGCTCTACTAAAAGTATACAATACATAGCCAATCAGATTATTAAATTTACAAACGCAAACGATCATTCATCAGTTGAGCTATATGTATAATACAAAACAATTTTCTTAAGAACTCAATTATACAAGAACCGATTTACGATGTTGATTTTAATAATGACTTGAAATAACTTGTCAAACAAAAATCCTAATATATAATGTATTTTGCTAATTAAATGACTCCTCAGTGTTGGAAAGCTATACTCAATTTATAGGCTATACCTACTTACTTACTTACTTACTTACAAATGGCTTTTAAGGAACCCGAAGGTTCATTGCCGCCCTCACATAAGCCCGCCAGCGGTCCCTATCCTGTGCAAGATTAATCCAGTCTCTATCATCATACCCCACCTCCCTCAAATCCATTTTAATATTATTCTCCCATCTACGTCTCGGCCTCCCTAAAGGTCTTTTTCCCTCCGGTCTCCCAACTAACACTCTATATGCATTTCTGGATTCGCCCATACGTGCTACATGCCCTGCCCATCTCAAACGTCTCGATTTTATGTTCCTAATTATGTCAGGTGAAGAATACAATGCGTGCAGTTCTGTGTTGTGTAACTTTCTCCATTCTCCTGTAACTTCATCCCGCTTAGCCCCAAATATTTTCCTTAGCACCTTATTCTCAAACACCCTGAACCTATGTCCCTCTCTCAGAGTGAGAGTCCAAGTTTCACAACCATACAGAAGAACCGGTAATATAACTGTTTTATAAATTCTAACTTTCAGATTTTTGGACAGCAGACTGGATGATAAGAGCTTCTCAACCGAATAATAACACGCATTTCCCATATTTATTCTGCGTTTAATTTCCTCCCGAGTGTCATTTATATTTGTTACTGTTGCTCCAAGATATTTGAATTTTTCCACCTCTTCGAAGGATAAATCTCCAATTTTTATATTTCCATTTCGTACAATATTCCGGTCACGAGACATAATCATATACTTTGTCTTTTCGGGATTTACTTCCAAACCGATCGCTCTACTTGCTTCAAGTAAAATTTCCGTGTTTTCCCTAATCGTTTGTGTATTTTCTCCTAACATATTCACGTCATCCGCATAGACAAGAAGCTGATGTAACCCGTTCAATTCCAAACCCTGCCTGTTATCCTGAACTTTCCTAATGGCATATTCTAGAGCGAAGTTAAAAAGTAAAGGTGATAGTGCATCTCCCTGCTTTAGCCCGCAGTGAATTGGAAAAGCATCTGATAGAAACTGACCTATACGGACTCTGCTGTATGTTTCACTGAGACACATTTTAATTAATCGAACTAGTTACTTGGGAATACCAAATTCAATAAGAATATCATATAATACTTCCCTCTTAACCGAGTCATAAGCCTTTTTGAAATCTATGAATAACTGATGTACTGTACCCTTATACTCCCATTTTTTCTCCATTATCTGTCGAATACAAAAAATCTGATCAATAGTCGATCTATTACGCCGAAAACCACACTGATGATCCCCAATAATTTCATCTACGTACGGAGTTAATATTCTCAAAAGAATATTGGACAAAATTTTGTACGACGTCAACAAAAGTGATATTCCTCGAAAGTTACCACAGTTGGTTTTGTCCCCCTTCTTAAAAATAGGTACAATTATGGACTCCTTCCATTGTTCTGGTACAATTTCCTTTTCCCAAATAGCAAGTACAAGTTTATAAATTTCGCTATATAATGCACTTCCACCCTCTTGTATTAATTCTGCTGGAATTTGATCGATACCTGGAGACTTGTACTTTTTCAGATTTTCTATCGCAATTTCGACTTCTGAAAGCGTGGGTTCGGGTATAAATGGCTCAGCAGTTTGTATTTCAATTTCGTCCCGATCATTTCTATTTGGCCTATGTACATTTAGTAGTTGCGCAAAATAGTTTTTCCATCTGTTTAGGATTGATGGAGAGTCTGCAAGCAAGTCACCATTCTCATCCTTGATCACGTTTACCCTTGGCTGATATCCGTTCTTAAATTCCTTTATACCCTTATATAAATCTCGAATGTGTTTATTCTTACTATTTGTTTCTACCTCATTCAGTTTTTCCTTCAAGTAACCTCTCTTTTTATTCCTAAGTGTACGACTTGCTTCCCGTCTTTCATTGAAATAATTATCTCTCTTCTCCTCAACTGGATCCTGTAAGAATTTCAATTTTGCCTGTTTCCTTCTTTCTACTACCATGCAACAATCTTCATCAAACAACGGTTTCTTTTTCTTAGTTTCATAATAACCTATGCTCTGCTCAGCTGCAATTTTGATACTATATCTGATATTTTCCCACACGCTATTAACATCTAATTCTTTCTCAACTTCGTCGGAACTTTCTAAAGTGGCAAACCTATTCGAAATTTCGACCTGATAATTTTGCTTAGCTTCCTCGTCCTTTAATTTCAAAATATTGAATTTAGTAATATTAACTTGTTGCTCTACTCGCTTGGCTACTGATAATCTTTCTCTTAATTCTCCAATCACCAAATAATGGTCAGAATTACAGTCTGCACCCCTGAAAGTTCGAATATCTACTATACTAGTATGTCTCCGTTTATCTATCAAGATGTGATCTATTTGGTTGTGTGTCAATCCATCTGGAGAAGTCCAAGTATATTTATGTATATCCTTATGGGGGAATGTTGTACTTTTGACAATTAAATTTTTCGATGTGGCAAAGTTGACTAATCTAACTCCATTGTCACTACTAATTGCGTGTAGGCTCTCTTTTCCAATAGTTGGTCTAAAAATATCCTCCCGTCCTACTTTAACATTGAAATCCCCCAATAAAATTTTCATGTGATATCTAGGGAACTGATCAAAAGTATGTTCCAATTCCTCATAGAAGCTATTCTTTATATGGTCGTCTTTCTCTTCTGTAGGGGCGTGAGCATTTATAACTATGATGTCGCACCATCTACCCTTAAGTACTAAATATGATAACCTGTCACTGATAAATTCGACCTTTTTTACTGCTGATTTTATTCTTTTATGAACAAAGAATCCTGTTCCTAATTGGTGATTATTGTTTCCTTCCCCATAATACAACAAGTAATCTCCTATTTGTGATATGCCATTCCCATCTAACCTAACCTCTTGTACTCCTACGAAGTCTATTCTATATCTAGCTAGTTCTTTTGCTACTAATGTTACCCCTCCTGTTCTATAAAGACTAGTTACGTTCCAAGTGCCAAATCTCAAATCCTTATTCCTTTGCTGTGGTCGTGCCAGAGAATCAGTCCTATTCCGAGGCTTATTATAGGGATACGTAACAAGCTGTTTTTTACGGTGATGGGTTGTTAGCCCTTCGCCCAACCCCCAAGCTGGGGGACCACCCCTTATCGGCTGTCCACGACTGCTTATTCAATATATTCGCAGCTACCCTCCATATCTGGAGGCCGTCTCCTCTATCCGCAACCTGAGGACGCGCCATGCCGTGGTGATAGGGACCCACAATATATGGATAGGCTATACCTACTTCGTATAAATTTCATACAAGATGTTTTACACACGACAGACAGAGATAGATTAACGAATCACAGGCTGAAGGACAGGTGGATGGATGGCATTCCGAAAATAGTTTTTTTCGTACCTATCAGTAATATAGAGAAACAAAGTTGCAATAAAATCTTGAAACATATTTTTTTGCACTGTAACTACTTTCTTTCCACTTAGCCTACAATACACAGCACGGCATGGAGTACAAGGGGCGCGAAAAATGATGTTCCTGTCCGCTAGTTGGGCCACGGACACTTTGACATGGTGCTAATCCGCAGCTATGCAAGGAATGCTGTAATTGCTGTGCTGACAGGCCTTGTTCCTGCGGAGCGTGGGGTGAAATCTGGACAGTGATAAACGCATGCTACGACGTGTATGCGTCACGTTTCGACCACCTTGACTGCGCTGTCCAGAAATGATCAATAACTACCTACAGTGAATAGGCTACAGAGCGTAAGCGGATCTGTGATTGTATGCCAGGAACAGGTAATAGAATTTTTAAAATGTTTCCTATTGGATTATTTGTAGAAATACTGGTATTAAATGGTATTTTTAAGACTGTAGGAATTATTTTAACTCTAAAGCAGCGGTGACCAAACTGGAGGTGCAGTGATTACATGTGACAGACAGCCTATGAAGAAAGGAGACGAAGGAAAGGTACTTGGCATGAAAACTACAACCAGTGGTGGTTCCTATACTTACATCTTGATTAGTCCCACGGATTAAAATCTCAAGCTTTGCTGTATCAGTAATGGCACTGCTGTCATCAAGAGCCACTGAATAATATACGATTTTTCTTGCTTTTTTTTTTAACCTTCCTCTTGAATATAATTAGGAATTTTCTGAATTATTCTCTCGATACTTGGTTGAGAAATTCGTAGTTTTTCAAAACTAAAAACTTCTTACGAACAAGTTATTTAAGCTATTTTAATCATTACTCTTTTGAGAAATTCTGTCGTGCTCGGGAAAAGTGGCACAAGTCAAAAATATTAATTTTACAGGAGAAGGAAAAAACTGTCTTCACAATGGTTTATGTCGATTTCATTTTCTTCTTTATGAATTATTGTAATGGAAGAAATACTTATGACTCTTTTCCCAAGCGAGCAGATGTTCCATAAGTTGTCAATAAATTATTAAAAAATGTTTGTGTAAACTGACTTATGTCACTTTTCTCAAGCACTGCAGAATTCTACTGTATTAAAAGTTTTTAGACCACGAGATATTTCAAACCCCATTAGGTAGCTGACTTCCTTACATTTATTTAGCTCATCTTTATCTTCCAGGCTGCGATTTAAGACATGTCAATTCCTAGCGTTTAACAGTTCGTTGGGACATAATATTGAATCTATTTTTCTATAATATTATTATTAAATGAATAACTAATAAATAGTTACCTTCATATAAAGATTAAAATTAACATAAAACCTAATAATATTATCCTTGTAGGGACACGATCTAAAAATATCAATATTCATGCACGTACAGAAGAATTATGGAAACACATACCTAGCGGTCAATAATAATAATAATAATAATAATAATAATAATAATAATAATAATAATAATAATAATAATACATTATTCACCGTGGCAATTAATGTTTCTATATACTCCTAATTGAACCGCTGAGCAAAGTAAACATAGGCCTATTACATTTTCTCCGACAGAACAACAAAAAAGTTCCCCTTCTCATTCTTTACGAAACCACCTCTTACTGCTTGTAGAGACAGAGTTTGTAGAGCGACATGATACCACCACTGCTTGCCTTCAGTACGTGAATGAAACACAGCAATGTACAGGAAACTCTTCATACCCATTTCAATTACACGATGTAATCACGACACCCGCTTTGGTCACATCTGCTCTAAAGTATGTAGGCCTCCACCTGAGATCGTCATACGACTGACGATGGAAACGTTATAGAGTTGAACCCATGATAACAGATTATGATTTACTATTAGTCTTGCATCTAATTTTTTGCTTAAGTGTGTTTTTTTCCAGAATAGTATAACCACGATCAAAGCGAAGTCACGCTTATTTCATTTGCGACCCTAAGTGTTCCAGCATGTGGCAGGGAATTCATTGAATCCCTTTAATTGCGTGATATGTTTATGCTCTCCATTAGGTATTATTGTGGTAGGCTATTTAGACTTTTAAGGACTTGTACCTTATTTGTAAGGATCTTGAATATGATTGAAAGTGAAATAGCTTTAATTCAATTTATGTGTTGTATTATTAATTATATTTTCTCTCTTTCTTTATGAATTAGGCTACGGTTTCATCTGAACTGACTTGTTTGGAGAACCGTTAGTGTGGGTCTAAGATAACACGAGTAATAAATATAATCCATACAAGGAAGAAAGTCTATCCCTCTAGTAAACACCGTATCATTGAAAGAGTCTGATTCATTGCTAAGCGTCCACACCTGTGGAGTAACGGTTAGCGTGTCTGGCAGCGAAACCAGGTGGCTCGGGTTCGATTCCCGATTGGGGCAAGTTACCTGGTTGAGGTTTTCCCTCAACCCAATATGAGCTAATACTGGGTAACTTTCGGAGATGGACCCCGGACTCATTTCACTGGCATTATCACCTTCATCTCATTCAGACGCTAAATAACCTAAGATGTTGATAAAACGTTGTAAAATAACCTACTAAATTAATAGCGGAGTTAATACGCGTAATTGAGGTACGTTTTCCGACCAAAGTCATCAGTAGGTACTTTCCAACATGTGGCCTTCGCGATCTCCAGATTTAAATTCGGCCGAGTTTTCCTGACACATACAACAACCCTACTGCAAATGAAAGATGCCACCTTTTCAAGAAATTGCCAATATTCCAAGACATTATCTGCAAAATGCTGTGCATGGTGTCGCAGACAGAATGCTGTACGTTGAACAAGAGAACGGCGGACATCTTCCCAATGTTTTTGTAAACCCCGTTGTTTGCCCAACACTGTGATGTTTTTGTTTTTTCCCTATCTAAAATATTATAATATTTATAGCGGTTTAATGTTTGAACTGTCTTTTGAAATACCCTATATTATTAATTACTTTTCTCTCTTTCTTTATGAATTACTGTTTCATCTGAATTTATTTGCTGGAGAGCCGTTAGTGTTGGTCTAAGATAACACAAGTAATAGATATAATCCATACAAGGAAGAAAGTCCATTCCTCTAGTAAACACGATATCAATGAAAGATTCTTATTCATTGCTAAGCAAGTGACGTCAAGTGTTCAAATTTTCATAAATTTTATTCATTTGAGCCTCCAACATATATGCTTCACGTTATACTGCACAATAGATGTCGGCTGTGTTCTGTGTCATCATCATTAAATGTTTTCGTTATTCATATATTACACAACTCGATTCATTAATATTTTTGTTCGGGTATTGACAATTTGCATAGCCTATTAAAGGAAGCGTCTGGTGCAATGTTTTCTGAATAGAACGTTTCTGAATTTTTAGAGTTAAAAATTCGTAATTCTACACTGAATACGCCCACTTCAGAAACTTCCATGTCTGCCATTTTCAAATGAGCACAATCAGTGTTCCCCTTCACTTCTCTGACATTCAGGTGCCGATACACTGCCTAAATACATGTGCAGTGGGTTCATTAATTAAAATTCGGTGAACAGTGCACTCGTTTACTGAAAATGAACGCAAAAATATAAAACGCACACATTACTGTAATTGGGCCCACTGCTGGGTCGAAGTCCTAAACACATTCCGTTTCACAGATCGCTTTATCGTGGCAAAACGCGCCTACGACGAACTAAGCGTACAGAGTTGCTATATTCTTTATTCGCCTGCATATAATCTGATATGTCCCTGTATAGGTAAATGCCACAAACAGATAGATACAGCTAGAAAAATAAGGATTAGGTAGAGATATTTACTTCAAATTACTGTGAATTAGCAAATGAAGAATGACAGTTTTTATTAACTGCATACCCTACTCTTCGTTAGACTATATATGGACATTTTCAAGATGTGATATATTTTCAAAAGGACACATGGCGGGACTCCAGGGGCGTAGGTTCGACGTCGGCCGTCCATCAGAAGACACAGAATAGCATATCGTCATTGTTCCTGCAATAAGTCCTATGTGACATATTTATAGATTTTCAGACTTTTGCTCTATCACATAACTTAAATAGTGATACAGCAAATAATAAAATCTCCTATATCTAATTATATTTCTTTCTTTCGAAAATGTAAGAATTCAAAATCCCCCCTATGTACCACTGCCATAGAATGAATACATGTGTTTTTTCTTCCTACTGAAAAATTTTATATTTTGCAGGAACAATGACGATATACATTCATGCTTTAGACGGGAGTCGAATCCATGCCAACAGCGTCCATGCAATGTTAAAGCTCCTGCAACTGAATCTTTACGTATATTGCGGCCGACAAAATTTAAAATTGCCGTGGAACACGGCAGAATTGGCCAACCTTTAATGAAACATGGCTTACTGCCGATCTCCACTTAAAATACATAATTACCTAATTTTAAGCAGCTTACTTAGCGTTCAAATAAATGAAATTACAGACTTTGAGTTAGTGTAGATGAAATAAAAACGTATCGAATTTTATTAGATACATAAAGGGTGAACAAAAAAAGTCATATTAGTGATTACATTAATTCACACACAAGTTATAGGCTATATCAGGTCATTACGGGAAAAACTTGTCATATTAAATTTTTGATACGACCAATAATCTATTGAACATTTTGACTTAAAAAAAATTAAATACAAAATGTAGGCCTAGTAACGATGTAGATCATAAAATATGTCAGTACGTAGGCTACTCCTTCACCCTTGCAGCAGGGTGTGCGTAGTTCCACCTGAGGTATCATGGCTGCAGCGTTGTCGATTTTCCACAGCCATGCTACTGGAATTGAAGAGTGAAATTTGCAATTCCCTTTAGGCGATTAATCGAAATTTGTACTTTTTATGAATAAATTACTATATAACATGATCAAAAATAGATTACCTTATACTATGTTACAAAACCTACTACTTTTAAACAATTTCATGGAATCCGTAATCAAAATTTTAACATACAATACTTACTTTTTTTTAACTGCCGGTAAAAGAACAAAATATTTGTATGCAATTTTGTTAGTCATAGTTCTATGGATTATATATCATTTGTGAAATAACATAAAATTTTTCCGCCTACTTTGTATGCCTGAAATATCATATTCCGACTGACAGCAACACTATTAAATGCACTAATGAAAATGTGACTAGTTGCAGGAAATGGGACCTGAAGTCGGATTTTTCAGTTTTTGTTTTTGTGGTTTCAAAAAGAGGATGAAATATTGAGCATTAAAAAAATCATTAATGGTTCTAGGTGCTATAGTTTTTAATATATTACTTATTGAATGTTGATATTACATTATGTACTTTTCGAGAAAAATGCAATTAAAGTTTTCAATTGTTTTCCTAACAACTATAAGAAAGATTTAAGTATTTAAGAAGCACTTGTAAAACCACGTCCTAGTTTAGTATGTAGAAAAAGCCTACAGGTAGCGCAAGATGTTAAAATATAGAAATGCAGTTTTTACACCGCAAATTCGTTATTTTGTTCTCCTGTAAAATTTTATTTCACGACTTTAGATCTCTTTTCGCGCAACGGGTCATAAATATAGACTAACCAAAAGTAACTTCTTGTAGCGTTATAAGTTCAGTGAACTACAATGACATTTGCACCGGAAGACAATGTGGGATCGTCTTTCGGTACCTTCAACTTACAGCAGTTTTCATTTTGTTTTACACTGAAGTATAAGTTTTATACTGAATAAAAGCAACGACTCAAACGTACAAGAATAGGAAAATCTGATTACAGCTAAGGCAGAGCATTTGTTATTTTTATCGTTGTTATTTCATTATTCCCCTCGTGTATCAGGAGAGCAGTTCAAAATGGCGGCCACCAGTATTAGCGCCGGAACATGGTGCAGGAGCATGGCTACATTGATTTTACTACTTGCAACTTCAGCAGTTTTTGTAATACATGAACAGCATTATAGAATGCAAAAAATATTGCACTGAACAAACAACATTAACATAACGTCATTTCAGCTAATGCACACATTTATTATTTTGATCGGTGTCATTCATAAAGTATGACGTTATGCACCATATAAGCTTCCAATATAGGCCTATGATGAAAATTAATGTGTTGTCTTTTCTAAATTCCCCCACAGCTTGTAAAACTTACTTACGCCAGTACAGCTCATGCATTTTTCCAAGACACTCGCGATGCGCACTAGGGGAACAACGTTTCTGTCGAGGGGGTAGAGTAGAAGGGAAGGTCGGGCATGTGTCAATCGAGTTCAAGGCAAAGGCTAACCCATTCCCCTATAATTCGTAAGAAGATTGCAGGACAGGATACAAAACCATTATTTTTAAGAATAAATTTGCAAACACAAAAACGCACTAATTCAAGTAAGTTTTATTACATTTAGAAATGAATGTGGCTAATGGAACCGAAATTAAACAATATAAAATAACTTCCATGTCAGTTAAGTCCCATTATTTTGCAAATTTTTAATTTGAATACAATTTCAACTATTGAGAAATTCTGACATTTTAATAACACTACAGGTCCTATATTTATTATTATAATTCCTCCTCCTCCTCCTCCTCCTCCTCCTCCTCCTCCTCCTCCTCCCCTCATCATCATGAGCAGCAGCAGCAGTAGCGACAGCAACAGGATCATAAACAAACTGCGAACTATGTTTTAAAAACCTGTTCCATCGAAGTTCAAAGTGCTGCTGGTCATGCCACATGTAGTCCAGGATCTCTTCTGCTAACATTTTGTCTTACACTATGTTTTCTTAAACTTTAACTCTTTTAGTAGTCTCATATGTGTGGCTTGCAGCCTTCGTGTATCTCTCTATCTGCAATACAAGACGGCCTAACTTACATTACTATTGGGTTTCTTCCCTGCCTTTTTTCTCCCTTTTCAACACTTTTCATTTTTCTTTTACCTCCTCCTTCTTCTGAGTAGCTTTCAACTTGCAAAGAGAAATCTAAAATAGACCTATATTATTCTTTGAAATACGGACGTATTCTGACAAATTATGAGCGTTTCACTCATATGTATGCGTATATTTAGTTAATAGTCAGAAGATTGATTGGAACCCCGTGACACCAATAAGGCATCGCTCATGAGGCAACTAAGCTAGGAGATAATGGGGCTAGGTGGCCAGTTCCATTCCCCCTCCATTGCATACATCGCTGACTAGTAACAGTTCACTAACCAGACAAGATATAGGCTATGCAACAATTCATTGTTCTTCCTCAAACACGTATCGTCAAATAGGTCTATTGCCTAATAGTAGATATAGTGGTCAGAAGTCAATCACAGGTAATTTCACCCATAACTGATTCCATATTTAATATTTCAATTTTAAAAATAACGCGTGTCCACCAGCTCGGTTATTCGGAGACAGCCAAAACTGGTCAAACTGGACTCCCGACGTAGTCTAGTCGGCCGCCTCTAGTCATGCTAGCTGATAGTCGGTTTTGTGCAGAGTTTAGTTGTTGAGTGTGGTGCTAATTTGACACGTTTATTGCTCTATGCGTGGTTGACTATGTAATATGGTAAGAATTGAATATAATTTAGTTATAGCAAGTACGTCAATAAAGTTATTAAAATAGTAACTAAAATCCGAGCGGCGCAGTGCTTTGACGATGGTAAAACAGTGTCAGACCAATCGGAGTGGTGGGTACTCGTCAGATAAGCTTCCCACTGGAGAATGGTCTAGCTTATGTTACCCACTTGCAGATCACAGACGTACTTTTAATCAATAAAGTGTAGCAAATTTAAACTCTCTGTATGTGCCGAAAACTAAAGGAAGAATACTTATTAGAATAAAAAAGGAAGAAATTAGAAAAAGAACTGAACAAGAAAAGTAGTACCTTTGAATACAAATTTCGCTTTCCCACTAAAAGGTTCTTCCGATGGTAACATATAGCCTTAATTGTGCATTAAAGTATATTTTATTTGCAATGTATATATATATATATATATATATATATATATATATATATTATTTCAGTAGTTTTATTATATACAACAAGTAATTTTCGTAACCTGAAAATGAACATAGTTACATTTATGTGCTTTTATTGTTCTAATGAATTTACTGCACTACTACAGGGACATCATTTTATTTTTACTTCAATTTTTATTGTACCTGAGTTTTTGGATGTACTTCACTCCCACCCCTTCTACTAATGAAGTTCAACTGTGCTCCACACAGATCCAAGACCGCATATACAGTCATAGTAGCCATACGGCCATAGTAAACAGTACGTTCCAAAAATATGTTCACGTTTTCCAGTGACGAAAGGGCTTTCAATATTGAATCATTTTCGCATAGATACTGTCGTCCATTTGCCTACGTCGCATCCCGGTTTCCCCCACCTGCTTCTATTCGCCTCTTTGTAAATGCTAGTGGCTGGGCTGTCTTAGCTCTTTTCTAAGAACATTAATTTTTGTTAGGAATTCGATGTCTACGTAATATTACACCCATAAAACTGCTTAAAATAACTTAAATAAAAGGGCTTAGTTAAGTAATTAACTGTCACGTGATCCCCCCCCTTTCTACGACCCTGCGACATAACCACTTTGGACGGACAGTAGATAGCATGTCCGAGTAATTTTATCTTTTCGGATCGGACAAAAGTGAAGATTGAATTTACAATACGTAAGGTACTCTTTTATAGAGTAGGTACAGAATTATTTCAACATGAGTTACTAGTACGAAGGACGAAACTGTTAATTGGAATTAGGTACAATAGTCTATAGTGCGATAGTATGCACATTAGACCTGAAGCCTGTATTGAAATGAACGGCCACCATTTAAAAAAAATGTGTTACAATATTCATATTATGATTATTTTTCAATTCAACTTCATTCTCTATAGTGTACGCTAATGTGCTGTAGATTGTATAATAATAATTTATTTATTTATTTATTTATTTAATGTGCTGTACAACAGCCAGTGGCCAATTACAGTTCAGCACAAATATAACAAAAACATAAAACAAAAATAATTATTACACATAAATATAATTACAATTACAATAATGACGATGAATGGATAACTAAGAATACTATGAGAGAATGTTAATTGAGTATAATGCCTAAAAGAATACATAAATGATAAATCGTTGCCAAGAGCAAAAAAAGTCTATACATTGAAGGGATCGAATTCGCAGCCATGCATGTTGGCATTTTTAATGCATCTGGAGACTGGTGAAAGAAATTTCGAATTTCTAATATAGAAAAGTTTGTGGGCTCTCATATCTTTTGTTGGAATACGTAAGGTAATATTGTTTAAGAAAGAGTCACAGGATATATCACCTTTGAGGACTTTACAAAAGAACAGATAATCTAGCTCATGGCGTCTAGCATATAGATTTTGATAATTAAAATATTCACATTTTCTCTCATAACTATACCCGGAATTAATGGGCAGAAATCTGAATGAACATAAGGATATAAATTTTCTTTGTATATTTTCTAATTTAGCCGAGTCCGTAGTTGTAATCGAGTTCCAAACTACAGATGCATATTCGAGTTTCGATCGCACCAATGTATAGTATAGCATTAAAAGAGAATCGGGCGTGGAAAAAGAATAAGTTATTGACCGTATTATTCCTAGCATTCTGATTGCGTGATTATAAATGTAATCAACGTAACTATGAAAATACAATTTACTGTCAAAGAATATTCCCAAATCTTTTACGCAATCCGTTCTGTTAATTAGTACATTATTTAGATAATAATTAAATTTCAGTGAAGAAGTTTTTCTAGAAAAGGTTATTACATTAGTTTTGGATACGTTAATTGTCATACCATTGTCTTCCGACCATTTAGCGACTGAATTAATGTCACATTGAAGTGATTGACAGTCAGTACTACTTTTGATTGTACGAAAAATTTTTAAATCGTCTGCAAATAATAAACAGTCAGAACTTATTCTTTTACATATATCATCTATGAATATAATAAATAGGAGAGGTCCTAAAGTAGATCCCTGCGGGACTCCACAATTTATATTATAAGAATAAGAGTGTATATTAAACAGTCTTACACATGAAACTCTATTACTTAAATAATTTTCGAACCACTTTACGTAGCTTACAGAAAGGCCAATATTTCCTAACTTATGAAGAAGGATATAGTGCGGAACTACATCAAAAGCTTTGCTGAAATCAAAATATATTGAATCAGTTTGTCCCTGCGTTTCAATTTTTGGTACAATTTGATTTAGATATGTGACCAGGTTAGTGACAGTGGATTTAGTTTTAGTAAATCCATGTTGTGAAGAATTGAGCTTGTTTTTCACATAAAACGATATATGTCTGTGAATAATGGTTTCAAAAATTTTTGAAAAGTTATTTAGGATCGAGATAGGTCTGTAGTTTCTGACATCATTTCTTTTTCCGTTTTTAAATATAGGAATAATTGCAGCTTGTTTCCATAGTGAGGGAAATTCACCATTTTTCAAACTAATATTAAATATGTGGGCTAAAAGAGGAATAAATATATTAGAGCATCCTTTAATTATAGAATTTGGAATACCGTCAGTGCCAGTTGTTTTTGTTGGTTTATGTTTTTTAATTGTTTTACGAACGTCATCATGTGTTACTTTAGGTATAGGTAATGAGTCTGTTATATTCGTAATAATGTTTTCATATGTATGGCTGTGTTTAGTCTGAACAGATTTGAAGTGATCAGCAAAAGCATTGACAATGTCTAACTGATCTGTGATGTGTTTATCGTTAAGAATTAATTCAGAGGGATAATTATCTGTCTTCCGAAATGATTCAACATATTTCCAAAACTTTTTTGGTTCCGTTTTAAGATTTTCATTAATATTTTGAAGCCATGATAATTTATCCGATTTAATTTTAGATTTCACAAGTTTTCTATAGTAGGAAAATGTTTGTTAATAAAATTCAGTTTTGAATTTTTTATATTTTTTATGTGCATGGTCTTTCTTTCTAATAAGTTTACGTAAGGTGTTAGAAAACCATTGTGGATAACTAGACCTTTTGACTCGAGTGACAGGAACTGCCTGGGATATGACACTATTAACTACTGAACATAGTGAGCTAGCTGCATCGTTAACATCGACAGCTTGGTAAACACAGGACCAATCGTAATTATATAGACTCCAATATAAGTTCAAGTAATCACCTTGAGAATAATTTGGGAAAGAATTTTGTTGATTCTGGGGAGAAAAATTTAGTGTGACTTCAAGAGTTATTGTTAAGGGAGGATGATATTCATCCTGCAAGACTAGCGAGTGAGTGGCCAGATTGACCTCAGTCTCGGTTAAATTTGTAAATACAAGATAAAGTAAGTTTTTGTCATTAACTGTTGAATTTACTTGTTTCAATCCAAGAAAGCAAGAAGATGAAAATAACTCTTGAGCCTTAATTTTGGAGAAGTAATGGATGTTATTAGCACAACAACCAGATGACCAATTCATACAAGGAGTATTAAAATCGCCGAGAAAAACTACTATAATAATAATAATAATAATAATAATAATAATAATAATAATAATAATAATAATAATAATAATTTTAACTGTCAGAGTTAAGGCCATTCGGCCTTCTTTTCCACTCAACCACTATGATATAAAATTACTATACACTGCATAACAAATACGTCCACATGGACAGCTCAGTTCGTGAGTAAAAACACTTATTGTAAATACTGTACTGTATTTTGATTAAACAAAAACCTAATGGAAATTATCAAACTCAAAAGCGTGATATTTCCTAGTTTATGTAAATGAATGAACTACTTTTCTTCCCTCCTATACCTAATAAAGTGATTTTTTTTTGTAGAGTACGCCAGTATCATCGAACTCCAGTCGTGGAAGGGGTAGCAAACTGTGTTTTCGGTTCTCAACAAAGTATAGCCAGGTTAATATTAGAAATGTTAGTAAAAATAAAATGATGTCCCTGTATAATTTTGTATTAATCTCATTTGTGACATTTGTGTCTTTAGGCTATGTCAAATTTCTCCAATAAAGAATCTCAAAAACTTGTTTCACCATTTGATTTTTACTTTCAAATCTTGAATTGATGGCCGTTCGTAAAATGCATTAAGCATATTTACTAAGAAACCTATTAATTATAACAATATGCCAATCGAAATAGTATACTGCGGTAAGTGAATCGTAACAAAATCGAGGAAAGAGTTCCCCCCCCCCCCGAAATTCTTCTACGCAATTACAGCATGTGTATTGCATACTATTCTCTGCACGACGTACAGTATATTACATTTAATTATTTTAATTTATAGAATTTATAAACTGAAATATACATCACCATGCAATAAAAAAACTGCAGTGACACATTGGTTCCCGAGTTATTGTTGAATAACTTCAGTATAAAAAATAATGTATTCGTATATGTACGTAAGGTTTGAATTGTATTAAATTATTAAATGTTACAGTATAATGTAGCCTATATTCGAAGTGCACTGTGCTCAGAACGCTTGCTTCGCGCCGACATACAGGATCTTATCTGTAGATGACGTCACTGCGGACTGCATCGTAGCTAACGAAGAAGATAGGCTACGGGCGACGTCACATTCTTAGTCTTAGCATGGCCAACATTGAATAAGTTTATATATACAAATACACGTTTAATATAAGTTTAATATAGCAATTCTCTTGTTTCTTTTTTTAACTTCGAACATGTATTTATATTAGGCGATTGCCAAGATGACAATGACTAGACCATGATAACCACGTGACTCCTATTCGTGCCGTAGCCTGTCTTTCTTGTTAGCCACGAGACTACATAACAGGCTTCTTCAATATAACAAAGATTTATTAATAATATGTACCAAAACTCTTACATCACAAAGGCTAGCTAAAATCTAAATACAAATGTAAAAAGACTGTGTTTACTTAATATTTCACTCGCAATATGTAGGCCTATAGACTAGATCCAAATCTTGTAATTTGGGCGTGGCAAGCGACTGCAGATGGGAAGTGAGCGAATATTGTTGCATGTTTACAGTAATAATGAAGCTATGAATGTGAAAAATATTCATTACGGAATAAAATAAATTACACAGACAAAAAGTTCTTTATTTACGTAAGATATCTGTGTATTTGTGTTTTCTACGTATCTTTTACAGGCACTAAGTTACTGGCTTTTAACGAAGCGTGACTTACATTTTGTGTCTAGCGCGGAGTCGTAAATAAACTGTATTCAACGTAAAAGAGAACGAGTAAATCCCACTCCTGTACGTGGTTTTATATTACATAAACATATTTTAATTTATTATTTCCTCTTTGATACTAATTGCCACTCCTAATCCTCCTTAATGAGGAAACCAGCGCGCAAGATCAGAGATGAACTGCTTATTTCTCTCTAGAAGTCATCTTGTTACACTTTATGCCTTCTTATGATGTAGCAACCACACCTAAATTAATGCAGCCAGCCCACAACACAACTTCCCTATTACACCTGCTGACGTGTCAAAATGTATTATTTAAAGCAGTAAACAGTCATAACTGGGGTCAAAATATGTTGGTTTTTAAAGTGTACTCATTGCTGAGAATGCATTCTTGGCCACGTCATGCATTCCCGCACGCAGGACAGCGTAACCATAGAAACCAAAACCTCGCTGCTGACAGACGAAGGTTGTTGTCTTGACGACACGGCGGGCGGGCACCACGCGAGGTTAAAGTCACTCAACACGGATCACTGTCTGCTCAGTTTCACTACGCTACATCAACTATGATGGTCATAACAGCGTTGCCAAATTGTTTCTAATTATAGAACACTGTGAAGTACAACAGAGCTGCTAAGACAATGAAAACAAACAACAGCTCTGCCACAACGGACAGAACGAAGCTGTAAATCAAAATACGTGAAGTTTGCCAAGAATTCATACAGCTGGCTGCGAGGTTGATGTTGTGCCAGAACTTCATCATTCTTCATTACCATCTCATCATCTGTGTCAGTAGCGCCATGGAGGTGGTCCGGTCCGGTCCCCACTAGAGCATAATCCACACAAAACGGGGCAAAGACTCAGTTCTCGCAGATCATGCCGATGGCGGTAGTAGTGATGAAGATGGTAATGTGCTAGTGATAGTGGTGATGGTGGAGTGTCATTATTAGGGCCGTGACATCGGTGTATTTGTATTAGTCTGAAGTGAACATAAGACGCCGGTCAGAATGTAGTCGGCGTTTCAAGTACAGGCAGCGGAAGCGAATTTGACACACGCCTAAGCAAGCACGTTCTGTGTTTTGTATATGATTATTGGGTATTATAAAATCAAGACAATACAATTATTGTATAGCCTAATAAGGATTAATATCGAAAACGTCTAAAACGCTGGTGAGGTTGAGAATAATTGTTGGAAATCATACTTAAATTGTCACAAAGTGGTAAAGGATAAGTCTGAAAAGATGTTTTTATTTATATTTAAAGTTTTGCATTACAGTTTTAGAATGCCGAAAACGTACATGGCGTACAATTTTGCTTTCCCTATATTTAACTGTTACATTGATTTATTTATCACATCTATTCTGTACATTACTTTTCATGCATGTTGTTCGCTTAGTTTCGGTTGCTGCTGCAAACAAACAACAACATTCAGTTTCTCAAAGTTTCAAATGAAAATAACCGCCGAGTGTCGGATAGTGTAACCATGTATGCGGAAAAACGGGTGAAATCAAGGGCGCATATGTCAAATATGCAAAGTGAACTACCACTATTATTTATAGCCTATATAGGGTAGAGTAGAATAAATCGCACCGCTTCCTAAATGGCTCCACTGCTAGTTTAAAACAAGTTACTGTAGTAGTGTGGCATCTAGTGGTATTGTTACAATCTACCATATGAACTTCCACAAGTCACTTGATTTCTGCCACTTCTTTGTGTCAGCAGCGTGGTGATAGTGTATCTAATATAATCGCTCAGGTGGATGTATATTTAACTAACATTTTGTAACTATATAACGGATTTGTATGCAAAGGAATCCATAATCTTAAGATGTTATTGGTTTAAAGAAATATTAAAGAACATTTGACTTAGTAGGATTTTCGAACATCTGGTGATTATAGGCTAGAATGAAGGAACTAATAAGTTATGACGTAGTTTCTCAATTCGCATCACTTTGTAGGTGCCTAATTCGCACCGGTGCGATATGAGCAACTTTAGCAATTCTAGCCGTACAAAAGAAGGCCCCAAAATTTTAACTGAACGAGGAATGCATCAGATGAGTGCAATACCAAATGGTGATAAGGGCGTTAATATAACAAGTGTGTGTTGTACAAGTGCACCAGTTATTTTGTCCCACCCATGATAATTTTTAAACATCAAACAGTGCATCCTATCAGCTGGTGCTCCTCCAGGATCGTTATTTGTCACTCAAACCTGCCATAGAAACAAGTGCTGCTTCTGTATGTCCACCTATACGACCCATTCCAAAAATTTAGAAGCTAGATTATCTCGGGAAAATGGTGTGCTCCTCTTTCCTCCTTCCTCGTCATAATACTCATAGGCCCAGCCTTGAGATATTTCTATCTTCAAACCATTTCAGACAGCTATATCATGAAGCAGTTCTTAGGCGGCTTCGAGATAATCGCGGAGAAAAGGTGACGTAGTTTACAGTCTGAACCGTCTGGTGAAGCACATGGCAAATGTGTATAAAAAAAACACATTCAGGAAGTTTAAATGTTAGGTAATTTATGCTCTATTTTTTAAATTACATTTGAAGTTGCGTTACTGTCTTCATTAATTTCAATAAACTTGTAATTTGCATTTATTACATTATTCATATTAAATACTGTTCAATATTAAAAGCTTCCCTTCATCTTGTTCCCTGCAGATAAAGAGGTGCGATTTAAGAAACCGGAAGTGCTATTTAGGAAACTAGTTGCCTAAATGGCACCACTGACAAGTGTTTTGAAAATGTCATTTTAATTAAAAAATATTAGGCTAAATCAAATTCAAGGATTCCTTTTTACATGAAAGGAAAATGTTCTGGGAATGTATCTCTTTAAAGGAATGCAGAAAATAAAAAACTGTATTGTTCAATAAAAATTATAAATGCTAAAGTGGTGCGATATAGGCAACCTTACCCTACATTTTATATATATATATATATATATATATATATATATATATATATACATATATAATATATATACACACACACGAGTATTTTAAATCGTAAAAATATATATATATTTTTTCATATAGCAGAAGGACAGTGTTTTACACATATCAATTTTCATTATTGTACAAGATACAGTAACAGA
Source organism: Periplaneta americana (assembly GCF_040183065.1). Taxonomy (NCBI): domain Eukaryota; kingdom Metazoa; phylum Arthropoda; class Insecta; order Blattodea; family Blattidae; genus Periplaneta; species Periplaneta americana. Next base: position 94,430,861 of record NC_091122.1, on the reverse strand, counting down.
GGAAAAAAAAATGTCGAATATTTCGACAAATGTTACTGTTGTAAGCTCTAACTAGCTCCTTACCAGAACCGAGCTATTGTGTGGCTATCACGATGCTCTCCTAGCCGTTATACCTGATTGTCGTAATCGGATTTCGCTACCTACCGTAGCTCCCAAAATTCATCACGAGGCTGGTAGGCACCGGTCCCATACACTGACCTTCGTAACGAGAACTCGAGCCAGCACGCATTCCCTAATGTGAGTCCAAGGCGTCATGTCTTAGACCAGCGGTCATCAGTACAGTGCACAATTGGGCTAGCGTCTCTTACCCCGCGAATAAGAGATGCACTAGCGTGCATCAGTGACTGCTGGCGGGTATGCTTTCTCCCTCTCCCGTCTGCACGACGGTGCATATTTCGTTACACTCCTTACCCGTTACCCATTTCAGCGAGTACTGACGACCATTGCCATAGACCTTAGACGCGGGACTCCATTAAAAAAAATTGTTTTTCGAAAGTTTCACTATTTCGCCTCATGCTAGGAAATGTGCGTGTATCCAATGTATACCCACTTCACTTACTTGATTCGGGTTCCGCATATTGCGGATAGATGGCAGGACTGTGACCAATTTTCAAGTTGCACATCACTTCGGCGGGCCACACTGTGCATGATGTGTATCTGTGGAGATTTATGTTGTGTACTAGAGTGAGTGTAGTGTAAATGGGTGAGGATGATAAAGATGAGGAAGGGAGAAGGGGAAACCCGGTGCCGACACGTAGCCTACTCCTGTCGAATAGCACCAAGGGGGCCGCCAGGCTTGACGTCTCCGTCCGACGGACGAATCACTATCAACAGTGATATACCTTCTCTTCATATGCACTGCAGAGAGATTTGGGACTTAACCCAGGCATATTGGTGCACAATCTAGTGATTAGATATTGTGCACCATCACCTCTCCTAGTCCCGAGGTAGAAATTTTACACGAAAATCTCTGACCCCACCAGGAATCGAACCCGGGACGACTAGTCTGAAGGCAGACGCGCTACCATAGAGCTAACTCAGCGACTTGCTAGAAGTGTTAGTTCATACATGCAACTAAACACTGACACATTTTTGTCAAACAACTTTAAAGTTGTGCTGTGAAAGAAACTATATAACATTGTTGAATATTTCTCATATTGACGGATGTGATAACTTCCTGCCGAATTTTAGTTCAAGAAAGTCAAGTTGAAAATAAGGACCCATGTCATCTCCATGCTGCTAAATGGTGTTGCAAATATTTTAAACATTCCAATCGCGATTCTCTCATGCTCTATACGGAGGTGTCATTCATCCCACCATCTGTTATATTCAGAACACGGAAAGACGATCTCTCTTAAAGGAATTCGCGGAATCATACATCGTGTCTGCAGTCCGTGATAAAAATCTACTGATGGAACCTGTAAACAGTTCCGAAACTTGGGAAGTAAAGTCCAGTTGGATTATGTTGGCACAGGCAGTTAGAGGGAGAAATTTTTTCTCACCAATCAACTGCTTCCATCACTATTGAAGCACAGTGCAAAACCCTCTTTAAGGTTTAGGATTTTCAGGAAGAACTAAACGCTGTTGTCACACCTTCCTACTTGCCTTGCAGCTTCAGTCAATCAGTTGGTGGTGTTCACAGTGTGAGTTATTTTAATTTTTGTGTTGAAATCGATTCTAAACATCATGAATCCAGAAGTATATATATATATATATATATATATATATATATATATATATATATATATATATATGTGTGTGGTTTATTTAATATCGATGATTTCACATGCGCTAATGATTTTTGAAACCAGTATTGAGAAAACGAAGGTAAGGCTTCAGTCAGTCCGTAGGGATGCCTCCATCATTGTTTCATTCAACGGCCATAAACCAGCGGGTTTCTCCCTTTCCCTGACATCCTAAGATATATGCCGAGAGGTTACGGAAACGATAGGTACAAGTGAGAATGGGTTTCCTTCTCTTTCTAAAATTCCTGTGTCAACATTAACCAAATGGACATTACTAAGTTGTAACACATCATGGCACTTCAGAACTTTATTGAAAACAATTACCGTGAAACATTAATATTTGATAACCTAGATATTCTGCGTTATTAAACAGTATCATAACTAGTGAATAGAATATTTTATTCCTACTAGTAAATACTAGAATATTTATTTTACCCATAAAAATAGTGGCATGGGTATGTTCACAATTCTATGGTGTTTGGATGAAAGGAGATAGACTAAGTTAAGTCATAAAAATGGGCTTCGAGATAAATGATTAAACTTCCTAACATTTTTAGTTGGTTATTTAACGACGCTGTATCAACTACGAGGTTATTTAGCGTCGATGAGATTGGTGATAGTGAGATGGTATTTGGAGAGATGAGGCCGAGGATTCGCCATAGATTACCTGGCATTCACCTTACGGTTAGGAAAACCTCGGAAAAAAACCCAACTAGGTAATCAGCCCAAGCGGTGATCAAACCCGCGCCCGAGCGCAGCTTCAGACCGGCAGGCAAGCGCCTTAACCGAATGAACCATGCCGGTGGCTCTTAACTTTATTCCAAATAATTTTCTACACAAATAAAATAAATCGAATGCTAGTATTATTTTCTCTTTTGCACACCTACTTGTAGAATTTAACGTGTGGTTCACCTGGAGAACAAAATTCCATTTGTACAAAAAATGATAACCTCCTTTTCCCGAACACCGTCGAATTATTTTCAGGGCAGAAAATATCAGCAACAGACAGCATGTATCAAAAGCTCTCAACAGAATGTTGAGACAGCACAGTCTGTATAGGCCATTCGTTATCTCGTGAAACCTACCTGCTCGTCAAGAGAAGAAGAAAGTGGATTGAGAAGCTTCCCTCCCTCGCTACGCTCCTGCCTGTAGGTAGCGAGCTCACTTACCCCCACCGTACGGTTCTTACTATTATGCTACAACGCACAAAAGCATTTGGTTTCACGAGATAACGAATTACCTATATACCAATGACAAATCATAAAACGCCACAGCATTGGGATGTGTTTTTCTGCAATCGGACTTCACTTGCACACCAAACGCTCAGTTGACCACTGTTGTTCCTGACGGTAACGGCGATTGAGACGTGGATGGGAGTGATGTTGATTGTGATGTGGTGATAATGATGACGATGAGGTTGATGTTGGTTGTGGTGGCTGCTATGAGGGCGATATGATGATAATGCATATAGACGTTGCTGGTGGAGATAAGGTGTCGTGGTGATGGTGGACGTTATGACAAACACGCGGAAGCCCTTGCTGCTATGGCAACACACTGCACGGAATACTAATGTGCCACTCAATAAGGAAGCTGGATCGGCTCCAGCGGCGCCGGGTTCAACGCCCGCACCGCGCCATATCGACATGACCAAGGGCAACGGAGCTCTAGTCTGGACAGACCCCGTGAGATACGTGGTGACAAGGCGGCTGTGGGACAGGATTCACCCGAGTACTTCGACTTCTCCTTTTCGAATATTGTTCTGTCGTCTCTGAATTTCAAATGATTCACAAGCAACCGCGAACCTGCTCCGTTTACGTTCGCAGAGCTCTAATCTGTGATGTAATTATTATCTAATTACTTCATATCATTATCACCACACAGACCTTTGGGTGTCGAACCTGTATGATCCAAGTAGGCTCAGAACTGCTCACCAGCACAGCTCTGCTCGCTCGTCACGTGGCGCAATCGTTCGTTACTTTCACATCAACGCTGAACTTACCTGAAACAAATAAAGACAAGAGTCAGGATTCAAAGTAAGGAAAGTGTTTAATATCCAAGTCCCAAAAGACATTGTACATATTTTTGTCTGTCGTCTCATTACAATAAATGGAACAGCATCGAAATAGGGTTACCATCCGTCCGGCAATAGGAGGATATGTCCTCTTTTTTAATCATTTTATCCTGTCCGGCAGGCATTTAAAACAAATTGAAATGTCCGGCATTTCGCATTTCGACTAGAATTAATATGAATATTGAATAATGTGCGATATTATCCACAGAACATCTAAACAAATGGTGAAAAACCTACGAAAGAATTCAACTGCTTTCAATTTTTAGTAGGTTATTTTACGACGCTTTATCAAGATCTTAGGTTATTTAGCGTCTGAATGATAAGCTTATGAAGGTGATAATGCCGGTGAAATGAGTCCGGGGTCCAGCACCGATAGTTACCCAGCATTTGCTCATATTGGGTTCAGGGAAAACCCCGGAAAAAACCTCAACCAGGTAACTTGTCTCGACCAGGAATTGAACATTAGTGATTTTGAAACAGGAATTGAAACATCTAGTTTCGCGGCCACTGCTTTGAATGATTGAAGCTGGAGCACATAAAAAAACAAACTATGATGACCTGTTGACATGCATTGAGTTCTTACACTCTACACATGTCACTATTCATGATTCTAAGCTATTTTATAAATTTTATTCTGCAATGTACAAAGATATGCCAATCAAGTTAATTTGGACAACGATTTAAGTTTAGATAAACAATGGTGCAAAATCTTCAATTCCAATAGTTCTGCGAGCATTGAAATCTTAACAATATGTCAATTCTATTTATTTATCCCAAGTCACAATGGAAGTGCTGAGAAAATATGTTCCCTAATATCTGCTCAATGGACAAAAGAACGAAAATGCATGTTAACGGAGACAGTCAGAGGTATCATCACAGAGAAATATAATAATTATTTCAAGGACATGTCTTGTGAACATTTCCATAGTTATTTGTTACAAGATAGAGGTTTGTCTCTTCAGGCTCTTGTGCTCAAAGTGGGCTCCACCGATAAGTAGGGTACAGATGTAATACTGATCCAACAACTAGTGAGAGAACTAATTAAGGTGAGCCATTGTTTTTATCTTTAGTTTTGTTCATACAAACTTTTAAAAAGTCCTCCTTTTTCAGCAATGTCCTCTTATTTTAGATTCCATGTCCTCCTACAGAATTTCTTCTCTTGGTAACCCTACATCGAAACAAATCTCTCAGGAGTACATGCTGGCACAATAGTTATACTGAATATCATATTATCACCTCATCACATAAGTACTATATGAGTTAGGCATCTTGATCTATCCCGGCTTCAAAAAGTTAGATTTATTTTTGACACTGACCATTCCACCTTTTTACTTTTATCTTTTTAATTGTTATTTTACGACACTTTATCAACTGCTATGGTTATCTAGCGTCTGAGTGAGATCGCAATGCCGGTGAAATGAGTCCAAAGCCCAGCGCCGAAAGTTACCCAGCATTTGCTTTCAATGAGTTGAGGGAAAACCCCGGAAAAACCTCAACCTGGTAACTTGTCCCAACCAGGATTTGAACCCGGGTTAGCTCGCTTCACGGTCAGACATGCTAACTGTCACTCCAAAGCGGTGGACACTCTTTTCTTCGTCTGCCAATACATTGTTTTCATAACAGTTTCGGGTTATATATTTGTAACGACATTCTATAAGGTTTCATTTAATTATATACAAATTGTTATATTTTCTATTATACGGATATTTCAAAATGATTAGAACGATTTCGCATTGTTATATTCATTTCATAAATTGTCAAAACAAGATGTAATTTCAGACTTATGTAATGCAACTGTCCAATGGTTAACATGAAGCTAACTCAATGTGAGCTCCCCTAGCTACTCTGCAAACATCAATGCGGTAATCTAACTTCTTCCAGGCATGTTGCAACGTCGTGTTCTCATCAACGATTCGCACCGCAGAGCGAATGCGATTTTTCAATTTACGTATATCTCGGGAGAGTGATGGTTTGTAGCCAATATCCTTCATGTACCCATAGCGAAAAAAAAAACACCGGACGTGACGTCCGGTGTCCGGTGACCTTGGTGGCCACCATAGAAGTTATTGATCACCGTTAGCTGAGAGTTCTTTGTTGGTGCTTCTTTATGAAACGTATTCGAAAGTGACACTGCACACTCAACACTGACGATTTCGCATGAAAAAGCCTCAAAATACTGTCTCCTTACCACTGGTAGCATTTTCACAAATATGCCGCCATAAATGAACTTTAGGATGAGTTCAAAACCGATCACTGGTAAGATTGTATTCCAGAGGAACGTTTTTATTGTCCTAATCATTTTCAAATGTTCTTTACAAATGATTTCCAGTTCACTTCTTGAAGCAATTATTTTGTAATCAAACAGTTTATATAAATTTCATTTCTATTGTATCCAATTGTTGAATTTGTTTCTTTATAAATGCTTGTACATCAGACACGTATAAATATAACTGGAATGGGTATAAAATATAAAATTTTGGCGTTAAATGTCTAAATTCCATCCTACAATGAGAGAAAAATAAAATTGTAACTTCTTGACATCATAGGTTTACTCTGATGTCACTAGAGAAATAAAGGAAACGGAACACGGTGAAATTCTCAAATTATATTTTAAAAGACTAAACAAATTTAACCAACTATCAAGACATTATTCCGATAATATTCACCAACAGAGGCAGGAAAAGGATAAATTATTTTCAGTTCTCCACTTGCTTCTATATAGCCTATCGTATCTTGTTATGCAATAAATTTTATGTTTGTTCTAACAAGACCAAGCTTCAGCAAGAGGAAGTCACAACTAGATCATGAAACTCGTGCGCTTTATTACATGCTTTGGAACAGACATTGCGTTGCATGGTTTTTGACTGGAAGTTCGCGAAGAGGAAATAGTGGTAATAACGCTACAAGAACTGTGAGGGAAGTAAATCTATATGGCCGTATTTTGCATTTCGGAAAGATAGCAGCTCCGCATAACAGAAGATTCCGCATGCATGGTACGGTGAAATTCTAAGAGGTCTAATGTAAAATGTGAAACTTCTATATTTTAGTCGTTCTGGGTGATGCAATGGTCACCCTACTTGATCTGAACCTAAATGTCGAAGTTTGAAATTTGGCCGTTGACGGTAGGATTTTTTTTGTCGAAAAGAAGTAACATGAGATTTGAGGAAAACTATGATTTCTATACAGGAATTAAGGCAATGTAAGATTTAGGCGAGTGTAATGAACGAAATGCAGTAAGCTATGAAATCCTCAAAACAGAATGTAGGCTACTATTAAGAAGACAAGTTAAAGAAATGTTTATAAGCTACATACTGTGGTTTAAAATTATAACAGTTTCATTTCTCAATAACCTGATTCAGAAAATATATGTGCAGTGAAATTTAAACTTAAAATTAAAGAAATTATTAAACGAAATTAACATAGAGTTAGGTAATGAATTGCTAAATATTAATTTTATTTACTACCGGTAACGAATATTAGGGCCTACCTATTTCAATTATAGTTACTTATTTTTATCATTTATTGTTTGTAATCTACACTATTTTCTTTTCTTTCCTCTTACATAAATTTATGATGAAGCATCAGCAGAACGGAGAAAAATTCTCTCTGGCACCGGGACTCGAACCCGGGTTTCCAGTTTAATGTACCGGAACTTTATTCACTAACAATAAGCCACACAGGATTCAAGTTCCGATGCCAGCTCGAATCCCTCTCATTTTAAGTTCTACCTACTGTGTTCCCCTTTGTTGGCCACCCTCATGTACCGTGCACAGTATGTGTGACAGTAGATACAATGTCCAACCACAAGTATACCTTATTTTATTTCAAGGAGTGCAGTTCGGTGGCTCCTGTGAACACCGAACTGCACTCCATGAAATAAAATAAAGTATACAGAGGTGCACTCATTACGAGTGTCTCAATGGCCGAGGTCCGACGGAATAGGGCGCCATCTTGGATCACAAAGTGATTACTTACGCTTTTTCATATTATTGTGATGTATCGAAGTACATATGGAGTTTCAGTGCAGTAATTCTGCGTTTCCATATGGTGAAGAATCGGTAGAACGGAGAAAAATTCTCTTCGGCACTGGGACTCGAACCCGGGTTTCCAGCTTCACATGCTGGCGTTTTATCCACTAAGCCACACCGGATTCAAGTTTCGATGCCAGATCGAATCCCTCTCAATTTTAAATTCTACTTACTACGTTTCCCTTTGTTGCCTATCCTCGTGTACCGTGTCAAAGTATGTGTGACAGAAGGCACAATGTCGAACCACAAGTATAGTCCGGGTCACCTTACTTCATACCGTAAGGGTCAAACCTAACCATCCCCCCCCCCCATTACTACATATGCTAGTGGATTGTGGTGATTTTCTAGTTTGCAGGTTGAATTTTCTTTTGCCAACTTAGTTTCGAATTTCGATACTGACAAATATACTACAAATAGTAGTGATTTTGTAACTGGTATGTTGGCAGCTGAGACAAATATCGACAATATTTGTCGGTACCGGAGCTCCATGAAATTAAAATTGTACTAGATTTCTGAGCCGGATATTGGAACCTAATGAAATTTGAACATACTAATAATTAATTAATATCAGTATTAATATTAATACATAATAGTTACTTTATGTGTTGCGTTGTGGTTATAATTCAAGACTACAGTCAGGTAAGTTTTCGGAGTTAGTACTAATAATTTCATGTGGTCAAACAAAATTCATTTTTAGGTTAGATCTGGTGAGTCAATTGTTTAGTCAAACCAATAAATTTCGTATTGCCAGACAAAATACTTGACATGTTGATCACTTTCTCGTACAGTTTGCCTACTGAAATATGTTAAAAATTATTGAATTATTTAGAATAACCTTCCAACATAAAGTACGGTAAGTAAATAAGTCATTTAGTACGTAGAATCGTGTGATATCTGGTAACAGTTGGCAACACTGACAAGACGGCAATATTTGCTGTTTAGGAACTGTTCTTATGTGACCCTCACTATACAGAGGTGCACTCATTACGAGTGACTGAATTCTCGGGGTTCCGGTGCCGGAGAGAATTTTCTCCGTTCTACCGATTCTTCACCATATGGAAAAGCAGAATTTCTGCACTGAAACTCCATATGTACTTCGGTACATCATAGTAATATAAATTTGTTTAGTTTCAATGTACGACTATTTAATAGTAATGAAGTCTATTTTTTTTCTTTAACATATTTTCATATTGCTTGTAATATTTCGATATTGCTCGTCATAGGCTATACTGTGTAAATAAAATAAAATAAAATTTAAAAAATTGGTACCTGTATTGCGTATAAACACATGAGAATATCCAGTAAATACTGTTACTGCTACTTATCTATCTATACTGTATGTGAGCAATTCCAACCTTATATTTGTAATTTTCATGCATATAGTGCCTATGATTGTCGTCCGTGTCAAAGCACAACTGATAAAATCATTTTTTTAAATAAATATATTTCAACCACGTCATGAATTACAATAAACTCTTCGAAGTAGGCCATATATATATGTTTATAGAAATGGACTCCTTCACATTGATGGGGTTTATCCCGTGGCTAACGAGAAAGAAAGGCTACGGCGCGAATCGGTCTAGTCAGGAACATCTTGACAATCGCCTAATATAAATACATATTCAAAGTTTTAAAAAACAAAGGAATTGCTATATTAAACTCATGTTGAACGTACATTTATATAGCCTATAAACTTGTTCAATGTTGGCCGTGTTAAGACTAAGAATGTGACATCGCGCCGTAGCCTGTTTTTTCTCGATAGCCACGATTTATCCGATATGCGTAGCCTAAATATTTCCATAGCAACTTTAGTGCAATTTCCGTTCCTCAATATCCTTTCACTTTTTTCTATTAGTGTAGGTTGAATACAACATTACGGGTCGAAAATCCTGAGGCTTCTATCGGCTAAAAAAGTAAAACTATTTGCCACGTGTAGTAAATTCATTGTAAAATATACCCTTTATAAATAAAAGTTAACGAAAAACTCTGCACTGACTCGCCATAACTCCGTTCTGAACACTTTGTAACAAATGTTACTCTGGCGGCACTTGTACAGACGTCTGATAGTGAAGTAATGTTACATTTTGTGTTTTATATCGTATACACAAAAACATCCGAAGCAACGTGTCGAAGCGATGTGTCTGTTACATTATCAGAAAAAAAAGGGGGACAAACAAAGGCCAATCAATTCGATATGTTATCAAAAGCTATTCTCCAGTCAATAAGAATAGTAGTGGTAGAGGCCTATTATTTGAAGACGCTTTCAACTGCAGAGGTTTTTAGTGTAGAAATTCAACATGGGCAAAGAAATGATCGACAAATTTTGCCTGGTGTCCAGGTTTCTCTTACGTGCCGTGAATCTGCTACATTGAATCCAGCGCTTTACTTTTCTCCTGGAGGAAGTCATGCGAAGGATTTTGTCATTTGCAATCCATCAAATTCGGCCGATTTTACACCCGCAAGCCTCGGATATGACGACCAGCACGGTAGCCGCAAAACCACGGCGGACGAATTAGTCAAAAAGAGCCAAGACTTAATATAAAGTGATACTTGATTCCCTTTCTTTTATTATTTTTTGCAACGTGTCATAGATATAGAAACATCCAGTGTAATGTCCATTAAGGAAGGAGGACAAGAAAAAAGGGTTGGTTTTTTCGATCTGTTACCAAGAGCAATTTTCTTCAAGACCTTATTATTTCAATAAAACATGTTCCCTTTTCTTGCCTTCCTTATGACTTGAGACGAGAATTCCATGCGAATGCATGTTTTTACAGGAACATAGGACATAGTTCAAACTTAGTACTTATCCATTTCATTACTTTTTGGTTCCAAATATGTATACTTTTTCCGTGCATATTTGCATGTTTTGGCCTTTTTTGGAGATAAAAACATGCATAATGCATATTTAAGCAATTTTTTATAATATACATTATATTCAGTTTAAATAAATAAGAGAAAAAGGTTCATTCAAGTTTGCACCCATAACTTCTTGCGATGTAGAGAGGTCATTCTCTGACTACAAAAACATATTGACTGACAAGCGCAGGAACCTCACAGAAACCAATTTAGATATGTTGTTAGTTGTTAACTGTGAAAAAAGTGAAGTTAAATAAGAAATTTGGAACAAAAATGAAAGTGCATATTTTAATGTATTTTTCGCTTGACCGTGCATGTTTCATATTTTGAGATTTTATAGTGCATAAAATTCTCGTCTCTACTTATGATAAAAACACTCGCAGAACGTGTAGTTCTCAAGTCATACTTACATCTACTTATCCCAATAATGAAAACCAATCAATGATCAGCAAATAGATCCGAAATGCTGCGAATTTTCCATTTGACCAAATGAGAGTATACTTGGAATTCACTGCAGTTCTATCTCTGGCGGTAAATATTCTCGGATATAGGCCTATCAGCTGTGCAGTTCGCAGGCACTTGTATGTGCGAAAAACAGAAACTGGTCACATGCGCAAACATGTTGCTGTTCTTACTCAGTGTCGATTATTGTCTTCCAGTCGTATGTGAGCCCAGGGAGGCTTCTGGGAGGGTGGAGATACATATTTTAAGTGTTTTCACTTTATTTTGAACGAGTACAGAGAACTTCGAAACCAAGAAGTGTATAAGAGACAACAGATATTCCAGGTACATAAAATGAAGTTCTACAAGACTTGCTGAGTATCCACAAAATTTGGTACGAAGAATCGGTATCGACCTGTCGTGCTACATGCGCTCCCCATTACGCTCTCTTTTCTTTATGGAGGACTGGCACGGCAGACGCAAAATGGCGGCCCAGTATCACATGACCAGATCAGCCCCACGCAACACACGCAGGGGGACTCCACCCCTCACTCTAAAGTTACAAGTAGTGCTGCGAGATGATCTTAAAATCCATGAGTGTAAATGTTTCTCTCAAACGGCTCCGCCAATATATTGGGACTTCAGTATTCTGAGCGGCTTACTATCCAAGCAACCATGTTTGTGAACTCGCGGCGTACACAAAAGGGAACTATGGCAAATTCAAATTCTCCTTTTTAATCTTTGTGTCGTTTGCTGACAATCAAGTAAAGACGGCGTTGCCAGATCCACCCTTCTGAGTGAGACGTCAGAGGGACACAAAGGGTTGATTAATTACATGCATCCCACTGTAGAAATTAAGATTTATTTGCTGGACGGAGGCTTATAGCTCACAACTGATGTTTGCTCAAGATTAGCTTCAAAGGAAAGCCAGCACACGGAACGGGAATTAAATCGAAGCCACGCACAGGGGTTGGAAGAAAAGTGCTGCCTCCATGCCCACGACACGTCGAGCGCGCGCCACCATTACATTCCACGCGTGGCAATTAGGCAACGTGTCACGGTCCGCTGAGGCAGTACCCGTCTCCTAGCAACAATTGCCTATAAAACAACTAGGGCGATTGTGGTATTCTAGCAACGCGTGGGAACAGTTCCCTTCAGAACAGCACAGGGAAACTGCGGTATCCTAGCAACGACTACAAACTGGCAGTAAAATGATCAACTGCGATATCATAGCAACGAGTGTGAAGAGTTGCCAATAAAACAACAATGAGAGACTAAGGTATCTTAGCATCGAGTGCCAGGAGGTGCCAATAAAACAACAATGAGAGACTAAGGTATCTTAGCATCGAGTGCCAGGAGTTGCCAATAAAACAACAATGAGCGACTAAGGTATCTTAGCATCGAGTGCCAGGAGTTGCCAATAAAACAACAATGAGAGACTAAGGTATCTTAGCATCGAGTGCCAGGAGTTGCCAATAAAACAACAATGAGAGAGTAAGGTATCTTAGCATCGAGTGCCAGGAGTTGCCAATAAAACAACAATGAGAGACTAAGGTATCTTAGCATCGAGTGCCAGGAGTTGCCAATAAAACAACAATGAGAGACTAAGGTATCTTAGCATCGAGTGCCAGGAGTTGCCAATAAAACAACAATGAGCGACTAAGGTATCTCAGCATCGAGTGCCAGGGGTTGTCAATAAAACAACAATGAGCGACTAAGGTATCTTAGCATCGAGTGTCAGGAGTTGCCAATAAAACAACAATGAGAGACTAAGGTATCGTAGCATCGAGTGCCAGGAGTTGCCAATAAAACAACAATGAGAGACTAAGGTATCTTAGCATCGAGTGCCAGGAGTTGCCAATAAAACAACAATGAGCGACTAAGGTATCTCAGCATCGAGAGCCAGGGGTTGTCAATAAAACAACAATGAGCGACTAAGGTATCTTAGCATCGAATGCCAGAATTTGCCAATAAAACAATGAGAGACTAAGATATCTTAGCATCGAGTGCCAGGAGTTGCCAATAAAACAACAATGAGCGACTAAGGTATCTCAGCATCGAGTGCCAGGGGTTGCCAATAAAACAACAATGAGCGACTAAGGTATCTCAGCATCGAGTGCCAGGGGTTGTCAATAAAACAACAATGAGCGACTAAGGTATCTTAGCATCGAATGCCAGAAGTTGTCAATAAAACAACAACGAGAGACTAAGATATCATAGCATGGAGTGCCAGGAGTTGCCGATAAAACAATGAGCGACTAAGGTATCTCAGCATCGAGTGCCAGGGGTTGTCAATAAAACAACAATGAGCGACTAAGGTATCTTAGCATCGAATGCCAGAATTTGCCAATAAAACAACAATGAGAGACTAAGGTATCTTAGCATCGAGTGCCAGGAGTTGCGAATAAAACAATGAGCGACTACGGTATCTCAGCATCGAGTGCCAGGGGTTGTCAATAAAACAACAATGAGCGACTAAGGTATCTTAGCATCGAATGCCAGAAGTTGTTAATAAAACAACAACGAGAGACTAAGGTATCTTAGCATCGAGTTGCCACTAAAAGAGTAATGGATGGCTGCGATATCATAGCAATGCTTGCGAAGAGTTGCCAAAACAGTACGGTAATGGGTGATCGCGATACGATAGCAACGGGTGAGAGGAGTTGCCACTGAAATTGCAATGGGCGACTGCGGTTTCATAGCAACAGATGTGTGAAGAGTAGCCAAAATGTGAAAAATTGTCAAAACAGTAATTTTATTTACGACCGCTATAGGCTACTATAGTAACTGGTGCGAAGAGTCGCCAGTAAAAAATAATGGGTGACTGCAATATCAATGTATCAAGTGTAAAAGTTGCCAGTAAAACAGCAATGTGTACCTAATATTATCGTGCAATGTACGAACATGACAGGGGATATCAAGATACTACAAACTTCGCCCTATTTCATAGACATCCCAACGGTACGTGGAAGTGAAGCATGTAAACTAAAACAACCTGGTCTGTTGAAAATCAGAAAGAGACCTTATGTTCGGTTCATGTTTGCCGAATCTCTGCAGAACTGAAGCTCCCTTTGCGTTTGTTCAATATGTCCCTCTTCTTACATATGTTTGGTGACATTCTCTTTAGTTCACATTCTCCCTACGCCTTTATGCTTTACCTGCATAAGGATATCTGGCACATATCTTGCGAAGTTACGCATAGTAATGAGTATAGGTAATTTTTCTTGTTATTAATATGACTAAACATTCACACAAATATACGTATAAATAAATCGAACAAAATATATTTAAAAAATTATATTTTCAAAGTACAGACTAGTACATGCAATGTTCAAACATGAGAGAGGCAACCAAGACATTACAAACTTCGTCTTATTTTAGATTAAAAACTAATCGCAAAGGCCTATGCTAAAACATGAAGGGGTGGGAGCGGACGACATCCTATATTTTTTACAATAAAGTGGAACAAACACGACAGCCCTTCTTCTGCAGGCCTTCGTCAAATTCGACTAACTCCAATCGAACATAGTTGCCTGTAATACTTTCAACATCCGTATAGTCACACAAATATTGTTACCGAGCACTGTGATTTATTTGAATATTATGTGAAGAATGTAATTATAGCTATTTTTTTCGGTAACTGGTATATTAACAACTGTCATGTACTTTAAAAACATAATGTGTTGTACCTATATATACGTATATTTCTGTCGAAGTTTAATAATATTTTTATAATAAAATTACTTCTCCTTACAACTAAATACAACTTCACAAGGTTTGTTTTAAAATTCTTACTCACCTAAAAGCATGAAGGGTTGGGAGAGGAGTGTAGGAGAGGCCAGCGAACTTCAAGAGCATAGATCATACAAGGCGCAAGACCGAGCGAGCGAGACAGATCCGCTTCTTCAAAGCAGACTTCGGTTCTTGTCACGCTCGACAAACTTGAACAGAACATATAGCGTGAAATGCACGACACTAGTACCTAAGGTATCATAGCAACGGATGCGAATAGTTGCAGGTAAGACAGAAATGGGAACTATTCTAGCAATGGCTACGAAGATCTGCCAGAAAACAGCAATGGACGACTGCGATACAATAAACAACGGGAGTTAAAAAGTTGTCAGTAAAATGGATGACTAAGGTTTCCTAGCAACGGATGCGAACAGCTATATGTGAAGTAGAAATGGGAAATGTTGTAGCAGTGGCTACCAAGATGCCATGAAACAGCAGTAGACGACTGTAATACCAGCAATGTGCGTGAAGAGTCGCAGTAAAACAGCGTAGATAATTTAATTGATCCTGGCAATGGATGCAAACAGCTGTATGTAAAACAGAAATGGGTGATATTCTAGCAACGGCTATGGGCGATATTTTAGCAACAGCTTTTGTGAGTAAAACATCAAACGTGACTGGGATATCCTAGCAACGGCTGGGATAAGTTTCCAGTAAACATCAAACGCGAATGTGGTAACTTTGCAATGGGCGCGAACAATTTACCAGCAACTGCAGTATCCTAAAATGAGGAATTGCCTTTAGTAAAGCAAAGGCAAGTGCGGTATCCTAGCAACAGGTGAACACACACACCTGCCTGCAACTCAGCAACAGACGTCTGCAGTATCACAGCAACGAACGCGATGGGAGTTGGGAACCTACCAAAGTGACACAAGATATTCGACAGGTTTGAATTATTTACTTAACGACGCCTTTAACTGCGGGCGCTATTCAACGTCGCTGACACAGTTCATTGCCTTGACACGTCGCTTAAATGCACAGAGCGAGAAGCAACATAGAGTGCTGGGCTATAACCGGTATGGACAAGACAGGAGCACAGCTAGACAAACGAGAAATTCGGCTTCTACGCCGAAGACCCGACCTCAAGCTTCGACGAGACCAAGGATGGATAAAGATAGCTGTTGAAGGCAATTTTTCTCGGGGTATTTTTAAGTTTTTTTTTCTGGAGAAATTACATAATTTCTCCATATTTGATCGGTGCAATAACAGAAAACGACGAAATCGTGTGATTCTTACGACCAAATACCAAGATAAGTACAGCATATATGAACATTCCTACAATTGGTGTCGTAAACTGACGTGAGTCTCCAAATGGAATAAGACAAATGCTGATTTTATAAATTATTTAAAAAGTATTAAATACAGGGTAATTCACGACTAATGACCCGCTCCTTAGGAATTAATTCTATGTGCCATTTCGAGTATAACATGTCCTATGAACATGGATCCGACTATCGATCCTTAAGGAATTACATCTGATTGAATTCTACGAAAGTAGCAGTGGTTTTGAGCAGAACTAAGAGTTATTTACTTACAATACACAGAAATATTAATTCAAAATATTGCATTAATCATAAAATAAACACATATCTACTTGCAAGCAGATTTTCAAATATCCCTCCTTCCACTTCAGTGCACTTGGCCGCACGGATGTGAATGGCGCTTAGCGTTTCCGTATCTCGTTACGGCTGCCCCTAAGAAGCGCAGCTGATAATCACCAGACCTATCTTCCCCTTCACCCCCATACTTCACATCACAGCGCAACCTTCCGTTTAGTTTACGTTCCAATGTCTGTATTACGTTGCAAGCAACTTCAAAGCCTGATTCACAGTCTGACGTTTGCATTTTTACGAATAACTTTCAAACTAATGATAATCGGACCCATGTTCATGTGACATTTTATGCTTAAAATGACCTGTAGAATTGTTTCCTAAAGCGCGGGTCATTAGTTGCGAATCAGCGTGTATAACAGAACTCATTTACTTTCCGTGTCCGTCCACATATTTTAAAGCCTGATCCCTATTTTGTCCGGCAAATGTCTTTGAGGATCTCAGAGGCGTTTACCAGTCTCAATCGAGGCTTTGAATCGCAGAGACACACATGTGTGCAAAGCAGGGAATGCTATGATTTGAGAAATAGCTAGCCGATACTTCAGCCTGGACCCTTCTCATTTAGCAAATCTACGACTGAGAACTCACGTTTTTATTCGGTTATTTAACGATGCTGTATCAACTACTAGGTTACTCAGCGTCGATGGAATTGGTGACAGCGTATTTGGTGAGATGAGACCGAGGATTCATCTTATTATCTGGAATGAACCTTATAGTTGGGGAAAATCTCGAAAAACCTCGAACTAGGTAATCAGCACAGGACTACAAATGCTGCTGTCTCGGGTTGTTTACCAGCTAGTGAGTTATGCATAATTTAAGACTTTCAGAGCCTCCTCTTAATATAATGTAAGGAGGCAAGTGTCATATATTCCCACGGCGAATTCTCGGACTCATTTCTTGTTGTCAACGACACTAAATATCCTAATAGTTGAAATGTTATTAAATGACAACTAAAATATTTTCACAATGTTTAATGTGGCGAGAGATTTTTTAGTTTCTGCACTGCGTCGCTACGTTTTGCTCACTTCACTATAGGGACAAGAAATGCATACCGTAGGTCCAGCAGAATTTTCTTTATGACAGATAGGTTACTCTTTCCTTGCTTTCTCTGGTGATGAAGTCGATAGGCATCTGTTATTACATGTTCTGACATTTATTATCTCATAACATAGTAGAGGTTATAGTCCCAAAGTTCAATTTATACTCAGGCGATGTCAAAAACGACGCTTTCCTTTGAACAGATAAGATAAGAGTTTATTTATTAGTTATTCCCAGATGCTGCTTCAATCACAAGGAGCGGTAACATATGTCTACCAATGATGCGACATCATTTTTAATTGACTTGCCGATATCAACTCCACTTGGAGTGTATAAAAACATTGCCACGTCACAATCTAGTATATACAGTTACGAAGCTCAATATGTAGGAAATATGCATCCATAGATAGTTGCTAACCACTAGGATCGCTACTATCGCCTTATTACAGACAATGCGAAATAGTATCGTCACAGTCTATTGTTCCTAGTACCTTCTACAACTCAAGCTTCGTGACTGTATATACTAGACTGTGGTAATGTCATATCTCGAGTAGATTGAAATGACTACAAAAGTGTAAATCTCAGTTTCAGTTAACCCTTAAACTGGCAAAACTTCATTTCTCACACTAGTTTATTAAACCGTGTCGGACTGTAAAGAAAACAACTATTGCAATGTTCATATTTTACATGTTGTACAATATTATAGTATTGTGAAATTTTGGTTAAATTTAATTTTCCTACCAATATTTTTTTCTACTGTGCTATTAAAAGTATAGCATGTAGCCTATTAACCTGTTGTATCCTATAGGATACTTTATGAATTTAAGGGTTAAAATACACTTTGTAGCTTAAAATGTTCCACTGAAGGTGGTGGTGGTAGAAATCAATGTTTTGATGTTGGTATACAATAAAAACAATTGTAACTAGTGATAAACTTTACAACAAAAATATGAAACACCGCTTGACATTACAAGTATTGGTGCGTACAAAAAAGATACCCTATATCCAACACAAAGCTTGCCGCTAGGTATTAATTCAAAGATTTTACTACATCTATTCGTAATAATTAATGGCACTAAGTATGTTTCTCGTGACGCCATATTCGTAATGTGATGCAGTGACCTTATTTAAAATCCGAAAAAAAAAAAAGTGTTTATTCGGTATTTTCCAAAACCGCTAAAATACCTCCATGTTCTTAATACCTCACTTTTATACCGGTATAGATCTACATCAATGAAATACCGGTATCACACAGTTAAAAACATCTGAAATGAATAAAGGACTAATTATTTTTTGGTGCAATAGCAGAACCCATAGCTCTGCAAGCATGGCTCATAGATGTCGTACTACGTAGAGACGTAGACCACTTAGTTTGTCAGAGATTATCCAGAGTGCACCAAAGGGAGGAGGCCTACATTAAACTAGTAATGACTGGATGATTATGCTCGTAATGAATGGATGATGATGGAGAATTGTTTCATTGTCACAGGGGAAGTGGAGTACCCGGAGAAAATACCTGTGTTACTTGGACCACGGGTCTGCCCGACACGTTACAAATTCAGGGTGGTTCGACTGGGATTTGAACCCACAGCTCCCGGTTTATAATTTCAGCGCGCTAGCACAGAGCCACCGCGACAGTTTGAACAGAATCTTGTAATTAACTAAGAAGTGTGTAATTATTTTAGGTACATGACAAAGAAGAAGCTTCTGACCAACATGACAGTTTGTTATTCTCTTAGGCCTGCAGCCTATTAGACTGCGCTGAAGTACACTTTACCTGGTAATCCCTCGGGTTGTATTCTTTAGAATCCCGCTGTATGATGTGACAGTGCCGCGTCTGGTACTCAACTGCATACTCTCTCATCGCTGCAACTTTCGAAGTGGCTTCACAAGGTGATAATGTTCATAATCAGAGCTATTTGCAATACAATTTCTTTCTTTCCAAATACTTAATAAAACTTTTTAGTATGAACTCAAATTAATTACCCCTGAGAACTGCATACATAATAAATGCAACTTAGAAATAGTCTACTCGGAATACCATATGTTGCCATTTAGCTTGTTATGGCAACAATAAGAAGAGTCAAACAAATGGTTAGTGGTGGTGACTAGTAAATAACATAAACATTGCGCCAATATTGCGACGAGATTTCAGTTGTGCGGGATCTTGCTCATCAGCATAGTGCACCCTCAGGCTAGCGTCTCTTACCCGCGGATAAGAGATGCATTGGCGTGCAACCGTGGCCGCTGGCGGGTAGGCCTATGTTTTCTGCCTCTCCCTTCTGCACAACACTCCTGACCTATTTCAGCGAGTGCTGACGACTTGAGCGATCATAAGATTGCAGCTACGAGTAGCTTTTCGATTGAAGAGCCGTTAATTGTGTGATTGGATCCACGGAAGACCGCGCACTGGCCAGACATTATGACGCAATTCCATCCGAGATCTCAGAAGCCGCCTTTAGAACAAACAACATCGTTTGATTGGGAGAAACAAGCGTTTGGTCCAGACAGTGTCAAAGACAGTCCTCGAAGTGTCGATTCAATTCATGTGCTGGAGTCGTCGAATCCATCGAAGGGTCGCCATGTAAATCGACATGGAAAAAAGTGTCAGAACTTGCAGTACCTCTTTCAGCATTGCATCGTTATATGAAGAACTTATTGGTGAAATTATTTCGACCTCTATTCGCCAATAAACTTAGAGATGCTGATAATGTACTTCATTCCTTCAGCAGTTTCGTACTTTTTATAGACGACTATGCGATTTGCCACAGCATACGCATAATTATTGTTCTTTTCTGGGGAAACGAAAATCTACATTTCATATGGAGTGGGAACACAATCCAATATGCCTTTTTATGGAAATGCTTCGAACTTGACAATACCTGCACTTACTGAAAATGTAATCATAGATAGGATATGGTTCCTATAGACCAATGGTCACAGAAGGTTGTGCATTTGTGACGTCGGAGCAAGGTCAGACTAGATGAGCAGCTGAAGAGGAGCACAACAATCGCGCAGCGGCAAGCTAGTACAGTTGTATAATAATAAGTGGTTCAGGGGAATTGGTTAAGTTCTAATTTTATTTATTTGTATCTATACAGGATGACCCGGACGTAATGTGACTAATTTCAGGGGCTTATTCTTTGAAATATTTCAAACAAACAGGTTAAATACAATTTTGCTCGTTTTTACTTCCTTATCGAGATAAAAATTATTTATATTAAATATTTCATAGGATTTTTGTGAAAGCCATTGGTTTAATTCCCAATATGCTCAGTCAATTTAAGAGAGCGATGTATTAAGATTAATAATTTATTGAAAGAATTTTGGTTTTGTCCTTTAAAATGTGGAGAAATTTGATCTAAAGAAATGTAACACTGTAAATTTCCTTTTGCAGAACGAAAAGTTAAATTTCTTCGGATCAAATTTATGCACAGTTAAAGGACAAAACTAAAATTATTTCAATAATTTGTTATCATAATACACTGCTCTCTTAAACCGACTGAGCATATTCGAAATTAAATCAATGGCTTTCCTAAAATACGCTAAGGAATGTTACATATAATAACCATTTTGTCTCGAAAAGAAAACAAAAACGAGCAAAATTGTATAAAATAATCATATGCACGAAATTAGATGTAGGTCTATAGGCCGTCACTGCAGAGTTCAGTATTGAAGCTTATCAGCTATTCTTTGCCCTTAGAGCTCTGGATGCCGATGTTCTTAAAAGAGAGCACGATTGCTCTGAGGGATGATGTCACAGACCACTGATTCTGCCGATCACTGTCTTAAAGTATTTATTTCTATATTTGTATGTTTATAGCAGTTTCGGAGCCTCATTTATATATGCGAATGCTTCTGCACTGGCTGTATTATGAATTTCATGTTATTGCAAGTATATTAAATTGATTACAAACCAAAATATGTTGTTACATTGATTTATCGCGGTTTTACAGTTTTGTTTTCGTACAAATGTATTGTATTTGTGCTGTTCCCATACTATCTCAGAAGAATGGATCGCGCTCTGTCAGTGCATAGGCGCCGTACAGCCACTGTTTTTTTTTTAATTTAGACCGGCCAGAAGCCGTTTACCAAAGTTATCTCTCTTGTTTTCTGTTTTCCATTTGTTTTACTTATACTAATACAAACACAACACCCATGCCCGAGGCGGGACTCGAACCCACAACCCTTCGGACCAAGCGATAGGAACATGCCGTGCCCCTACCGCTTGAGCCATCCGGACCGGCTTGTAAATTTACTGTTCAGTTGAACCTTCTCTCCACGCTGTGCTCAGTATGCAGAATTTGCCGAGCAAAGAGCGTGGCGGCTCCGTGGTATGTCAAGAGCACGGAACATGCCGGCCACTGCTATAGACGGTGCACAGGCTCATTTCACGTTAATTGTTCGTGACTTTCTAACAACTTTCCAGAAAGGTGGATTGGACATGTATCTCCAACATCACCGTCAACATTACCACGGCCTCCATGAAAACTCGATTTGACCACATCGGACAATAGACTGTGGAGATACATCAGATAGTGACTGGAGATCGCTACGGAAGTAATGGTGAACTAAGAGCTTCTGTGAGAGTCGTCTTCGCAACCGTAACACCAGCGATATTACGCAAAATGTCGCAACGAACCTGAAGAAGTATCTAGCTCTGCAATGGCAACGACTTTTCAGAGCACTAGGTGTGTTAAGTACTGTAAAAGTATAATGATATCCGACGTATTTTACCGGTAATAATATAGGTTCGTAATCATTACGGCTATCCAGAGGTAGAGATATAAGCCTATGAAAAACCGGTATTAGGGTGAAAAACTACATTATTGCTGTATAGTATTTAATCCCTGATGTGATTTGAGATAAATGTTACTGGTATTGTGATGTGGCACGAATCCACCAATGACGCATAAAATTACAAACTAAGCATTTTTAAGAAGCTGGTGGTTAGCATGATGCATTGCACAAAGTAGTTAGGTACCATGAAGCAAAGCTGCCGTTGATATATCATCATTAAACTAACGCAGAGAATTCCAGACACAGAGAGCGTGGGAGAGACTGAGGAATGTGGAGGTGGGCCACGCCCGTGAGGGAAATTCCGTGGGGCAGAGGGAAACTTGGTCCTTAATTACCCGCCTTTACACCGACACGCAATAGGAGGAATGAATAAGAAAGAAAAAATACGGCACTGGGAGAGGGAAAGGAAGTGAAAGACGAAAAAGAAGAGGAAGGAAGAAATGAAGCATCAGTCTGGGAGTGTGTGTATCTTCTGACAACGCATCGGGGCAGATCAATATGGCAGTAAACTTCATTGTGCGTGCGTGGATAACGGTCGTTAAAGGCCCCCGCGCTGTATTAGCGGCGACGCTACCTGCTATCCCAGATCCGCGGCGCGGAGTCACGCCTGCCCGGCCCGGCCTGGGGCTGCTGGACTCCGGAGATGCCGCCCAGCTGCTGCTTTCACCACACGTCGCGTGTCATCCGACAGCTTCCCAAAGATTACTAGTTTAGAAGAAAAGTTGTGAGTTTTACACCATGTGTTTAAGGACTTGAGACTCCAAACTACATTCAGGTTCTATCAGGGTAATAGAGTATTACACCTTATGGGTCACCTACTGTGTTGGGTCCGCTAAGTCTGGCAACCCATAAAGTCTGGTGTTATATTACCGGTACCCTGATGTAAGTAGCTACGGAACATTGGAGATGTAAGTCCAAACAGAACATATAATCCAAAACTTGTTTCTTTTTAACCACAACCATTACAAAAACTTTGAAATCTCATACGATTACATGTGACTGGTCTTTGAAACTAGTAATGGAACTTTCAATGTGATGTAACATATTTGCTAACATCAGAGTGGCCCATACATATCCATCAATTAAGTTGTTTCATGTTAGCCGAAGAATGCCTTCCCAAATAGATACTGGATCTATCACAAGACAACAACCTCCATGCCCCAATAATTTGGCATAGATTACATACAGCATACAGTGCATGCACATACATAAATAGGCCTACATACATACATACATACATACATACATACATACATAGGCACATTGGCATCTCAGGTAGCAGAACACTGATAAACCAGAGTTCAAATCTCGGCAATGTCGGAGTTAGTTTTGTGATGGATAACTTAAAGCTAAAGTTCTGAGGGCCCTTTTCAGAATTTCCTGTTTTCACTCTCCATAATTTTCCTCTCATCATTATGTTTGAAAAAACAGGACATGATCAGTGATGGCGTGACGTCGAATCGATCTCCGTCATGGTGTGCTCCTCACGGTTTGTTCAAGAATAATTTTATTGGTAGAATGCAGTGGTGGTGAGTTCTAGACGACTCATAGTTTTCCCCGGGTTCTTGGTTGTAAGACGGGGATATGACGAGTCAAACTTTTAATAGAAAAAGAAGAATTTTCTGCGGACCTCTGGAAAAAAAAAAAAAGACTAGGAAGGAGACTAGTGAAGCGCTTTGTATGGCGTGTGGAATTGTATGGGGCAGAAACATGGACATTACGACGAAGTGAAGAGAAGCAAATACTGTAGAAGCATTTGAAATGTGGATATGGAGAAGAATGAAACGTCAGAAGTGGACAGACAGAATAAGAAATGAAATTGTGTTGGAAAGAGTGGGTGAAGAAAGAATGATGCTGAAACTGATCAGGAAGAGGGAAAGGAATTGGTTGGATCACTGGCTGAGAAGAAACTGCCTACTGAAGGATGCACTAGAAGGAATGGTGAACGGGAGAAGAGTTCGGGATAGAAGATATCAGATGATAGACAACATTAAGATATTTGGATCATATGAGGAAACAAATAGGAAGGCAGAAAATAGGAGAGACTAGAGAAAGCTGTGTTTGCTGTGAAAGATCTGCCCTTGGGCAGAACACTGAATGAATGAATGAATGAATGAATGAATGAATGAATGAATGAATGAATGAATGAATGAATGAATGAATGAATGACATATTAGATCTATGAGGTACACCACCACCACCACCACCACCACCACCACCACCAGAGGTATGGTATACGGATGGTGGGACAGGCTAAGCCGGGTAGCACAACTTGCACGCAACTCATTCCATCATGAGTGCACAATAAGCCTATTTGGGTTGAAGTAATTAGGGATGCTCCATGTTCCGCCGGATAAGCAGCTCTACACTTATAAAGAGTGTCCCAACAAGAACGCCGGATTTAATATTGTAAGTAAATGTAACAAAACAGATAACAGAGCAGACAGCAGTGCCGCCAGCTCAACAATAAGATGTTGTTGGGACATTGCGCCATTGTCTTGTTATTGGTTTGGCGCGCTACTAAATGAAAAGTCTCATTTTATTCATAAATTCTAATGTAATAAAAAATCACGATTTTTGGAGCACAAAGTAACTAGTGAATAGATAACCAATTCCATTTTAATCTTAATCTTGTGCAACAACAACAAGTGAGGAACGCAACCGACACTGCGAAATACAATAGGGCCTACATTCTTGCTAAGAATGTCAAGACCGCTCT
The DNA here is from genome assembly GCF_040183065.1 of Periplaneta americana. Lineage (NCBI taxonomy): Eukaryota > Metazoa > Arthropoda > Insecta > Blattodea > Blattidae > Periplaneta > Periplaneta americana. Next base: position 94,405,761 of record NC_091122.1, on the reverse strand, counting down.
GCCAACATATCTCCTCGCTGTAATACCATAATTTATATGCACATTACGAAGGTTGTGAACAGAAAATTTACATTCGGCTACTTAATTTCAGGCGATTAATCGCCATTCACTGACAATTATAGAATTACTGTCATCAGACATTTAATCTTGGCAATCTGTAATGTTTCGTACCTTATCAAATTGCTGAACTGAGTCCTTTTTATTCCGTTTATATAACAGTTACAATTGGAACAAATCCTTACTACATTTTCAGTTCAGTGGACTGTACTGTACCACACGAATAAGTTTGGCAGGTTATATTAAGTTCACAACTTCACACAATTTAATGTGTAAGCCTACACACAAATTTTCACAGCGCTGATCCAGTGAAACATCCAATCTACGACGCAGTTGAGGTGATTATAGCAAACATGCTGCAAGATGCTTTCAGAGAACCGTTGACTTTTTAGTGGAAAGTAGTCACTTTGAAATGTAGTAAGAAAAATGGCAAGATAATATATAGCAGTCATTAAATTGCTACAATTTTTTTTTACCAAAACGAATCTACGCTTTTGAACCACTCTGTATTTTACCGGAAAATTTTTCGCCTGTCCAAATAGCCATTTAACATCGACTTCGTCCCTCTTTTTACCTCAATTGCAGCCTTTCATAACTTTGTACAGTACTGCGATTCCTGATTGCTTGAAAACTTTACTTAACCCGATTAATTCCAAGTGCAATTCTTGAGGAGAAACAAAGACCGACTTCGATGAAACTTGCCAAGTACCCTGCTGACATCCATCAACGATGAAGCAGACGAGGTGGTGGGAGTGCTAATCATGTGGACCACGAGGCGGGCACGTATAGGCCAGCGTGAAAGAATATCCAGCTAATGCATGCGCGGGATGGCAGCGCACACGTGTGGGCCTGGGAACAAGATGCAGCCACTCACACCGGGGAGAGAGAAGCCCATTAACAACTCCGGAATGCTGGAGTTTGATGATCGGCAGGTCCTCACAACAGGCTTCATAGGAAACTATTGGTTTCTTGTGAACACACGGCGCAATGTCCATCATAGTGAACTATTATTCCCAAATAGGAGCATTCTCACTAATATCAGACGACTACGCTAAGATTAGCAGTGCATCCGGTATCATGCAGACATCCCCATATAATATGTTCACAGTCCAACCCCATTACCTTTCGTCTCGTTTCTATTACCTTTCGTTTCGTTTCTCTTATCTACACTCTAACCACGACGTAAATACCAGATCATTATCTGTGACACGCTAAGTATAACTCTTCATAGAATATCTTGTTATTCATCATCTTTTACAGTATCCACCTCGCGACAATGGAATTCCTTGTCACAAAGTATTAGGGGCTGCAAGACAATAAACACTTTTAAATACAGCTTAAAAGATAACCTTCTTAGTATTTCACTCCAATCATACTGACTTAAACTATCACTGACTACATTGTTACTTCTTTCTTTAGACATGCATCCTGATAGTACTGTATTTTCAAAATTTTCTCATAATAATCTCTTTCTATTATCTAACATTATTTGAAATATTTTAACATTCTTTGTATTTTAGCTTAATTCTGCTACACAGTTTGTATTTCATTGTTTAATTAATAGTTCATTGTATTTTGCTGTTTAATTCGTAAATAATCTCTTGTATATAGGTAACCCTTATCTAAATCAAATTGTTGAATTCTTTGTAAGTTCATACATAAGTATGTATACTTTTTGCTGGTTGAATGGAAGAGAAGGCCTTACGGCCTTAACTCTGCCAGCTAAAACAAATTATTATTATTATTATTATTATTATTATTATTATTCAAAGTTTTCGACCAGTGATAGGAAAAATGACATAGGCCTAAAAATGAGAACAGACTGGAGATAGGCTGGAATCATGTTTTTAATGCTATAAACGGGAAAACTCGGAGTGGTAATGGAATTAGGATAAATAACAAGTACAATAATTGCTGTAAGATGTAAGTGCGAGCATTTATTTTCGATCCCTCTAAGCGGGACATGGTGTATTTTCATTACCAATAACAGAGTAACAGAAGCGTCTTTCTTTCTACTCACAACAAAGTTGCAGTCGAGTTCACATTGCCGCCATCCTAAGTTTCTTCCAAGGGCGCTGAACCAGTAACAGATAGTGCTTCCTTATTTCGGCTACTAAACGCACCATAAAAATTAGGCATACCTTCTAGCCTAGATCACGAAGGATGTGTTGATGCAGGTGGAAGTTATAAGTTGTTTATAACCGATTGTCTTTTTTGAGACAACAAATCAATTAAAATCGGTTTTTCAAACAAAGTACGATGTTGCAAGTGTGTCTCTTTTGTTTATCCCTGCATTTCTTATTTACATTCTGTACAGCTGTGAACTCGTTTTATTAAAAATGTTCTGATAATGTCTTCTTATTTTGAGCTCCAGTTTCAGGAGTTCACTTACAATAATTTGTAGATGAAGTTTATTATGACGGTCCTAAGTTCGTTTTAGGAAGGAACCTCGTAAAAAATTCTTGGCTCTCAATGCCCAGCAAAGAACGCCTATCCAGGGTGAAGGGCAATGTCCACGATGATAGTGATGACATAAAACAGAACTATCACAAGTGGCGTCAAGTGACGGCTGTACTCCATGTAAGGGTCGACCAAAAGTATGAAAACTTGTGACATCATCCCCGTTCTTGTGTCTTGGTGGAAACTGATGAGTTTAGAGAAATCAAGCAAAATCTCTCGTGACCGAGGTTCGACTGGATTCGAATCCGCACTCAAACGTAGTCTAGGATCAGCTGGCAAATGTGCTACAGCAGGAGTTACTCAGCTTAATTAAATAATAGCCTAGAAATAACAAATCCGATAAGTGATAGCCCACGGACAGCCAAGATCTACTAGTAGACTGCTGGCCTGACGTCCACATGCCTCAGTAGAGGTGAAGTAAGGGGGTAACGTGTGATTAAGCTGGCTTCCGCTGCTACTAACTGCAGCTCCCCAAATTCATTATGTAGGCTACAATACTAACTATACTGAGTGTGCATCAGTTCTGTATCTTAGAGATGAACAACGATCGAGAAAGCAAGACTAACAGCGCCCGCAAAGCCGAAAACCCGCACGACATTGTTCTATACGTCGCGTCGTTGACGTAAAGACTGTTTGTGAGTGTTTCGAGACGTCGAGAATGATGGCTCCCGATGTCCCGAACGTCAAGCAGCTTTGAATCGCCACAGCTGTTTATACTCAACTGAATTTTTATCTACTTTGGCAAATGTTATATACAGTGGACTCTCGACGGAACAGAATTGAAAGTTCATTCCAATAACGGTAGTGGGTGTGGCAGGTGAAATGAATACAAATTCTTATTGATTATCCATCAACGAATACAGTACTGTACTTGCATTTTCTGTCCACTCCGAGACTTGTGTATGCGTTTCTAGTACCACAGTGGGTTTCGATAGTTCCGTCTCACAAACGGCACAATTCTCAAATAGAAAAGGAAGAGTTCATTAATTTAAAATCAGTGATTAAATATGAATGTCCTGATAAATAAAATATTCCGTTTTGCTTTAATAAAAGCATCACTACAGGACACAGAACCAATTCCCATTCAAATGGCAAACCCATTTCTTAGTGCCCTTATAGGAGCGTGTCTAATTCTTCTACGTAAGCAGTCGAACTATAGGATGTCGAACTTGTTTTCTGTCGACCTTAAGAGCTCCGACTGTATATATAAACAATCAAGTAGCCTATTTGAAACATCATCTCTACCTTTCAGTGTATAATAATCCGTTCCCCAGTCTTTATTTAATTACTAAGCCCTTATTAAAAGGACAGGAATTTTCTTTTCATATGCTTGAAATCAAGTGTGCAATCACAAGTAAAATGATAATATTAACATTATGTTTTATGTTTCTTAGAAATGCAAATTTATTTGAGAATTGTTTTATTTCTATTTATATAATATAATATAATAGAATATTTTGATAACTAAGATACTGTTCTGTTTTGTATTTTTTTTCATTTAAACATTTATGTTATTTATTTCAATGATGTATGTTATTCAAAGTTACGAAATCTTTCCACGCCGACCAAATGCTATTTCGAGAATGATGAGCGAGACTCGAAGCGCACGAGAATGACGAGATGAGACTCGAAAGACAAATGCAACGAACACAGTGAGCGAGAGCGGCAGTTAGTTTTGTTCATCTCTATCGTATCTTCTCCCATCAACACTTGAAGGCAGCGCTCGTTCGGTAACGTTAGTCCAAGATAAGACGCCTTACATCATGCAGCTATTGCGCGGGACCAATAAATTAGATATTCTTTCTTATCCTAACTTCCCCTTTTATCCAACTTACACACCACTGCGACTAGGGAATGGAGATTCTTTAGGTCGTACACTAGACATCTCACAAGTGCCGGTCTCTCTGGTGACAAGATCGGCATGACGCAGGACCACTGCTGAGACATCACAGGACAATTACAAAACAACGAACAAACATCCAGCACTATGAACGAAGATAAATTTCTTTAATTGTCCACGCCGGGAATAAAACCTCGGACCGCTTTGTTGGGAAACGTACACGGTATCCACATAGCCGCAGTGGCGGACACCTATTATATTTACTCGTACCAAGTTAAAATAAATAATGAATATAAATTATCCGTACAGACTAATTATTTAGTCCTGATAGCTCAGCAACGCGAAAGGGGGGAAGTAATAAGAATAGTGGTGAGAGGTCCGGAGTAGCGATAGGAGTGAGCCGTCAGGAAAGAAATGCTGTACAGCTTACAATTAACTGTACTGGAAACACAACACTATATCGCATGCGTGATATCCGATCACTCGGAATGCAGGCGACAGACTAACCTGAACACCCCTTGGCGTAACTTAATGTACTCGGCTGACCCAGGCGCACATTCTCAGCGACTGTCAGGACTAAATAATCGTACTGTACACATTTTGGATTACTGAGAGGAAGATTAAGAAGATCTCTGAATAGTTTAATAAATAACATTGTTTTCTGAAAGGCACTATAATGCCCACCACCCGTGAAGGATATGACGATGACAATAATGATAACGGTGGCGATATTTGGATTTTTTGTATCGTCACTATATTTTAAAAATGCCTATTTTGTTCCGATACGTTGTAAAAATTGCCTTCAAGATACGTTTTCAACATAATAACTGAAGACCGAAACCTATATCAACAAGTGCACGTGTTATGATGTTTCATAATTGGCAGTCTATCACAGTACACTTCGCGGCTTTAAGAATATAAATATATAACTTTTTTTAATTTCAAAAATATCTACTATAACATATTATTCATTTAGTTACACTGTAGGACGAGCTGTGCTTCTCCTCCAAATGATATCATTCTAGATGCGGCCGATGACTGATGTAATCTTATGGTAAATATATTTGAAATTAACACTATGTCCCGCTTAGAGGGATCGAGAAATAAGTGCTATTTTAAAGTATAAATAATGGCTTTATAACATAACTTTTTGTACAACTTGATGTAAAAACTCTCCTAGTTTCGGAGAATGGTCAGTGCAACTCGATGTGTGCGCCTCGAGCTACACTGAAGACATCCAACAGGTACTAAACCTTCTGGCAAGTGTTCCATAACATTTGTGGAGTGATTAGCGCAGCTGCAATTATAACGCGTTATCCCAGTTTTTCCAAAGTATCAACTGTACCATGTACAACATTCGTCATAACGCCCCAGAAAAAGGTCAATGGGCGTCAAGTCAGATAACCTAGGTGACCAGGCAAAGGTTCTCCTTTTCCGATCAACCTATTGTGAAAGTTTGCATTCAAGAAGCCAAGCACTGCTCCGTAGTAATGGGGAGGAGCCTCATGTTGCTAAAAAACCGATCCTGGGGGACTTGATCAACAACAAAAGTTCTGCACATGTCCATATACACTTTCCCTTTGATTGTCGCCTCGATGAAAGAGAATGGTCCAACGACGGAATGTTCTACTGAATGGCGCCAGGCTTGTTTCCACAAAAAAACGTTGGTGCGCATGCGCACGAACATGCAACTGTTTTTAAACCATTGGTGCATAAACTTGGACAGTTTGTGCACCTTGTCAGATGTAAATCAAAACAATATCTTCATCTGATTTTAAATGGTGAGCATTTATTTCTCGATCCCTCTAAGCAGGACACGGTATAATTACAGTATTTAACATAGGTTTGAATTTTATGTTATAACATTATTTGAAAATAAAAAATTAACGGCAGAATATAAAATATGATATTATCATGATATGGAACTATATTCTTTAGCGCAGAGATGTAGATCCTACTGTGGTAGAGGAACAATCATGAGGCACCACAACACGTGCATTTGTTGACATTAGGTTTCACTCTTAAGCAGGATGGATAATACACATTTACGCTACCCAGTATGGAACCCCGTACTAAGCTGAACAAAATCCACTGTTTCACGGAAGTAGTCTCTCCCCTCAGGCTAGATGACGCACCTCAATGTAATTTTTCTATATAAACTTGAAACGCCTTTCACCCCCTTCCAGTCACGAAACGTTTTGCTCGATTTCTCATACGCGTTTCCACAGCAACGCTTCAATTTCCGCCAAGACACAGGAACAGGGGAGATGTCACAAGTTTTCAAGTAATTCCACAACAAAACAAGCGACGGTCGCCATCGCCGTCTGACACCGTAACCAAGGCGAGTACACACCTCCCAGAATTCGAACACGATAGCTGAAAATTCAGTCGTCGGCGCCGACTGGCGATTGCTCGCTTCGTTCGCCATGTGGGTGTCGTAAGGGATGATGATAGGCAGTGTACAGTGGTGTGGGTTGTTACTTCAACGATAATAAGTGTGAGCTATGGGCAAATGTTAGAATTTGTTTTCTCAAGTTTATTTATACACTCTCCATATATTTCCGCAGTGCATATCGAGATGTCACTGTCGATAGTGATTCCGGGCACGTTAAGCTTTGGTGCTATTCGACAGGAATAGGCGACGTGTCGATACGGAGTTCCCCTGCTCCCTTCCCCATCATCATCATCATCATCATCATCATCATCATCATCATCATCATCATCATCATCATCATCATCACCATTACCATCATCACGAAATCCCTACACTACATTTACACGAACATTTACACATACACTTACCCTAGTATAGAACATAACTCTCCACACATACACATCATGCATAACGTGGTCCGCCGAAGTGGTGTGCAACTTGAAAATGTGTCACAGTCCTGCTACTATCCGCAATATGCGTAACCCCAGTCATGTGAGTGAGTGAGTAGGCATTGGATACACACACATTTAAGTTTCAAAAGAAGAAGGAAGAAATACTTATACAATTGAAAGAAGTTTTCGTGTGAATCTTCCGTTCCCCTTCACATAAACTACGTTACACTCGGTGAAAGACCAGAATTCACTACTCTTAGGGAAATAGCCCAAGTCACAAAACTTTTTTGTCTGCACACTACAATTTACAACAACTATATCTACTACTCATTGACACTTTGAAATGTATACAGTCATATGGTGAAACTTTGTACCGATCAGTGTAAGAACATATAGGCCTAATTTCACATTTATACACGGTTTAACATCTGTGGTTATATCGCGTGTGTAGAATCTTTGGGTATATCAGTAGTCCGTCTTTACTATTATTGGGTTTCTGTTTCTATTGCCGTGTGTTATAGACGGCATGTGGTCATAGAACTGATTTCCTATTTTGATTAATATTAAATGATAATAGTGACTCAGGAGGAGATGAATCATGGTGTGTAAATTTCAAAACCCGCATTTTTCTTTGTGACTGAGGAAAACATGACTCCCAACAAGTCAAATTAGCCGACCACGGAGTTTGAACCCGAATGTGAGTCTCAAAAACTATCGTCTGAGCCAATTCGATAAGCAAGTAGAACTATGGGGAGAAAAGCTATGAATTTCACTCATAGGTTTATTTCAAACTCTATGCTTTTGAAATTAAAACTCTGAATTGCAGAACCGCACCACTTTATGCCTGCCAGTTTTACAGGAAATTTCAGCATAGTTATAATGTACCATAGATATCTGATTAAATAATCTGTAATTTATACTGAAAATATCTTTCTACAAAACTAAATAATAATAATAATAATAATAATAATAATAATAATAATAATAATAATAATAATAATAATAATAAGTACTTATTTACTTACTGGCTTTTAAGGAACCCGGAGGTTTATTGCCGCCCTTACATAAGCCCGCCATTGGTCCCTATCCTGAGGAAGATTAATCCATTCTCTATCATCATATCCCACCTCCCTCAAATCCATTTTAATATTATCTTCCCATCTACGTCTCGGCCTCCCTAAAGGTCTTTTTCCCTCCGGCCTTCCAACTAACACTCTATATGCATTTCTGGATTCGTCCATACGTGCTACATGCCCTGCCCATCTCAAACGTCCGTATTTAATGTTCCTAATTATGTCAGGTGAAGAATACAATGCGTGCAGTTCTGTGTTGTGTAACTTTCTCCATTCTCCTGTAACTTCATCCCTCTTAGCCCCAAATATTTTCCTGAGCACCTTATTCTCAAACACCCTTGACCTGTGTTCCTCTTTCAAAGTGAGAGTCCAAGTTTCACAACCATAAAGAACAACCGGTAATATAACTGTTTTGTAAATTCTGACTTTCAGACTTTTTGACAGCAGACTGGAAGATAGAAGCTTCTCAACCGAATAATAACAGGCATTTCCCATATTTATTCTGCGTTTAATTTCCTCCCGAGTATCATTTATATTTGTTACTGTTGCTCCAAGATATTTGAATTTTTCCACCTCTTCGAAGGATAAATCTCCAATTTTTATATTTCCATTTCGTACAATATTCTGGTCACGAGATATAATCATATACTTTGTCTTTTCGGGATTTACTTCCAAACCTATCTCTTTACTTGCTTCCAGTAAAATTCCCGTGTTTTCCCTAATCGTTTGTGGATTTTCTCCTAACATATTCATGTCACTCGCATAGAGAAGCGGCTGATGTAACCCGTTCAATTATAATAATAATAATAATAATAATAATAATAATAATAATAATAATAATAATAATAATAATAATAATAATAATAATGTGTCCGGAAACTCAAATCTACTGTATGTTGCGTGGTCTCGTTCAGAAACAAGCAGCACATCTGCATTTTTCATACAGACTCATACCGTTATAAAACTTTGATGGAAGCAAAACAGCATCGCGTGCGGCCTAATGTGGTCAGAGCAATCTGGCGCCCAGTGACTCAATCATACAGCCCAAGCACAGCTCCTTTGCTATTCAGTAAAGATCGAAATATTCTGGGAAATCCACCCCGCATAAGAGACTCCAACTGAAACCGAGATATTTCGTTGTTATCTCACAACGGAAACGAATGAAATATGTTAACCGAGAAGAGATGAAGGAAATTACATAGGAACCAAGAAAGAAGGGCTGAACGGTGCTTTCGGGGCGCTCCTCTCTCCTCTCTGAGAGGGATCTCCAGTGGCAACCGATAATCTTGTATTTCGTGCAACGCGCCCCATTGTGATTCGACCTGACAATAACAAATGAGGTTAAAACCGTACGTTCTTGCAGAGCTGCGCTTCCGTCTGCATTGTCACACAGCAATCCAATAATGAGTAAACAGACACGCCCGTCCGGACCTCTTCGAAAGCACCACATCGGGAAGGTGACAAAAAAACATGGGAAGGTAACAAAGGAATGGTTTTTCTGTACCAATCTATATCCAACAGTGACCCAATGTATATCGTCGACTGCAAACGCTTGAACCGAAAATAATTTATTTTACGAATCTCGTTCTCTATTTTCTTCTTTTTTATATACAGGGTGATTCACGAGGATTTACCGTCACTTACGGAGCTTATTTCCGAAGACATTCTGAGTAAAAATGTCATATAAACGTTTGTCCTAATCTCAACATTTTCAGAGTTACACTAATTTGAAGTTGTTTGTTAAATATCATTATTCTTTTGTTTTAAGAGTAAACAAATTTTACAGATAAAGATGTAACTATTCAGGAGTAACATTTCTTTAATTAGGTAGTATTCTGAAGCAAAAAAATGTGTTGTGAATTCCATAGTTGCTTCGTACAGAATTTTTTGTTTCGATTTTTAACTACAAACTTACATTTTTTTTTTATGATTTATCACAACAATTGTTACAAATCACGCCAGTCTTTTAAATTCTTTAAGACTGAACATTAGAATGCATAATTAAACTGTAAAGAATCAAGTTCCTAAAGTCGTATGATTTGTAACAATTTTTGTGATAAGTGCGTAAGAATAATGTAATTTTTAGTTAAAAACTGAAAAACAAACAAAGTCTGTACAAAGCAATTGAGGGGTTTGGTGCAAGAAGTAGTTGTTAAGTCCAGAAAAACATTTTTGCAGTAGCCTAAATGCGAAAACAAAATTTAACTTGCCTGTTTTTGCACCAAACATTTAAAATCTCACATATTACTAGCAAAAGATCAATATTGTCTAAGTAAAGTTCATGAATAACAAAATATAAACAATACTTGATCATAATTTTATTAGTAACTATCAATAATCTTAAATACCTTAACGTGCGAATTATATTATATTAGCAATATACAATTCTACTTATACAGTTCAGGACTAGTCTGATTCTTGCTCCAAATACAACTAAGGTCTCTGTTGGCTACTGTTGGTAACTAAGCTTATCTCATTGAGATAAGTACACACAAGTCTGGTTCTTGCACCAAAATCTGTGCACTGTCGTATTATTATTTTTATTGGGTTATTTTACGACGCTGTATCAACATCTAGGTTATTTAGCGTCTGAATGATATGAAGGTGATCATGCCGGTGAAATGAGTCCGGGGTCCAGCACCGAAAGTTACCCAGCATTTGCTCGTATTGGGTTGAAGGAAAACCCCGGAAAAAACCTCAACCAGGTAACTTGCCCCGACCGGGATACTGTAGTATTATATACGATGCATACTTTAACTCATTTTTGACCTAAAGTGGACTTATCTGGTTTTTGCACCTAACCCCCTCAATTAACAATACATTTTTAGCTTCAGAACACTAGCCAAATAATGAAATGACACTTCTGAATAGTTCAGTTTCTATTCGTAATATTATTTCACCCTTAAAGCTAAAGGAAAAAGGTATTATGCCAACAACTTAAAAATACTGTAACTCTAAAAATATTGAGATTAGGACATATGTTTATATGACATTTTTACTCAGAAGGTCTTCGAAAATAAGTGACGGTAAATTCTCGTGAATCACCCTGTATACACGCATTCTTTTCCGATTCACATTCTATCCCGATTCACCGCAAATACAAACAATGCTTCTGAAATAACTGTTTGACAAATAAAATGTGAGTTGGATCTGTTATCTGGGAAAACATAGTAGAAAACTAAAATACTATGAAATGTTGCTGGAAAAGAAGTGATTAGGAATGAAGTGCGTACAATATTCGAAGTTGAAATAATGTTTATAAGCAGTACTACAAGTTCTGCTCCGAACAGTAAATGATTGTAGCGAATGTGTTATTAATTTATTCGTTTAGGAAGTATGAGCTTTCGATAGAAAAACATTAATTCTAAGCGAATAAAATAATGACCAACAATGTATAATTATTAAACCTTAGCTTTGAAAACTACTCTACAACTAGGCTTATTCTACCACTACCAAATGCAACGACAATCAAAACATAAGATTATTTAGGGCTAAATTAAAGAAGATACCTAATTTCTCACGCCTTCTATTCTATAGGTGAATTCATAACATTCATCAGCGCTTCATGAATATTTCTGTGTTGTATTAAGCATTGATACTAACACTTTGTGTAGTACTAGTAGACTATATTGTATAGCTCTTCTGTATATATTTCAAATAGGCTGTGACTATAATTAAGACTTTAGAGTACTATTAAGATTTTTTTTTCGTTTGACATGCTCTATATTCTAGCTGTGAAGCGATGTACGAAACCATGGAATGTAAATAAATATAATACAATACAACGCTCTGATCAATAAGAAGATGTCATCCGTAAACACAGGTTTTGTAATTATTGACGATTTAAATGTATCAAATAGGATGATTTGAAACTATGTAAAATTCGACCGAAACACTATAGATTTCTTGCATTTTATTAAGGCAGAAAACAGTGAGTTGATTTCTATTAGCTACATTTTTCTTGGCATATATCAAATATTTATGCTATGGCTTTCGTATAAGATAGTTCCACTTAAAAGGAATAAGAAGTTTAAACTTTTGTGGACTAGAAAAAGACAATGCTTAACATACAATGTACGAATGCAATTTTTAAGCTTAAGAAAGTATAGGTACTGTTATAATTCTAGGACAAGTAGAGAATTCACCATGACATTATTTAAAACTGGTCTTACCGTTGGGAAATCTCGGAAAAAAATACAGTGCAATCATCCCTAGAAGGAGTCGAACCTCTGATATTGCAGCTCTGGAACATTAGTCCCGCTAGACGATAGTTCGTTCCACTGAGTCTTACTTTAAACCAGCGGTCATGAGTGTACCCTCGAACTAGCGTCTTTTACCCGCGGATAAGATATTGTACTAGCGTACATCCGTGGCTGCTGGCGGGTATATTTTCTGCCTCTTCCTTCTGCACGACGGTGAATATTGCGATACACTTCTTACCCTTTACCCATTTCAGCGAGTGCTGACGACCACTGCTTTAGACAGTCTGTAAAATAAGAACTTAGTGGACTACTAGTACGACTGACAGGAAATTTTGCCTGCTATCTCATTATTCGGCGCAAGATTCCCTCACGACACTGAAAATCCGGTTTACTTCAGTGCTGAGGCATAATAATAAACATTTTATTGCCTGCATCAGCCCAACGACCATGTTCGGGTTTGAACCTACAATCTTCGGAACTAATGGTGATTGATGACAGTCACGGCCTTGTAGACTATTATGTTAACCACATGACCAGGAAATTTTCAATCAACTGAATGAATAATATTTGTTTATAATTCCTACAAGATGATGAAATGGGCGCAAGGCTTAATCCATGAAATAGGACATCATTGCTCACTCACTCACTCACTCACTCACTCACTCACTCACTCACTCATTTCGTACTGCAGTTAATAAGATAAAGTGAGTGCGTGATTTTCGGAATACCATTTGTATTGACATCACGTCATTCCAGAGGGCGAGTACATACGAAAATCAATTACGATGGTACTTGTTTGAAAGGGAGAGAGAGTTTACTATCGCCATCAATTATCCAAATATTGAACTTCCGCCTGCTCCTGCAACACAATACCCCTGACCCATTTAACGGAACATGGTGAAATCTACAACCAAGCAACATGACAGGCGCCAGAATTTATCCCTAATGGTGGAAATCCATGTTGCCAAATCTTACAATGAGATCACTTGATGATCTGTTTATGGTGACAGTTGAAATGGGCTTTTTCGACATAGATCTGTCCACCGGGTGGTGTAATTGCCGGTTTCTAAAAGTATTGTTAGAACATTTAATGACTGTTAACTCCAAACAGTTTGTTAACCCTTAAATTGACAAAGTATCCTATAGGATACAACAGGGTAATAGGCTATATGCTATAATTTTAATAGAACAATAGAAAAAAAATTGGTAGGAAAATTAAAATTTCACAATACTATGATATTGTACGTACAACATATAAAATATGGACATTGCGATAGTTGTTTTCTTTACAGTCCGACAAGGTTTAATAAACTAGTGTGAGAAATGAAGTTTTGCCAATTTAAGGGTTTAAATTTAATTTTAATCACATCTTCAACACTTTGGCTTAAGACATTGTTAACTATTTGTTTACTAAATTTAGGATTTTAGGCAGTTGACTCAGTTCAGTAATAGTTAAATATGGCAAATAACACCACAGCTGTTCAGACCGAAGTTGTGAAAGTAAAATCAAAGAATTTTCCTGTTCTGTTTTTCTGTGTTAATGCGCTATGTCGGCGTTTAGTTCCACTTTAAAGCGCTAGAGATTCACGTAATTGAGCACACGCAAGAATTCCTCGATAATAATTGAATATATGAATTGAGACACATGATCCAAACATCGCCTACCTTATTGCACAATCCAGTAACGTCTTTGTTTTCAATAAATTCAAGTTAACAGCTTTTCCTTATTTCTCAGTGATAAACTACCTGTAATAATAATTTTTATGTTTTATCTATACTAATAATAAATCTGTAGCCGAAATTTTTCTGGTAATTTTCGATTTTCCAAAAATAATTGGTCCTAACATATATAATTAACTACCCTGAAACCGAAAATCGCTTTTTTTTTTTTGAAATTTTTGTTTATATGTCTGTCTGTCTGTATGTTTGTTACCTTTTCACGCGATAATGGCTGAACAGATTTCGATGAAAATTGGAATATAAATTATGTTCGTTGTAACTTAAATTATAGGCATATGGCATTCAAAATACATTATTTAAAAGGGGGGTTATAAGGGGGCCTGAATTAAATAAATCGGAATATCTCGCTTATTATTGATTTTTATGAAAAATATTACATAAGAAACATTTCTTTAAAGATCATTTCCGATAAGTTTTATTCTTTGAAAAATTTTGATAGGACTCATATTTAATGAGATAAATGAGTTTTAAAATTAAAATAACTGCCATCTAAGGCCGTGTAATGAAATAAACAAATGACTTCGTCTATAAGGGGCCTTGGTCAACAACAATCGAAAGCTATGAATCATAGCCTACAGAAAATGTTTCTGTGTTTGTATGAAGCAATATCGGAAGCTAAATTAACCGATTTGTATAATTAATTATTATTTCACCTTTGGAAAGTGTAGTTTCTCTGTATGGACATAATGCTATAATGTTATTGCAGTAACTTCTGAGTGAATTGAGGACAGGTAAGATTAAAATAGCTTCTTATGCACAGAAAACTTGATAGGCTATTCTGTGTAGTTGTTTCCTATATTTCTTAAAATAATGTTTATCTCAGAGAATTAACGAACAACGAGAGTGTATTGATTTCGTATGCAGTAATAATATGTTAGCTTAGCATTTCATTATTTTATAATCCAAATTTTAACTATGCTCAATTGAATCGAGTTAAAATACATAAAATACATATGCATTAAATGCAATGCAAAAAATTTGGGTAATGTGCCAAGCAGATTATGTTGCCCTGTTGTAAAATAAAATTTGTTCCTCCTGAGATTCAAGCGCCCCCATAACAAATTAAAAACTTGCTTATCGGTGTACATCCGTTATCAACACATTTTAATATAATATAATATAATATAATATAATATAATATAATATAATATAATATAATATAATATAATATAATATAATATAATATAATGTAATGTAATGTAATGTAATGTAATGTAATGTAATGTAATGTAATATAATATAATATAATTTAAGTTATTTGAAGGGTTCAGAACCATAGTGGGCCAAGCGCCATTTACTGAATACGGAGAAAACAAGAGTTAAAATTAAGTTATTACCATAATTCAATGGAAACATATCATAACAAGTAAAATAAAGTATACACATTAAATGTAAATGATGTCAATGTTCATTGAACTATGGATGAATGTAATAAAAATTAAGAAACATGTTAAAGGAATTGTCATTGCACCAAATGAGTGCTCTCTGGACCAAAATGATTCCATTTTAATTATTTAAATATAATTTAAATTAAGTAACATATTAAACGATTTATCCTTCTATCAAACACGAATATTCCCTGGATCAAATGTCCTATTTTAATTATGTAATTACTTTATATTTATTTCTAACGGGTGCAGCGGAGCGCACGGGTACGGCTAGTGTATAATAAATTATATTATAAAATAATGTAATAAATAAAAAAAAAATATGTATCAGATTCGTTTAATGCCTGTGTACAATATATAGGCATATGGTTTTACTTCTCATAGGAGTTTTGTTTTTCCATTTTCGGCGCTATCAAATCATTACCTACATATTTTAATTGTTGATGGGTTAAACGTCTCAACTCTAATTATAAAGCAACTCTAGAGTCTACTACTCTAGACATTACATATAATGACGGATTTATTATTTAATCAGTCCAATTTGAGTACATAATGTACGAGTAGAAGGAAACATATTGGGACATTCGTGGCACATGACGTCGCCTATCAACCTAAACGATATAGCTAAGTAGGACCTCATGCTGTGAACATGGATATACCATAAATAGAATTTGGAACAATTGATACACAATGATCGGATATGATTCCTCTCCAATCATGAATTTTCTACCAGCTCCCAGTAAGAGAAGGAGGTTTCAAGCGACTCCATTCGCCAGATAAACATAATTTTAAAAAATATACTCTACACTTTTACACACAGTGTTGAAAATGTCTGCCTGCTTGTTGAATGCATACTTCAGCCTTTCCAAAGAACTCTTTCCCTTTCATTCCACTTGTAACAACGCTTGTTATGTTTATCATTCAAACAGTTGTGTACCCACATCCACATGTTAAATGAACTTTTGTACTCAGAATAATCCATACTAGGAAACCTTAAAATATTTACTCTTTCTCTTGAATCACTGTGCATGTCACGATTCATACACTACATTTCCAGAATACCACTCAAGAAAAATTATCAGTTACATTCAAAACATTTGTGACTAATTTATATCCAACAGAGGATTTTATGAATGCGTGTCGCAGTGCTGCTGGCATCTGGAAAGATAAATGCAAGCTTTCATAAGATCGAGGACCAGTGACAGGATCGGCTTGCATTGTTCAGGCTTCCGATATGCCTTGCAGATTCGCTTTTTGGTATATTGGTAGATTTAACCTGGACTATAGCGAAGAAAGGAGTGTAACATCATGGTGGTACCATTCATTTAAGTTACCAGTGTATGTGAAATTGTAGGATGAAAACATGGGTAGGACTATAAAAAAGTTATTTTGAACGGGTTAGGTGGATTTATACCTTTTGCTATGATCACATCGTTTCTCTACAATGGTCAGCTAAAATTTGGAGTTTATTTTCAATTATTATTGAAAT
Source organism: Periplaneta americana (assembly GCF_040183065.1). Lineage (NCBI taxonomy): Eukaryota > Metazoa > Arthropoda > Insecta > Blattodea > Blattidae > Periplaneta > Periplaneta americana. Next base: position 94,388,686 of record NC_091122.1, on the reverse strand, counting down.
AGTGAGACAGAATATCGAATTTTCGTAAATTTGGGTCTTGTGTCGTATGAAACGCAAAGGCATCCTGTTCCTGATTATGTCTTCTGGCAAAATTTCTGGACCTTTTCGCATTCGAATAGAATTTTGACGCCGAATAACCCCTGCAATTGAGCGCATCGTTAAATGAAATTGCACTAGCCTATTACTCCTACTGTTTTCTGGTGGTCAAATCAATAAATGGTGAAAAATAGTAAAAAAAAAAGTTATTGTAACAGTGATGCACGGAAGGTTACGGAAGACTATTACAAGTATGCAAGCATGTGAGAGCAGAACTGGATTAACAATGTTAGGTGGTCAGTTACTTACAAAATGGTAAAAGCAGCTGCACCATGATACGTGCCTTTCATGCAAAATCGAATCCAACTCTACCCAATCCAACTTAATGCAGACACTTGAACCAGTGATGACATTCTAATTAAAAAAAACTGGTTCTTTCCGTTAATAACAGGAAATTCCAAGATATTAAATTAAAAAATGAGGCAATAATAAACCGCTACAAATAAAGGAAAATTGCAATGAAACATGGAGCTGCAGAATTGTGAGTAGAGTCATTTAAAAATTCGCAAATTCAGATTCGCGTCACGAAGAGGAATACAGAATATTCACAACACTAACTAACCAGCTTTGAATGTCTGTCCATACCGACATATTGTTTGAAACATCCGAAGATGATCTGAATATGCACTTACACCCTCTGTTTCAAGTCAATTTAATATTAAAAATGTACGACGTTGGTACGAAGTAGCAGGGGTGAGTGTTCCCGTAAAATTCAGTAATTTCCTTGAACCAAATAATATACAGTGTGTCTGCAGAAACATTCCGGGGTTATAAACTGCTGTAATTCTGTCACTATGTGTTTTACGAAATTCATACCGATGTCATTAGAAAGTACAGCTCAAAGAATTTCAGTAAGTACATAATTGATAATTGATGACCGAAACAACAGATGGCAGCACAAGGAAACAACGCCGTTTCCGCTATTTCGCTTGTCATTAAGGCATTGTTGAATATAAGCAAATTGTGTTAAATGATCTGAATGTGAGGAGTGAGGAGGTCCTCCATCTTGTTGGAAACGAAATTCGTTGCCTTCTTCTTCCAATTGTGGAAACAGCCAGTCAGTAAGCATATCAAGATAACTCATATTGGTAACAATGTTTTCTTGAAAGAAAAATGGACCATGCACTTTCCCTTTGGAAACGGTACAAAACACATTTAGCTTAGGGGAGTCACGTTCAACCTCCAAAATTAAATGTGGATTCTCGCTCCCCCAAATCCTAACATTGTGCTTATTTACTTTTTCACTGACGTGGAACGTTGCCTCGTCAAAAAAAAAAAACTCTTTTTTTTTTTTTATTTCTTCTTGTAATGCCATATGTTGTTTCGGTCAACAATGATCAATTACGCATTTCCTGATATTCTTTGAACTGTTCTTTCTAATGACACTGGTATGAATTTCGTAAAACACATAGTGACAGAATTACAGCAGTTTATAACCCCGGAATGTTTCTGCGGACACACTGTACAATATAACATTGCTACGAAGTGGCGGTGATGTACTAAACGTTTGTCAATTTAAGTTTTTACCACAACTAAAAAATTTGATCGAACGCTATAACGCTCATTACATTAAACTGATTGCTCTCTATAAATTGGATTCAAACATAAGCGCAGCTTCCCGGTCGGGGCAAGTTACCTGGTTGAGGTTTTTTCCGGGGTTTTCCCTCAGCCCAATACGAGCGAATGCTGGGTAACTTTCGGTGTTGAACCCCGGGACTCATTTCACCGGCATTATCACCTTCATATCATTCAGACGCTAAATAACCTGAGATGTTGATACAGCGTCGTAAAATAACCCAATTAAAAAAATAATAAGCGCAGCTTGAATCATATCGAATACTACCTGCCCAATGACCAATAATTCATTCAGTATTGCCAATACTCTTAATGAAAAAATTATTTTTTCATTCAAATGGATTAAAAATGGATAGTAGAAGAAATGTTAAAAGAGGAAAATAAGTAGTATCTTATTAATATACTTAATAATATATTTTGTAGTTGAAAGTACATTTATTTTTTTATTTGTATTGTTGTGTAAGTGTTATTAGCATTGGAAGGGGAAAGGGTAGACGATTGCCGAAGTAATCACAGATGGGTTTCGGGGTTGCAAGCATATATTCCTGTCCTGAATGCCTGTACACTTGGATAGAAAACAATGCAATAATAAATATGATCGCTTCGAGTTGTATTGCCGTTTATTTTTGCATTATGTTTACTTCAATGTTGGAAAGCTGGAGAATTCCAATGCTAATAGCACATACACAACAAAGAAACGTAGTATTCAACAATATAATGCAAGCGGAACGGGCAAACCGTTTCAATAAAGTCTTGGTTTTTCTGAACAGACGCATGCAGTTATAGAAACCACTCACTATCTCTCGTGTAGTGCATGCGTCGGTTCAGAAAAACCAAGGCTTAACACCACTCAATCGAACCAAATATAACTTAATGCAATCTCATAAAAAATTCGACTCTATTAATCCAAATACAAACAATCTAGTCAAATCGAAAACATACCAATACAGTCCATAAAATCCAACTCAATGAAACTGAATCCAAACAAATGCAACCCGATACATAACAATACAATTGAATCAAATGTAATTTAATGAAACTGAATTCAATTCTTTCAATCAAATCCAACTCAATACAATCCACTGAAATCCAACTCATTAGAACCCAATCGAACTAAATGTTCAACCAAACTTACGAGTAGGCTATACAAAACAGCCAAATCAAACAAAATACAACTCAATCCAAAGACATTCCCATATACCCCATATAATACAACAAAATTCAATATAATTGAACACGTTACAACCCAATATATTTCAAGCTTACCCAATTCAACCATGTGACTGCACAATTATTCTGTAATAGTCTAGAATTAGAATAATCCTTATAAGAATATATCAGCCAAGCAATGATTAGATGGGAGCTGGCCTCTATGGAGCAAAATGAAGGAATCTACATTCGAACGAACACGGCCACGGCTCAAATGACAGAAACCAGACTTTGCCCTTGACAATGGTTGTGAGATGGTTTAGGAGTCACGTTTTCATCTATTACTTCAGTTTACCCCACTATATCATGTTATTAACTCAGAGTTCTTAAATAATTATCCAATAGAAGTGATTGGTGCTGTTCCAACATTGTGGGATTCAACAGAAACAGCCTTACTCCCGGCACTGAACAATGGACACCAATAAGCCAAATGACCCACCCCCTACTGTGAAAGAATATGACGGTCTGCGTGGGAGGGTGAGGGGTGGTTTATTTATTGACAGAGCGCAAACACGGAGAGCAGGGGACGCAAATCCAGTCACCCAATCAAATGCCGGAGTCGCAATAAACGACTCGAACTGTGGAGCTTCGCATACCAGTGTCAGGACAACTGCCTGCCTTCTTTCTATCCTTAATGAGGATTCTGAAATATCCGGCGTTACGAACTAAGTTTGATAAAAAAAAAATCTGCCCATCCGCCACGTGTTTCTGACATCCGTAACAAGAACTATAATTTCAGCGCAACAGTGGCTCAGGAAACGAAAAAGCATTGTGTGAAAATGCGGAAGTGAGAACAGACCAAAGTTCAAACAATAATTATTCAAAGCCTGTATTGCAATTTCTCATAGTGAATTTGACGTAGGCTTTACATGTTGGAGATTCGATTTCAAATCACGGAGAATCAAAGTAACATTTATACCGAACAAAGATATTGGGACATATTTCCTTGATGCACTTCCATTTTCCTCCTATTATATATAACTGCAAGTGACCAATATGGCTGACGTTCCACGGAGCAAATAACAGTGGAAGTCCGTAGAGTTTTCGTCGAGCATGAGTATTCTGGTAAGGTGCAATAGCATTGCTGGTGGTGGTAGTGGTGGTGGTGGTGGTGGTGGTGGTGGTGGTGGTCGTCGTCGTAGTGGTAGTCCTTAATACTGAAAATCCACGCTCCCGACTTAGATTCCTAGGCAATGATAATACCAGTCTCGTATATACAGTCACGAAGCTCAATACGTAGTAAATATGCATCCATAGATAGTTGCTAACCACTATGATCGCTACTATCGCCTCATTACAGACAATGCGAAATAGTACCTGCACAGTCTATTGTTCCTAGTATCCATATAAACTCAAGCTTCATGACTGTATATACTAGATTGTGATAATACTCTATGTTGTTATAATTAATTAGATACCGGATTTATAAGCATAGGCCTACGCATATTGAGTTTGGTTTTATATACAATATGAAAACTGGAAGTAAATCCCGAAAAGACAAAGTATATGATTATGTCTCGTGACCAGAATATTGTACGAAATGGAAATATAAAAATTGGAGATTTATCCTTCGAAGAGGTGGAAAAATTCAAATATCTTGGAGCAACAGTAACAAATATAAATGACACTCGGGAGGAAATTAAACGCAGAATAAATATGGGAAATGCGTGTTATTATTCGGTTGAGAAGCTCTTATCATCCAGTCTGCTGTCCAAAAATCTGAAAGTTAGAATTTATAAAACAGTTATATTACCGGTTCTTCCATATGGTTGTGAAACTTGGACTCTCACTCTGAGAGAGGAACATAGGTTAATGGTGTTTGAGAATAAGGTGCTTAGGAAAATATTTGGGGCTAAGAGGGATGAAGTTACAGGAGAATGGAGAAAGTTACACAACGCAGAACTGCACGCATTGTATTCTTCACCTGACATAATTAGGAACATTAAATCCAGACGTTTGAGATGGGCAGGGCATGTAGCACGTATGGGCGAATCTAGAAATACATATAGAGTGTTAGTTGGGAGACCGGAGGGAAAAAGACCTTTAGGGAGGCCGAGACGTAGATGGAAGGATAATATTAAAATGGATTTGAGGGAGGTGGGGTATGATGATAGAGACTGGATTAATCTTGCACAGGATAGGGACCGATGGCGGGCTTATGTGAGGGCGGCAATGAACCTTCGGGTTCCTTAAAAGCCATTTGTAAGTAAGTAAGTATGAAAACTGGAGCCGAAGTACGTTTTACGTTCTTCTGTACCCGTCTGTAGTTTTTGTAGCGCAATAATTTACACATTTACGCTATTATTATTGCATATTTTATGTTTTCGGTATATATCGAGCATAACCTATAAGAACTTTTTAAAACAAAATACTAAAATTTCAGCTGGAAAAAAAAAAATGTCTGATATTCTCTACATAAGCAAGATGGCTCCTATTGAAGGACTTTTCTTTTGTAATATGACATTGTATCACATATTCTTAGTCTTCAGTGGTTAAAAAAAAGTCTTAAAACGATCTGAGTAAGCATCAATGGAGAGAGACTATCAAATTTTCCGTTATCTACAAGATTTATACTTATTCGCTGGGGTATGTGGATAGGTGTCCCACGCCGTGGCGTCGTGGTCTAAGGCATCCTGCCTAGGACTCGCGTTACGGAATGCGCGCTTTTTCGAATCCCCATGGGTGAAGAAATTTTCTCATGAAATTTCGACCAGTGTATGGGACCGCTGCCTACCCAGCATCGTGATGCACTTCGGGAGCTACGATAGGTAGCGAAAATCCGGTTTCGCAAACCAGTTATAACGGCTGAGGCGGGATCATCGTGCTAACCACACGATACCTTCATTCTGGTTGGATGATCGTCCACCTCTGCTTGGCATGTGGACGTGAGGCCAGCAGCCGGCGGTCGGTCTTGGCTCTTCATGAGCTGTAGCGCCACGGATTTACTTTACCTTATGTGGATAGGTGTTGTTCCCTTTTATTCTCATCATTTTTTAATGCTGCTAAAGAAGTCTGCAACCGAAATCAAAATAATGATCTGTCACTTCAACGTTCACAGGAAGCTTTCAGAAGTCAGACTTTCCAGAAAGGCTTTAACGAAGAAATATCTGAAAAGCCTATCTAAAACTAAATTTGTGTAGTTTACCCCTTCAGGAATACATGTCAATCTCTGAAGTGCACTGTAAGTTTAGGTGTATCCCCTTTAAAATATTATACATGCTCGTCAATTCTGTTACACAATCCACCTTATTCATTTGTAAAGTTTGACAAGATTGATATTCAGCTAAAGAAATTTACAAATGGATTATGCATTACGTAATGTCGCCAAGAACACTTCACGAAAATGCTAAAGTTTTCGTATTTTTACCATTCAATGGATATGTTTAGATTTTGTCCTACACAGATTGTACGAGTAAAATATTAGTATAATCTCGCTTAACCATATAATAATATAAAAAAATATCACAAAGAAACTTTCAAAAGCCTCCAGAATTCGCTATACTGGTGACCTCTGGAGTTTCGTCATGTGATTGGTCGATTAGACCAATGAGCTTTTTGGTCTACGATTTAAATAACTATAGGAACCAACAAATTCAACAGATTCAGAATCATTCAGCATGATTCCTTTTTAGGTTACTAATGAGAATAAAATTGCAGTTTTAACAGATCTGGGAGAGAAAAAAGATACTACACACTAAAGGCTTAGAAACTCCACACATGTCTGCTTTTGCACGGAACTGATACACCGTACCCATCCAATGAAATCTACACCAAGTTCTTGTTTTGACTTTTCCATATTGGATGAAGGATACAATGCTCCATAACTTGTAGCTTCCATTGTGAAGGAACTCATTTCAAATTGTTTATGATATTAATTTAATGGTGTGAAAATGTTGTGAGTTCTTGGCCGCAAAACGTTGTCTTCTTTGATTAAATTCAATATCTTCATTTGAGTCACTAGAACTGCTGCTAAATAACATTACAATTGCTTTAGCTTTCTCTAAATGGTAGTCAGTTATGAAATGAATTTAAAAATATCTACATTTATATCCTTTATGCTCTTCTTCTTCTTCTTCTTCTTCTTCTTCCTATCTGCGACTATATAAGTGACCAGGCAGTACCTACATCTGTGATGTGGTCGTCCTATATTTGTATGTTCTCGGGGAGTACAGGGTAGAATCACAAAAGACAGACGTGAGGTGGCATCCTATAAACATGCTGTTCCCATTTTTGTTGATTTATGAACTTCGCTAGCCATCTCTTCTATTTCCCAATAATTCCTCAGATCTTCGCTTCTAATGGATATTCTTTCGCAGTGTAACACCTAACAAGGATTTTGAGGTATTTTTATATTGTTGTATATTATATTATGAATTCCCATTTGAATTTTCTTCCTCACTTATTTTCCAAAATTTCGTCATAATATTCCATTTAATCTGTTATATTTTACAAGTTTTTCTCGACGTCCTTTGATAATATTGTGTAAAGAAATATGACTTAATAAAGAAAATCTGTAACTTACTCTATTAATTCATTGTTATTTTTAGTCAACTGTCCGAAGACAGGTCTGAACCTCACAAGTGATATCAAGAAGGCGACTAGGCCAGGAGATAATGGAGTAGAGTGGCCAGTTCCTTCCCCCCTCCATTGCATACATCGTCGACTAGCTACATAATTATTATACTAGTCAGACTTCAGATGTATACAAACAATTATTCTTCCTCTGACAGATATCGTCAAGTGAGATTTAATTCATTATCGATACATATATTTTATACTCATACAAGATCCTCTGACTGAGGTTCTGGCTAATATCTACATCTATTATTATCAGGCAGTACATCTCACTTGACGATATGTGTCTGAGGAAAAACAATTGTTTGTATGCGTATGAAGTCTCTGAGTAGTGTAATATGTAGCTACTCGGCGATGTATGCAATGGAGGTGGAAAGGAACTGGCCACCCTACCCCATAATCTCCTGGCCTAGTTGCCATATAAGTGGTGCCTTCTTAGTATCACTTTGAGGTTCAGACCTGACAGTTTACTAAACAACAATTCATACAAGATGTTTACCAGATATTGCCACTGGTTTTAATTTTTTTTCCCTTCTCGAACCTTCATTTTATGGTTTTGTAAAATATTTTGTATAACAACTTAAAAACTGACCTTCGCCGGTCATCTTTACTTTCTGCAGTCGTCTGCATTTATTGTGGTGTTTTATATATATATATATATATATATATATATATATATATATATATATATATATATATTGTTGCACTATTAAATTTACACACTTAAGGACAACTTTAGAAAATGTACTGGCTGTACAGTGAAATTTACACAGTCGTTACATTACTCTTTCAATGTGAAACAAAACACTTGTAAAGTGCGCAACATTTCATTAATTGTAAAGATTTGATATTCTTTGCAAAGTTTAATTTCAAAATCCTAGATTGCGAAAGAGAAGTTTACAATTTAGAAACACAAACTGCAATTTAAAAGAACTGTAAATATTGTGAAACAAGCCGTAGGTCGATATACGAGTATATGAAAGATAAATTAAAGTGAACGATTTGACAATCATATTACTTTTCAGTTTCTACCAGCATAAAAGTACGCGTATTTTAAACTTTTAAGTGCATGCAAATACGATGTCTTCTTATTAGTTATAAGCCTAATGACATAGTGGATATATGAACAGAGTTACATGTAAAAAGCGGTTACGCAGCGTAACAGAACGGGCAAAATGACTAATACCGTAACCATGGAGTTAGAACGGATGTTTAATATGCGTATGGAGGCAGACAAGCAAATAAACGACACAGAACTCCCGGATTTACTTACCTTCCGAAGGAAGTCACACCAAGTATTTTTATCGGATTTGAAACGTGCCGTCAACTCGACCACTGAGGACTAATGACATGGTCAGCACGCCCCCATTAGAATAACAACGGACAGATTATGCATTCACCAACATTCTCGGGATCGATTTTTGAGCCTCTGCAGGAGTAATGAGCAAATAAAAGTTTGAGCGTCCGTTCCAAACAAAAGACTGCGCTTAATTACCTCCACGTCCCAATTACGTCGCAGTGGAATTTCGGCAACAGCGCCGAGCTTTGATGCTCACAAAAAGGGTGGATTAAAAACCCAACTGGATTGAATTCACCCTCCCTCTCTGTACGCACGGAATTTTCAGAGCCAGTAATCCTCTGCCCAAATACAGCTTGCAGATAAATCGCCACCCCCAAAAGCAACCCCCGAGCGGGGGATGGGCAGATGGATTGGTTAGTTTGTTTGGGTCGGGATTTAGCGTAAATTACGATCCAGCCCCTCCGCGTCCAACAACGTTGTCAGTCACGTGGCTCCAATGGTGCCCAACCTGTGGAAAAGCTTGACACCAGCAGTGACAGTCTGGCTGGCTACAACTTCCTTTATTGTGTCTCGTCCATTGTGTATCCAGAGAGATTATTGTATGAATAAAATTCACGTATTTAATAAAAGTACTCTAACTTGACAGCCATAGTGTAAACAACGACTGGGATACGGGGGTAGCCAACTCGTTGAATGCGAATCCAGTCTATAATAGAGAATGGATGTTCATGCTTTGTTGAAGTAAAATATTGTTTTAAGTGGAGGATTTGCGACGTCCTGAACTTACTTCACGAGAGTTCTGCCTGCTGCGCAGTCATGAATGCTATCCTGTTTTATGTTCAAGACTCGCGACATGCTGAACCCATTCCACGAAGTCCTGCCTGCTCTCCTATCATGAATGTTTATCCGTGGTCGAAATGATATTCTGTTTAAGTTCAGAATTCGTGATTTGTTGAGCCTAATGGAATTGCCACCTATAGTACTGTCTTGGACATGTATCTGTTGTCGAAATGATATTCTGTTTTAACTTCAGAACTCATGACTTGCTCAACCCACTCCATGAGAGTGCCACACTGTGTTGTGTTGGACATTTATCCATTCTTGAGGTGATATTGTTTAAATTCAGGATTCGTGATTTGCTGAACCTAATGGAAATGCCACCTATCGTGCCACCTATCGTACCTGTCTTGGACATTTATCTGTTGTCTAAATGATATTCTGTTTTAAGTTCAGGTCTCATGATTTGCTAAACCCACTCCATGGGAGTACCACACCGTGTTGCGTTGGACATTTATCCGTTATCGAAGTGATATTCTGTTTTAAGTTCAGGACTTGTGACTTGCTGAGCCCACTGTCACCTATGTACTGTCTTGGACATTTATCTGTTGCCGAAATGATATCCTGTTTTAAGTTTAGGACTCGTGACTTGTTGAATCTATTTCACGGGAGTTCCACCTACTATTCTGTTATGTTAATCTATCGAAGTAATATCCATTGAAGGACTCGTGAAGTCCTGAACTCACTTCACTCCACAGAAGTTCCATCGACTATCTTGAAGTGGATGTTTATCTATTTAAACTTAAAATTAAAGAAATTAATAAGGGAATTTAACATAGGCTTAGATAATTAATTGCTAAATATTAGTCTTATATTATTATACTTGTGAAATAGAATACAAACATTTTCAATTGTGATTGTTCTTTATCATATAGGCTCCTGTTTTGTAATTTGTGCTGTTTTATTCCTTATTTTAATTTAATTTGTTTGTTCTGTTTCCTTCTTCTTCTTAAATATTATGTTTTATTTAACGACGCTCGCAACTGCAGAGATTATATCAGCGTCGCCGGATGTCCCGGAATTTTGTCCCGCAGGAGTTCTTTTACATGCCAGTAAATCTACTGACATGAGCTTGTCGCATTTAAGCCGTCGACCTGGCCCGGGATCGAACTCGCAACCTTGGGCATAGAAGGCCAGCGCTATACCAACTCGCCAACCAGGTCGACTTCTTCTTCTTCTTTCTGCTATCTACAGTGCAGTTTTGAACTCCCGACAACGAGCGTTTGCTCATACGGGGATAAATTCTTTAATTTATATTTCTGTTTTATGTATGTAATAGTTTTTAATGTATATAAATAAGAAAAGTCTCGTCTGTTCTACTGTCACGAATGTTTATCATTTAGGAAAGCGCATACCAATGCAGTCCTGTTGACGTTTGTAAATTCATTATCACGTTATTCATTTGCATATATGTTAATACAAGGTAATTTATTATTATTATTATTATTATTATTATTATTATTATTATTATTATTGTTGTTGTTGTTGTTGTTGTTGTTGTCTTCATCTGAATGCGGTTTCAATCAAACTTTTGCACAGCTGTTAACTATGAACTTACGATTTTATCTGCAAGTCTTGGTAACGTTGATTACCGTCCGTGAAGAATCAACTTTCGCTGGCCCCACTCTAACGTATCCACGAAGTATGAATCAGTATTAATTGAATGATAAGTGTAACAAATAAGTAGGAACGTACTTTAACGATAAGATGCTGTAAGTGGTCACACAGACATACAAAATTTCCTGACAACTTGTTGGATAGAATTGTTCTTCATGTAATCCCCACAGCTCCCATAACAAAAATTAACGAATCTGGTCTGCTGAAGCCCAAGCAAATTATTCTGTTATCCTCCACCCTTTTATAAGATTTACGGCTGTAGACTGATTTATTTCATTTCTCTTGGATCCAGTTAAAAATCAAACGAAAGGTCATAAGATACCTACGACTGTTTTCGTTTGTACAAAATTTGGCCAAGAGCAGTTCTCTGAACTTTAAACGATCAAAAGAAAAGGTATTCAGCATCTTAAAAGAAACACACTAACAAGGAAAGCGACATAATAAATTTCCATCTGTTACCTAGCAACAACATAAACAGAGGAAAATCTATGCCAACAATAACATTAACAGCGACTCCCTTGCCAACAACAACGAGTCCCGCGCTTGTCAACACACCCACTAAGAGTGGGTGAATCACACACCGCTCGTTATAACGCGAGGTGTTACAACGCAGATATGCTGGATTCTTTTGTCGTGTCTATGTAAAACGAATTTTTTTTACATAAACTGTGCTACACGTTACAAAATACCACACTGCATCACACGATATATCTGCACCCTCACTGTACCAAAATAAAAATATTGGACCATGGAAAGCATGTCTGTGCGAGAAACGCACTTAGTTTTGCGCAGGAATGAAAAAAGTAATATTTCTCAAACGTTGCAATTTTCTCTCGTTGTCGATAATTCAGTAAGTGAAAATAGGATCTACCTATTCAAAATAAAATGTTGAAAGTCTAGACCTCGGATTTTTAGCCACTTAAAAACCAACTTTTAGGCATCTAAAATAGGCAGTGAATTTATCAAAATGGGCACAAAAATATATTTAGGCGCTTAAAAATAAAATTTAAAGCAGCTAAAATGTAATTTCTACCAACACAAACTATAGTAACTATAAAAATGCAATTAATTAGTGAGTATTAAGCATTACGGTATACAGTGACAAAAACAGTAAAAATAATATTGCGGTTAGAAACTTTATCTTTGTTAAGTTTTTAATTATGAATATCGGTACGTAATTTTTAACGAATTCATCGGCCTCATTGCACTAAGACTGCTAATACATAAGTTCTCATATTATAATTAAATTAATTAATTTACCAACGAATTTACAAGTACTTAACACATTATTCAAAACTGGCATTGCAATACATAACAACGTTTTTCTTTAATTTTACATTGCGAAACTTTGCCTTTTCTTAGATACAACCATTTTATAAGCGAAAAAAATTCTTCCCAATGATACCGAAGCAATGGATGCATACAGGGTGAGTAAAGAGGAAAGACACATGGTGTGAGGGGTGATAATATTGGTGATTCTGAACAAAAAAGTTTATACGAACATATGCCCTGTTCTTAACAGTATCTAACATACAGCTGTTTGAAAATTACGTGAGCACTCACATGCGGACGGAACCAAAACGACATTATTTTGTAATAAGATCAATGAAACGTATCCTGGGCGTTGGATCGGTCGAGGTGGAGTCATTTCTTGGCCACAGAGGTCACCCGATCGTACTCCATTGGATTACAATGTGTGGGGTTGGCATAAGAATGAAGTCTACAAGCACAAAGTAGAAACAAGGGAGGAACTTCTCGCTCACATTTTACATGTTTGTGCTCAAGTAAAGGAATGTCCGAATCAGCTCAGATCAGTAACACAGCAGCTGTCTACAAGAGCTGTAAAGTGCACTGAAGTTGACGGTGGACTTTTTGAACATGTTCTGTAAAGAAATAACACAAACAGAACATAAGGTAACAATGTTTTAATTTACTATCACCTGAACTTTTTCCGTTCCTCATTGATCCCATTAGTTTTTTTCCGAAACGTTAAGAACAGGACATATATACATAAAACCCCTTTTTTTTTTTTCAGAATCACCAATATTATCATCCCTCAAACCATGTGCCTTTCCTCTTTACTCACCCTGTATTTAAATCTAGTAATATTTGGCATGCTGATTTCTTTAGGGAGAACTACATCCTCCCGATTCATCACATTCCTACTGTCTGCTTAAGTGCTCAACAAAACCAGACACCTTCCAGAAATTTCTTCATTCCTACAACCAAACTATTACAGGATATTGAACCATACCCAACCCATTACATTGAAAACTTTCTCTTTCACTGCTATACGAAAAATTAAAAATATATACGTAACAAATAGAAATAGGCAATTTTAGGCACTAAAACCTCAAAAATAAGGTCTAAATGGGCAAAATAGGTATTTTAGGCACCATAAAACAGTTTTCAAATGTTATATTTTATACTCTCGGCTCCACAAGTAAAGAACCCTGGCCTCACACCACTTCCACACAGATGACAGTGATTGACAGGCCAGTTAGGGGAGGTAAACTTGCTAAAACTTTCAGCTGTTGCCATGTTTGCGCTTGGCTTGACTCTTTAAATGTATTTTCTTTTGCAACTGATTGGATTCTTTCAAAAATGGAAAATTCACAACACAGCATTCTCGGCGGTCTTCTGGCGGTATCTTTGTCCACAGTTTCACTAATTGGGGGAGCGTGTCAGTCAGATTTATGGCTTCCTGGGCCCAACCCTGCAACGAAGGTTCTTTACTTGTGAAACCAAGAGTATAAAATGTGAATATATTTATTTATTTTTAATTTAGGCCTATCTCTACAGAAAAAAATAGGCATTTAACTTAAAATCTGAGGTCTAGTTATAACATCAAATATTTGTTTAATTTTCTGTTTCATTAACGATAATTTCTACAGCTATTGTCATAATATGTTTACCCATGAATTACATATTTCAACAAGCCAAAGCCATGCCGGCAAAATATATTAAGTAAGCAACTTGAATATATTATTTAATAGTAATATAATTATGTTATCTTTTTTATTAATTGCGCTATTTTATTATTATTATTATTATTATTATTATTATTATTATTATTATAATTATTATTTACGAAATAGTCTTATTCAAACATCACGCAAGTTCTCATCTCTGTAGGTAGGATAATTCACTCACGCTTGCGAATTATCGACAACATAAAAGCTCTTTTGATATTAACTATGATAATTTTGTCTGTACGTAAATGCCATTGTACTGTACAGTACTCGTATATTAAAATACGCAGCGGTGATGAATTACCATAACGGGGCTGTCCAAATGGCCTGGGCCGACTCTCGCAACATTCCGATCTAAATAAAACCGTCAAAGTTGAAGTAGGCCTACACCGTTAATGTGGACCGCGGCCCGCTGTTTGGTGACCATCGCGGCGCCCCTTTCAGAGGGCGACATTTCCTGGTCGCAATGACTCGATGGCGTGCGTGCGCAAAGTGATAATAAATCAAACGCGGAGCGCGATAAATCCGGAGCCATGTTGGACCCGGCAATTTAAAGCGATCCGCCGCTATCGGAACACGCGGACCCCTGTCTGCTGACCCCCTCCCCAACCACAGCAGCACCAAGACTGGCTGTAGGGTTCAATAGTGATTAATAATGCGCGTGAAATGAACTTCACAGCGAATTCCGTACGCCAGTTTTACTTTTAGTACGATTTCGCACGCTGGCAAACACATCCAGTTAGCATCCTACATAACAAGACTGAAAGCCATCGGCGTTGCTCAGGAGGTAGCGAATTGCTCTGATGATTTGGAGTTGCGTTCGGGCGTGGGTTCGATTCCCGCTTGAGCTGATTATCTGGTTGGGTTTTTCCAGATTGCAAGGCAAATGGCAGGTAATCCAAGGCTAGTCCTCGAAATCGTCTATAAACTATCCCACCAACGCCAAATAACTTATTAATTGATGAAAAAAATATATATACAAGACTGAATCGAAACTAATATTGCGATTTTATTAATACTGAATAGCGATTTCCTTATGGGCGTTGGTTAAGATATATTTCAAATAGAACGAGAAACAAGAAATCACTTTATTCAGTCAACACGTGCGGATGTTTGCGATATTATCATTAGGTTTCTAGATAATAACATTTAATTGTGCTAAAAATCGTGTTAACACAATGCTAATATGTAAGTTGTAACAAGAGAACGGCTAATGAGGTAATATCGAAACCTACCCACAAACTGCGTGCATAATTAGATCCTCATAACAAATAAATAACTGTAAGGGTGCGAAAACTACTTCCAGTGTTGTATTAAGAACGACGGCGAGTGTGTACTTGCAGAGAGTAGTTGAACTGTCGTCTGACATGAATGTCTGAGATGGTATTTGTTTTATGAGTGATGTTCTTGTGAACTCAAAGCACTTCTCAAGCTAAGTGAGCACTATCTACCCAAGGCCGAAACAGTGACCTAAGGCAGGGGTTCCCAACCACTGTGTCGCGCAGCCCCTTGGAGTGTGTCGCGGAATTTTGGAATTGAAAAATAAATTTTATGCCATCCAGAAAGTCTCTTTACAACGTATTTTTATTTACAACAAAGTCTTTGATATGATACATTTTCTTTTGTTGTTCTGTCGGATAAAATGTAATATGTTTACTTTGTTCAACTGTTCAATTAGAAGTATATAGAAACATTAATTGCCACGTTGAATAATGTACTATTATTATTATTACTACTGACCACTAAGTATGTGTTTCTATAATTCTTCTGTACGTGCCAGAATATTGATATTTTTAGATGTTCTTCCTAGAAGGATAAAATTTTTAGGTTTTATCCCAATTTTAATCTTTTTAATCTTTAGATGAGGGTAACTATTTATTAGTTACTCATTTAATAATAATATTGTAGAAAAACTGATTCAATATTATGTGTCAACGAACTGTTAAACGCCAGGAATTGACATGTCTTAAATCATAGCCAGAAAGAGAAAGATGAGATAAATAAATATAAGGACGTCAGCTACCTAATTGGGTTTGAAATATCTCGTGCTCTAAAGCCTTTTAATAGAATAGAATTTCTAAAAAGAGTAATGATTAAAATAGCTTAAATAACTTGTTCGTAAGAAGTTTTTAATTTTGAAAAACTACGAATTTCTTGACCAAGTATCGAGAGAAGAATTTGGAAAATTCCTGTTTATATTCAAGAGGAAGGTTAAAAAAAGAAGCAAGAAAAATCGTATATTATTCAGTGGCTCTTGATAACAGCAGTGACATTACTGATACAGCAAAGCTTGAGATTTTTATCCGCGGGATTGATCAAGATGTTAGTACAGGAACCACCACTGGTTGTAGTTTTCATGCCAAGTACCTTTCCTCCGTCTCCTTACTGCATAGGCTGCCTGTCTCATGTAATCACAGCAGCTCGAGTTTTGTTCACCGCTGCTCTAAAATGGGTGCTGTATGTAAAGGTGATAAGCATCTACTATAGGAAGCCACCGGCGTAGCTCAGTCGGCTAAGGCGCTTGCCTGCCGATCTGGAGTTACTTTCGGGCGCGGGTTCGATTCTCGCTTGGGCCGATTACCTGGCTGGGTTTTTTCCAAGGTTTTCTCCAACCATAAGGCAAACGTCAGGTAATCTATAACGAATCGTCGGCCATATCTCGCTATCACCAATCCCATCGACGCTAAATAATCTCGTAGCTGATACAGCGTCGTTAAATAACCAAGTAAAATAAAAAATCTACTATAGGACTGACACACCTACTGTTACTAATGCGAGTACCTTATTCTCTCGCTACCCTACGGCGGATGAAGATATATTTTTACTTTCGGTGTAAATATGCTTATGTTAGAAATTAACACGGAAATTTATGACAAAACTGAAACTAACATAAGATAATTACAATGAGTCGTGAATGCAAATGTTCTTACTAATAAAGCCCTCGTTTGGTATACCGCTGCATAGAAATGCGCCCACAGTGGCAGCCAACTAGAGGAGCTACACTACGTGCGTACATACCAACGAACTAGTCGGAGGCGATTATCGACTTGAACATGCGAGCTTGTTAATATCTCGTAAACAGCAGTTTCAGTATAAAGACGAGTTTATATCCTGGCAACACAGATAAACGCTGGGTTAACGCCATGTAACAGGATTGCTTCTCAACTCCAATGGCAATTACTGATGCAGAATTAACGATGTCCATGACTGAAGTCCAGACGTCGGGACCGGACGCAGGAAGCAGGAATGGCCCACAGATGGAGATCCGTTGTTTTCAGTTTTTTGCAGTAATTAGCAACACACATGTCCCGCAGCTGTTATCAATGCCTTCCCGTGTATTGTTGACGTGCGAAAGCCTTCAATGGCGAAGGTGTTTTTTGTGTCAGTACTCAGGCGCGACTGGAAGAAGCATCCGTTATTTCGCAATATCCGGAACTCAGGTCAGCGAGGGCTAATCCTGGTCCTTTAGGTACAGATCAGTAATGTATGGGAAAAAATTAAAACGTTGCATTTGAAATAACAACCAAAATGACGGCGAATGGCCTTATGATTCCAAATTGCATTCGTTCCTTAGCAACATTACTTTGTGATAATGTTGCCAATCTTCCGTTTCATAATTCTGGTGCTAAATAGGAATTCACTTCCGATAAAGTGTGGGAGACACTCATGCTTCTAGCTTTACGTTATAACTTTGAATTTTGCAATTCAAGAGTGTGATCCCAAAACGCGTTAAATGCATTTTTATGAAATGACTGGGCTAGTTTTTTTTTTTATCCAGCGATCTATGGACTGAGCGAGTTTTCAAGTGACATGCACAATAACACGAACTTTAAGAAAAGGAAATAAGCTTACTATGGTGATAGGGTGTCAAACATGATCATATTCAGGGTGATTCACGAAGTTTTGTCATTATTTAGAGAGGGCCTTTCCGAAGACAACTGGAGCAAAAAGGTAAATAAAAAAATAGAGTCCGACTTACAGTGAAGTCGCTAGAGGTTATTGAAAATTTGAACGTAGAAGCAAAACTTTAATAACATCACTACAGAAAAAACACACACACACACACACACAAAAAGATACAGTTCCCACTCTTGTAACTGCTTACTTGTTGTGCACTTCATTCTGCTCATCAACTCAGTTTTACAAGAAAGAGATTTTCAAACGTGTCTCCTTCTACCTCCATACATTTATGAATCGCGCGCGTTGCATTCCTAACGTATCAGGCTGTTTCTGATGATTGCTGCGGCTCCCATAATGCGCATAATTAATTCTTCACGTATGTTTACCTTAATCTGGTACATAAGATTCTTCATCCACCTCCATAAACAATGATCAAGAATGTCAAATCTGGAGACCTGGCTGGCCAGGGATGAGGACCTCTGCGACCAGTCCATCGGATTAGACTATCTCTCACGACGGGAGTGAAATGGGCAGGCGTCTCATCAAGTTGGAAGTGCTTCCGAAGTCTCGTTGCGAGAGAAACATCGTCTAGTAATTGTTGCAATTCGTTTTGTAGAAAGTGTAGGTACATATCACCATTTAAGTTTCCGAATAATTAATTAATGGTCGAATCAGCTGATCATACACAACATCATAACATACATTTACACTAAATCGATGTTCAAAATTGTTTTTTTCTGTGGCTTTAAGATTAATACCTGCTCATTCATCTAAATGATTGGTGCCATCCCGTGTGAATTGTGACTCAACAGGGAACATAAGTAGAGCGGTAAAACTCTCTATTTCCCTTTAACCAGGTGCAGAACTCGACACGATGAATATGATCTTGTGGCTCTAAATGTTGTACTTCTTGAACATGACATGGATACAGTTCATTTACATGGAGTATCCTCCATATCTTTGACTGAGTAACACAGAGTCACTAAGCTACATGTCTTGTTGAAGTTCGAGGACTGCGTTGTACAGCGTTGAGAAAGTTTCTTCTTTTGCTACATCATGCTGTTGACGTCTTTCATATTGGATACGAATCCTGGGGAGTGAACCAGTTTGCCTTAGTGTGTTAAATGTGGAGCATGTTTCCAAAAGGCACTAAAATTTTTGTCAAAAAGTATCTAATCCCGTGTATAGAGGTCGTCTAAATTTACATTTTACAGCACCACATACTCTATCCGTTTCAGCTTTCATAGCATAAAGTACCTACTCCTCTTTCAACGATGTGGCTGTGTGGTGTTACGTCAATTTTCTTAAATTTTCAGTACTGGCTGCCATGTGCGTTTTGTGTTATTCTGTATAACACTTTTGTGCTTCTTGTTCTTGGTGAACTCTTAAAAATGGATTGTGATATTTGAGATGAATATGTAGATGTGCCAGAGTGTACTGGCAAATAAAAGAATCGTAAAATGTCTGCGAATTCATTGTAAACAAAGTATACAGAGAGAAAAAGCGTAAAGTTGCTGCAAGTGCATAACCTGAAATTTCGTACATTCATAATAACTTTTGTAAAGCGTTATCCAAATCAAATAACAATATGGTTCGTGAAAATAAGCAACGCTGGGCCAATACAGATGCTGTTAGCCAAAAAAAAATTATAATAGGGTACAAAGTCATAAACTCTCGTAAAAGACAGATGCAAGGGCTAAAAGCTTAAAATTAGTGAAGCTAAACGACTGACTGACTATTCATCCTACAACAGCACTAGTAGATGTACATTCTGCATATGCAGTGACACCAATATGTAGACTACACACAAAATGCTCAAAATGGGATAAGATATGGTTGTACTGGGTGTTCAGTTCAAAATGTGTCATGGCTCGCTGTATGTCGTCATGTGGCTAGTCGATGAATCTAGAAAATTCAGTCTTCCTACACTTCCGCAGAGGCGTATTACCTAAATGCGAGAGAAGTTGCCTAGCAAGTACGGCGTTCATTCTGAAGATTACTTACCGATACGTACGGTAACGCCAGTAGTGGCAAGAATGTGAACTGTTTGGAAACACGTACTGAAGTGAGTTCTTTTTCTTACTGTCGGGATATGTGGAGAGGGTTACGACGATTACTTACGTATTTGTTGACATTAACTTCGACGGTCAACATGGACACGGAGCATTTTGATTTGTGTTGTGGAATGTTGCCGTACGCAATCGATGATAACAAATACCCTGCGTACGACTTGCCCGCGCAAAACACAGTTCGAAAGAGGTTATGATAGCATACAGACTTTACAGACCGCCATCTGTTGCTACGACATTCAAGTTATACCGTACACGTTCTGAAGTTCAGATTGAACGCCTTGATTAATAGGCAACTTCTCTGACATAAAAGCTGAAACTCGCTTCAAATCGCTGACTCACAACAGTGACGTCATGACACACTTTGAAATGAACACCCAGTATTTTAGTTCAACTGAAAGAAATACCAAACTGTAGCCATGCGAAACAAACTAAAAAAAATGACTTGATATCTCTACTTTCAGTTAGGGGGTATGAATTATAGAAAATTTTACTTTACAAGAGAATCGTGAAAGTAAATAACATGGCATCAGATGTACCTTTATTAATGTTATTGACATTCACTATGAAGTTTGATAAGTTTTGCTTTTGTTGCTGCTGAGACAAGATATTATTTCTACATATTGCCTTATATGTGAAACAACATTGTAATTAATACTAAATGTCACAAAATATATTATTATTGTAAGTTACTGTATTTAGTCATTAAGTGCACTGTATAGAAATCTTTTCGAAATTTTATGCCAAAACGTACCAAATCCAAAATTAAATTCCCAATAACTTTGGAATAAAATGTGGAATAGCTTAAAATTTTCCATACACATCTTAACAGAGATGCAGATAAACCCTAAATCAAATATTGATATATTGCAATAATTATTGTAGCTTCAGTACGTTTATTTTGCTCTCCTGTAAAATTTGTCCAGTTGGATTTGGTACTTTTTGGAAACAAGCTTCACAAATGTTCCACTAATAGTATTAGGATTCGGAATCCTAGGATTAGGATAATGGCGGTGATATTCACCCGCAGCAGCTGTTGTAGTTCCCTTACACACACCATAAATAAATACCATATCGGCATATTCCTCAGTTGTAAATTTATACGACATCTTGAGACAACTAACAAGCTGCTAACTCCACAAGTAGACCGAAAACTGAACATGCGACAAATGACTCTCGTTGCTTTGCAAAGTAAGCGCATGCGCTGACATTTGAGAGCTCTATTCACACCAAAACGTTTGGAAAATCAATTATTGTTCCTGAATTATGTGAGATAGGAAAATTATTTATTAGGAAAATAATATGTTCCAAACTATTTCAGGAAAATGCTCCATTACTGGCCGTAAAACTTCGAGAATCACCCTGTATATGTATAATCATAAAACTGGCCAAATGGATTGAGCGAGTTAGGGGTATCAAACTCTTCAATTGCAGTAAAACAGACATTATCCTATGCTAAAAAAATACCGGTAATTACATTCTTATGTTCCGACGTAAATGCTGACGCAAGACCAAAGCTACAAAGCTAGGATGCCAAATTAAAAAGTTCATTCGCGGTAAGACATCATTAAATTTTTCTACGCTATTAAATACCGAAATTATGCTCCAATATAACTTGTTGCCAAGTAACGACACAAGATTAACTAGCTTATGATACTAGCATTAATGTTGTGTGATATAATAAATAGCTCACTCCTACTGCAAATTATGAGACACTAAATGGACCTGCTATAGGTTCTATTTAGCAATGATGAGAGGCACATATTTTTATTATTTGTGGTCAAATTGACATGTTTCGTTCTCGGCTTGCTAGTGGCATCGAACTGGCAGGTACAATAGACCTATAAAGGTGGTAATAATATTCACCATAACTTCTTTTGGAAGGGTGGTAAAGCCCAGGATGTTCATGTTTTAGATTCACGGTACATAAAATGACATTTTTGTTTTATGACTGGATTCCGTGCAAACTTAGCGCGGTCAGAAGAATTTTCAGTTTTCAGTCATGTGTAAAGACTCACTATCTCTGACATTTCGGAACTATTTGCAGTTATCATCAGAGTAGACAGTAGTAGTACCCAAGACATGGAAGGTCGCCTACTTCTCTATGTAAGTAATGCTTCGTTGTGAATGGTGCCAACTATAAAAGTACAACATGTCGTATTTCTTTTAAAATAAGATAAAATTTGTGATTGTTCGAATTACAAACTACAAATTGAAATAATGTTATCTAAATTAATTTTGTGTTGCATAATTTCAATGTAGTACCGCAATTTCTTAACTCTTTGCACTTCAATGTTGGACTGTTAGGGCCGCATTCATAGACATTTTTAGCGCGGGCTTCCGGTGGATGATCAGCGTTTTTCGTATTCATAAACCAGTGTTAACGATAGGATATGATTTGAATTCTGTACTAGTAACCAGTGGATAGCCGGGGCTAGCTTAGTACGCTCGTGGCGCGTGCTGCGAAATGTCTATGAATAGCACCCTTAATCTTCAGGGGTCTTGTATATAAAAAAGAACTGTTTGAATTATCGCGAAATTCGAATTAGTGAAGTCCGTACTAGCGGGGTTTCACTGTGTCACCACCACAGGTAGGCCTATACACAAAAATAAAATAAGTAGGCTAATCTCATTTACTGGGGAGCATTTTAGCTTAATTTATTACACATATGTAAAGGCAATACGTTACTGAGTAGTGTTCTAATTAAGCTTTCCTCAAATATTTGTTTTAGTGCTCCTAATTCATTTGTTTTGTGACGAACGTACTGAGCTCCAACAAGAATAACGCGTGTAACAGCACAAGGGGCGAGGCGCAACATCATATTATGGCTACTACTCACTGCGAAAGCAACAATCAGGTACGATAATTTAAATCGTAATGCAATGTTCTATTGAACAATAAGAAGACAATGTTATCAAGTCTGATATAATTAAGAGGCTCGTTTTATCGCCAGCCAATCACAAAAATCTACAATCCATTTGCGAGAGTTAAATGCGCCTGTATTCCTCTCCGCTGCCGCACGCACTCTTCTGGTTGGTGCACTGTATTACAGAAATTAAGTTAGCCGCTTATTTAAATATGTCACAATTCGACAACACTACAAAGAACCGTGTGATATGTGACACTCCTTGCTTGTATAGTAGCAGAGTTCAATCAAAACTCAGCCGGTGTCAAAGACGACGCTTTCCTTCGAAGAAGTAAGATAAGAGTTTATAATCGTCTTCTCAGATGCTACAATCACAAAGAGGTGTAACATAATTATGTTTATGCACGATTGTGTTTTTTGTTGTATTTACAGCTGTTATAGTTAGGCCTTGAAAATTAGAATTCCCACACAGAAACTTGTTGCTAGGGAAACCATTCTTCATAACATAAAACTATACTGGAATAGACCCATTACAGTGCATTTATTTATACTTAGTTACCATTACAGTGCAGTTTTGCGAAGACTTTGAAATAGGCTCTAATATTGCTCCAAATTTTCAATACAAAATATATTGGATTTTCAATTTTAAAAATATGATCGTACAAAAAATGTCGTACAATACACGTTTGTGAAGTGCATTACAAAGCCCCGGAATTATAAAAAGCATTTGCCAACCTTGTATCGTAGTATACTACTAACAGCACATTAATAAATTAATTTGTTAGTCGTGAACACTGTTATTGGACTTTGCCTGTTATGTTCAAAACAAATGAATGAATAAATAAAATAAATATCAGAAAAAATAAATAGGCTAATACAATAGCATTTTTAATTGACGTATCGATATGAACTCCACGTACGGTATGTAACGACATTGTCATGTCTCGAGTCGATTGATGACGACAAAAAAAAATGGCTATAACGTTAATTTCAGTTTCAATCAGAAGTCATTTCACAGCTTAAAATTTATTCACTGTAAATGAATAAGTGCACTGATGCCGGTATAAAAACAATGTAATACAGATGTTTACAACGAAAGTAGGCCTATGACATCAATTGACATTACAGTAGTTTATGCCTGGAAAAAATATATATCCAACATAAATACTGCAGCTAGGGTATTAATTGAACGATTCTACTATACATTACGTAAATCTTATGAGCCACTACAAATTTGACAGACTATTACAAAGTTGTTAGGACTTGGGCAATGCACAAACTGGATTAATAAAGTTGCAGTCAAATGACTGGAGTACACTTACCCCACGTGTAATGAAATGCAATGTAAACTAAAGAATACATTTCTTTCCGCTGAAAGAAAAAAAAACTCTTACGGCTACCGCTGTAGACATACTTCATTACATAGTGACGGCATTGTGCGAAAATCCACGTTGCGTTGAACACCATAAACGGCTTAAAGCATACTTACTGTCAGTTAAGGCTGTTCACAATAAGCCAGGAACGGAAACGACAACGAGAACGAAAATGTTAGAATAAATGTATTTAAATGTGAGAATTCACAATTAACTATTGTGAATGCTCACATTTAAATACATTTATTTTAACATTATTTCCGTTTTCGTTCTCGTTGTCGTTTCGCTTCCCGGTTTATTGTGAATCAGCCTTTACTCGTCTTCAGTTCTGCGGCTGCAAGATACTGAAATCTTCCTTGCTTATGTTGTACCATGTTAAGGCTGGTCCACAACCGGGAACGGGAACGAGAACGCAAATATAGTTAAAATGAATGTATTTAAATGTGAGCATTCACTAACCAAAAGCTTGCCGGAGCCCGGGAACGGAAACGT
This sequence comes from Periplaneta americana, assembly GCF_040183065.1. Taxonomy (NCBI): domain Eukaryota; kingdom Metazoa; phylum Arthropoda; class Insecta; order Blattodea; family Blattidae; genus Periplaneta; species Periplaneta americana. The sequence continues at coordinate 94,363,804 of NC_091122.1, read as the reverse complement.
GAAAGTTAATTGTGAATGCTCACAATTAAATTCTTATTTTAACAATATTTCCGTTCTCGTTCTCGTTTCCGTTCCAGGTTTATTGTGAACCAGCATTTACAAGGCAGTGTCGCCATATCCAACTTTGTAAAAATAGTGAAGTAGTCATTTACCACAGATGCAAGATAATCAAATCGCCGGACTTGCTTCACTACGCAACAATGCGCCTAGCACAATAATCAGTCAACGCGTGTCGTGACGACGGCATTGCGTGTCTGTCAATCAGCTGTTATCAATTAATCAATACGACCTGACTTATAGCTTCGTATGTATTGATCTGAATCACTGAACACCCTAGAAAGGTCGATGGACCGTTACACATCTATCAAGTAACTCGTCTTTCAGTCAGGCGGTCGGATAGCTCAGTTGATAAAGAAACTGACTACGAACTGGAAAGTCCCGGGTTCAACCTCGATAAGTGGAGAAATTTTTCATTAGGTCTACCAAAACCTCCAAACGGTGTGACGGCCCAGTCAGCATTCTATTAAATTGAATTAAATGGATTGTTTCCGAAATTATACAACCTCATTCTAGTGCGCAGGTAATGCACAACTCAGTCACTGGACTTCCCGGGGACAAAAGTTCTGAGCTGTATCAGAGATACTGTGCCAAGTACAACACGTCACTCAATTTCGCTAAATAATCTACAGCTGTGTGGTTTCAATGTTTTTTTCGTCACTTTATATATATACATATATATATATATATATATATATATATATATATATTGAGGATGCTATATCCAACTGGCAGACGAAATTAAATTCACATTTTATAATTAGAAATATACATCTAGATACTTCACTTTTTGCAGATGATCAAGTTCTCATATCTAGCTGAGAAGATGGATTACAAGAAGCTCTGTATATATTAAATAATACTGTCCATCAATATGTCTTAAATATATCTATAAACAAAACTAAAATATTAGCTTTCAACGGATCAAATACCGTAAGAGCTAAAATCATCATAGAAGGAAAAACAGTTGAACAAGTCAATTGCTTTAATTATCTTGGTTGAAATATCTCTTATTTTAAAAATGAAAGCATTTTAAATAAAATTAATAAATTTAACTATGTTTGTGGTACTAAAAAGATGCCTCTAAAAATACGAGAAGAGAAACAAAATTAAAGTTTTATAAAGTGATGGCAGTTCCTATACTATTCTATGGCTGTGATTTTTGGACTTTAACTAAAAAAAGAAGAACAAATGATTGAAACAGCTGAAATGAAATTTTTAAGAAATATTGCTGGATATAACCAACTAGATAAAAAAAGAAGTGAAGATATTCGAAAAGAATTGAATATCTTTAAGTTAACAGACAAAATAAAACAATATAGAAACAACTGGAAGGAATATGTCGACAAAATGAATGATTCCCGCATTCCAAAATTAGTTTTAAATTATAAATCGTCCAGTATAAGAAATATTGGCAGACCAGGAAAAAAATTAATACAACTTTTTAACTAAAACCAATGAAATATCATTTGATTATATTACATTATACTGACTATCGGAATATGTCTATCATCATGCTTCCTAAGACAAAACCAATGAGACTAGAACTAGCCTTGATGGCTTAAACCGTGAAATGTTGATAATTGTGATGATGATGATGATGATGATGATGATGATGATGATGATGATGATGATGGACAGGAAGTGTCTATTGTAAGACAAGTAATTAACATACAATATATTTTCTCTTCATATGAAGCGACATACAGAAATTAGTCCCAGTTCACATGTTTCTCACCAAAGTACACTCAAAGAGTAATATATAGATATATACACTTTAACGTTGCAGAACTCGAGATTACATATCAAACGAGTGGTCGCACAGGTCTGTAGCTGCACTCAATTCCGAGATATTGCTGACAGAGGCAGAGTGGCACAGATAATTTTATACTCAAATTCAGTATCCTCACGTCCATAGCGAGGGGAGGTGGCGTCACTGGTCTTGGTCACATAAGTTGCAATGGTTCTTGGTCTAATTACTAATAATATTAGCATTCGGCTGAGGCTGTCATGTTACAGTAAGCATTTGAAATTCTGTCACTTTTTTGTTTAGCCACGGATCACGGAGCGGGTACCCATGCTCGGTGATGAGAAATATGTAATTCTACGCCATAAGTGTGGCCCTTCCAATAAATATGTATGGGCTTATCGTTGATCGCGTAACTAAAGCGTAATTTTTCCAGCGATTTTAAGTGAAGTCTCTGATGGAGAAACTTTATTGAGGAAATTTTTTCTATCAGCTCCCCAATACTCGTAATCATCCTTATTGCCGATAAATAACAACTGAATGTTACTGTACAGTGCCATCTTACCCAACAAACCGACCTCATGAAATCCAAATGGCAAAATTCTACGGCGAAAGAAAGCACTTCAACCGTCCTTGCCGTTTGTGTCGTGTTTACCAGTCCCGCAATTCGATCCGACTTCCAAATCCAACCAAGTAGCCCTCGAATGATTTGTAAGTAGATCTACTAATCCTTGCATTACTTCTTTGAGACGCATTAAGACGGATGTCTGTGTCGGAGACTTACAACACGCAAAGAACCCCTCTTCCTAAATGAGAGGGTTCGGAAAAAATCTGTATCAATCGTAGCCTACTTCCTGCTTTAGAGACATATATAATTAATATTGCAGCGAATAGGTAGGTAGGTGAGTGGGTGAGTGGATCAACGGATGGACAGGATAGATAGATAGATAGATAGATAGATAGATAGATAGATAGATAGATAGATAGATAGATAGATAGATAGATAGATAGATAGATAGATAGATAGATAGATAGATAGATAGATAGATAGATAGATAGATAGATAGATAGATAGATAGATAGATAGATAGATAGACAGACAGACACAGACAGACAGATAGATAGATAGATAGATAGATAGATAGATAGATAGATAGATAGATAGATAGATAGATAGATAGATAGATAGATAGATAGATAGATAGATAGATAGATAGATAGATAGATAGATAGATAGATAGATAGATAGATAGACAGACAGACAGACAGATAGATAGACAGGCAGTCAGGCAGGCAGAAAGATAAAGGAAAAATTCAACCAAAAAATAACCAAACTATGTTCCTTATAAATAATATTAAAACAAAACACATAAAATCAAGTCAAATGATGTCAAGAGGTTGGAATAGAGAGAGTTACCAAATAATTTATGGAGTGGTATCCACCAGGAAGGCCTAGGACTCGCGTTACGGAATGCGTTCTGGTTAGAGTACTCATGGGGGAAGAAATTTTCTCATGAAATTTCGGCCAGTGTATGGGACCGGTGCCCACCCAGCATCGTGATGCACTTGGGGAACTACGATAGATAGCGAAATCCGGTTGCGAACGCCAGCTATAACGGTTTGGGGGAGGGCTCATCGTGCTAACCACACGCTACCTACATTCTGGTTGGATGATCGTCCACCTCTGCTTCGGCATGTGGCCGCGAGGCCAGCAGCTGGCTGGTCGGTATTGGTCCTTCGTGGGCTGTAGCGCCATGAATCATTATGCACCAGGAAGACGGAAAAGAGGTAGGCCCAAACTTACTGATCACAAGTATTACTCGACCGAGGCGAGTGGAGACGCGGGCGTAATGTGAACTAGTGCGATGACCCTATACGAACGCAGGAGAAGTACAAGTGGCGCTCCGGGCTGCAGGACTCTACTGGCCTCGGTCGAGTAATAATTGGCGGAATAATTAGAAAGAAAGGATTAACAGAGATTGGGAGGACGGAAACAACTGAAGGTTGAGATAAACTAAATGGGTGCAGGAAGATGTTATCATTCTGCGATCTGCAGAATAATAAATAAATAAACTAATTAATGGGAACGACTATAACAACGAGCCATAATGTCTGACAGGAGATGTAAACATTGCCGGCGGAGAGAGAGAGAAGAATAATTGTTATTCAACCAATGACAGAGGTCATATCCCACGCTTATCTTCAAGTTGGTCGGTCTGAAGTGTTCTACCTCCATCCAACTTCAAGGTAAGGTGGAATGAGACCTCTGCTGTTGATTGATTAACAAGTATCCTTCTCCCTCTCTCTGCCAGCAATGTTTACATCTCCTATCAGACATCGTGGAACGCAGTATAGAATGCACGAGTTTATAATGAACATCTCAGTATTGTGATATTATGCCACTATACAAACAGAGAAAATGTAGCTTCTTCCTCGCATATGCTCAATGCCACGTGAGATAAAATAGCACTTCAGAGAAATTGAAATAATCAAATGACGGTAGAGAAATGGTGATCTTAGAAAACATAATATCTACTGCATAGGGAAATTGGGTCTGATAAGAATATCTATTCTAACTAATCGAATCCTTGTCCCTCTGATGAGAATAAGTCCTACGTGCTACGCCTGTGACTCACGCGGAGTCAGTGAGACGCCGGGAGACAGGCGCCTTGTCAATATGGGGAGACAGTTCATGACAAGACTGTGGATGATGGATGTGCCAGCGACTTCAAAGCTGCTGCTGCTGCCGCTGGTGAAATTCTTTGTAACTACAAGTCCCCCCCACACAAACAAAAAACAGCCGATACGCTACACAACCGTCATTTGTCTGGCTGGAGGAAGAACACGATTCTATTACTGCAACAGCAGAGACCTCTGGTGTTAATGAGGTACAAACGCAGCAGAGGTCACCAGAGAGCAGCACAGCTTCTCTTTAAAAGCTCATTTCCGATACGAAACTTCCGGTGTGTGTCGAGTGACGGTTAACTAAGTGCGCGCTGCTCAACAGAAGGTTCGAACTCAACTCAACCTGCGAGGTGAGCCTCCCGTTGGCAAAAGCTGTCAGGACTTCACAAATCACAGCACGAATTAGTGTTGTTAAAATGTCTGATCACAATGAGCAAGATGTGTATGCCACGAATACCCGACCATCTCACTTCTCTTTTCTTCCTACCTGACCTTTCTCATTCCTTCCCTTTCCTAATCCTCAATTCTCCACATCTTCATAGCCCTCTATTCCGTTCTTATACACTGTTCTCCCTTCTCTTCCTCTTCTTTCACACCTACACCTTAACATCCTCTGCTTAATTAATTTTAATTGTATTCTTACTCTACTTCATCTTCATTTCTTAGACTTCCCTTTTCTTCTGGTGCTTTTGTGTATTTATCCTAGAAATCCATTCCTTTACTTTGTAGCTCGGCATACATGCCACGCTAGGGTTGCCGAGAGAAGAAATTCTGTAGGAGGACATGGAATCTAAAATAAGAGGACCTTGCTGAAAAAAAGACTTTAAAAATTGGTATGAACAAAATTAAAGATAAAAACAATGGCTCACCTTAGTTAGTTTTCTCAATAGTTGCTGGATCAATATTACATCTGTACCCTACTTATCAGTGGAGCCCACTTTGTGCATAAGAGCCTGAAGAGACAAACATATCTTGTAGCGAATAACTATGGAATTGTTCACAGGACATGTCCTTGTAATTATATTTCACCATGATGATACCTCTGACTGTCTCCGTTAGCATGCGATTTCGTTCTTTTGCTCACTGAGCAGATATTAGGGAAAAATTCTCTCAACAGTTCCATTGTGACTTGGGATAAATAAATAGAATTGAAATATTTTTAAAAGTTTTAAGAAAGTTTCAGTGCTCGCAGAACTATTGGAATTGAAGAATTTGCACCATTGTTTATCTAAAGTTAAATCTTTGTCCAAATTAACTTTATTGGCATATCTTTACACATTGCAGAATAAAATTGATAAAATAGCTTAGAATCATGAATAGTGACATTTTTAAGTGTAAGAATTCAATGCATGTCAATAGGTCATCATATTTTATCTTTTTTTATGTTCTCCAGCTTCAACCATTGAAAGCAGTTAAAATCTTTAATAGGTTTTCACCATTTGTTTAGATATTCTATGCATAATATCGCACATTATTCAATATTCATATTAATTCTAGTTGAAATGCGAAATGCCGGACATTTCAATGTTTTTTAAATACCTGCCGGACAGGATAAAATGATTAAAAAAGAGGACATGTCCTCCTTTTGCCAGACGCATGGTAACCCTTTGACACGCTAATCTGCGATGCAAATAAATACGTTGAAAGCTATACAGCAGGGGAAACGGGAGGAATCCCAGAAAATCAAATCGTACATGTAGTTTTACTTCCCAAGACCTGAAACCGGTTCTCGCGGTAAAAGCCAATTCAGTCGCTGAATTACAATGCCGCGGGAATTAAAGCGTTGTAATCCAATTAGTTTAATTACCAGATAGCATCAGTTTATGCGACTGATTGCGGTTATGACTAACTGCGTGCGTGCAGCCAGCTGACTTTTATCGCCGCTCATTTGTTATTTGTTAAAACAGAGTGAGTTCATCTTGCTGCTGCCACATCTGTCACTATTACCAACTACAGTTGTAATGAATACAAGCTTGCCAACCGATGAGTGACACGGATGGGCGTGTCTGGGGAAGTCGGCACCATAAAGCAGTGGACTCGGTCTCCCATCCGTCCTCAGCGATTATTATTATTTTATTATATTGGTCAACGGCGTAGCTCGGGCAGTAGGGCGTTTACCTACTGATATCTCAGGCTGCGCTCGGACGTGGGTTCGATTACCGCTTGAGTTGATTATCTGGTTGGCTTTTTCCGAGTGTTTTCCCAACTATAAAGCAAATATCAGGTAATTCATGGCGAATCTTTGAACTCATCTCGACAAATACCATTTCTCTATCAATCTTCTCTACGTTAGAGAAACCCGTCGTTAATGCAGTTAATAGAGGTCTATATTATTATTATTATTATTATTATTATTATTATTATTATTATTGATACAATTTCTGCTGGTAGGTGTATAATACAAAAATTAACTATATTATTAGTAGTACAGTCAATGAAGTTACTTCAACTGAGTGAAGGAGAATTTCGTATTAATGTAATACACAGTCCCCCGAATATCACGCTACGGGACATTGCATTACAGAAACGTTGCCTTCCACAATGCGTCCGTCGTACTCGCGGAACTTCAAGGGAGTTCCATGCGTGCAGTTCACCTCAGTCTGTTGTGGGCTATTGAAGGGATTACTCACTCTTGGGTAATGTAGTGCAAGCTGTTATGCTGTTTCTAATTGCTTAAGAATGATGTATAGCATATAGGAGTAGTACACGGAAAAAAAAAAAATTCTGTCAAGAACTTCTCCACGATCGTTCAATTTAAATCCAAACGTTTCACCGAGTTTACCTCTCAAATTCTCATATGACATAATGTAGTTTACCCTTTTCACAGACACAGACAACCGATTTTTTTCTTTATCAAACTAAATACACAATCTTCATATATAAATTCATTACAGAAACAGCAACTGCAAAAGTACAGCGGTCGAAACAGAAGACTGGCCCCTATTGTAATCGAATTACCAGATTTCAGAAAGAGAAGATAGTTACGCTCTCACTTGCGCAGAGTGTAGACATGGCTATTTTATAAGGGATGAGGGGAGCAAATCCCAGAAAAGTACATATGTATTTCATATGTTGGGAAGATGAGCTGACAACAAGGTGGAAGTTTTCTTGGAAAACCATAAAACTTAATACGGGTTTCGCATTGTGTTTCAACTTTCAATAGAGGTAGACTAGGTTACTGTCCTCATATCTCCATCTCTTTCTGAAGTGTTTGTGCAAAGATTTTTCCTACGCTACCTGCTTTGCAGTTAGAAAATAACAGTATTATTGTGCTTTTAAGAAAGCAATTTCCGAGAGAGGAATATTGTTGGAATTTTTAGTATGAGTTTCTATTAACAAAATAATAATTAATATCAGCTACAACCGATTAATTTTAATCGACTTTATTATTCGATTAAATATTTTCTGTCGATTAATCTTACAACAGAAGTTGATCGATTAATCGATTACATCCCACAACATTAATGCAAACATTTCAAAGATAAATTTCTTCCACTAAAGCTATAGGCTAGATATGGACAAACGAATATTTGTCTATAGTACCCGTCAGAGCAAAGGATCGGAGATGTTTTTTAATTGCTTATTTAACAACGCTGTATCAACTACGAGATTATTTAGCGTAGATGGAATTTGTGATAGCGAGATGATATTTGGCGAGATGAGCCCGAGGATTCGCCATTGATTACCTGACATTTGCCTTATGGTTGGGGAACACCCAACCAGGTAATCAGCCCAAGCGAGAATCGAACTCGTGCCCCAGCGCAACTCCAAATCGGCAGCCTTACCCGAGATCGGAGATATTAAATGTGCTGTTATTAGACTACCGAAGACAGAGAGAGATAGCATATCCTAGATCCGACCCATTAGATTCGGCAGTACACTCTTAAAGTAAGCGTTCACTACATCGTATCGCACTTCTCGGACGAATCGCACGCAACGGATATTTTAAGTACAGTGCGTTCACTGTAACGGCTCTACCTCATCGTCTCATCGGATTCCCTATCAGCTGTATAAAGCATATGACGTACGATATTGGCATTGCTGAAAACAGAGGAATTTGAGGTTAGGTCTATTAGTCATGAGTAGACATCGAGATTTTGGACCCGATAGAATAAGTTCACTAAGTCCATATTATAGGCAGCTTTGTCACTGTGATTGAGGTGGATGGGAGTCGGCACCAGGAGAGACATGTGTACATGAAGCCAAGTCCAGTCCAGTCTGCTGGTGCTGTACAGTGACGTTCCAAAGAAAGACAACTAATTTATCAAACATTAAAATAAAATGAATGTTAGAGGAAAAAAATTCTGTAGTACCAAACAATTAATCTTTGCGTAAATTAAAATAAAAGCCTATAATGCGAAATTTTCAAAATAAATTAATATGCATTTCCTTTCGGCTTCTTTCATAAGCACATGTGCAATATTTACACAACATACATAATAATCATACACAATATACACAACTTATGATGTGCAACACCTGGTATCCCCACAATATATTTACAATATAATGTAATGAAACTTTATGTTCTGTTGAACTTGTTTATTTTACAGCTTTCTCTTCTAGAATACTATTTGAACTGTTACAATGTACTACAATACACATTCACAAGGTCTCAAAACTAAATTTCCTTCTGTAGTCGGCAAGACAACGTTTATATTGGGAGAAGCTCCGCTCTACTTCACATAATGTAATTGGTGCAAAACGAAAAAAATCACTAAGTTATTGAAATCTATCTTCGCTACCCCAGCAGTGTCCGTAGACTTCTTCCCTGCTAGCATATCTTTTCTGTCACAGAATATCGCATATCCATTGTTTTTACACAAAACTGAGTTTACTTTCTGTTTAATATGATTACTAGCTGGTGTGCAGGATTCTTGATCAATTACTTTCGTCATCTTCTTAATTAATTTTACAGGCTGTGGGGGCAGAGGAACAGTGGGTGCAATTTCCTTGAATGTTAGCACTCGTGAAGGAGATTTCAAAAATATTACTTTGCAGTTAGCGATGAAACAAGCTACATCACTAAGGGACGCCCGTATCTCTTCAGCATCCCTGTGGCATCCCGGTGAAATGTGTTTTCGGGAGTTACAATGGGTCTCAATGTATCGTTCTTTGTTTCCCCTTAGTCTGACATGACACAATTTACATGTAACATGGTCCCCATTAACTTCAAACCAATCATTCCCGAACTCCTGCACAAATGAATGCGTCTTAGAGTCTTTTACTTTTAGCATATTTACTGATTCCTCGACTAGTCAGATAGATAACCACATGCACAGATCAAAACTAGATTACTATCTCCTGTCCTCTCTTCTTACAAAGTGAACTAGGTGTACTGGACTGTTTTTATTATCAGAACAGTACCTCCTGTCCTTGCCTTATGAGTATGACTGAGTAAATAAAGCACATGGGACGACAGGTAGGTCGCTATCCTCACTGCCCCCACCCACTACCGTCCTGATTTCCAACTTGAAATCGCACTGTTTTCTTCTATCGGGTCTGAAGTCTCTAAGCCTGGTCATGAGTGTTAGCGAATAAGAATTTGTAATTGTTTCATGCTTCTTTTCTTAATTGAACAGGAAGAAACAAAAGAGATATTGGTTACATAACATAATTAATGTAAGAAACGACGTGATTACAGTAATGGGAATGCCTCAAATTATATAATTCTTCGCAATTTTCTACAAATGAAATAAGTCTTCCGTCTGCCATTTTCGCGCGACACTGAACATGGCACAACATAATAGCACAGTCTAGTATATACAATCACGAAGCTCAATACGCAGGAAATATGCATCCACAGAAATTTGGTAACCACTAGGATCGCTACTATCCCCTCATCACAGACAATGCGAAATAGTACCGACACAGTCTATTGTTCCTAGTACCCTCAACAACTCAAGCTTCGCGACTGTATATACTAGACTATGATAATAGTAACAGTTGAGCAATTAAAAATGATTTATTAAAGAAGGCCATGATCGCACGCATTGAAAAAATTGCTCATCCGAGAAACGTGGACGGATTTACCGAGAGCCGATGCGTGCGAAACGATGTAGTGAACGCAGTTACATAATAATACAGCAAAGATTGTTTTTCCGATCCGTGGGATTGGGTATGGAATCAACTAGTGTTTTCAAATAGCGACTGTTCTCAGCCACGGTATGCCAAGCATCCTGGACGAGTTTCCACAAATCAGGACGTCTTGGAGGGGGATTGGGCAAATTTTTCCGCGTTTGCTCCTTTATTAGTGCCCTCATAGTTCAGTCGGAAAAACATCGGAATTTAGATGTCAACGTCTCAGATTCAAATCCTTGTTACTCCTTTCCATTTTTTTTTTTGTGTTACAGGATAGTAAATGTAATAACATAAGAAGAAGACACTAACACTACTATTATGCAGCTGTATTGTTCCAGACCTAACATTAAATTTTCATTATTTATATTGCTAAAAACGATAGACTAACAAGATATAAATGATAACTTGAATATTACTTATATCGTTAAAGAAGGATAAGAGAATATAAATGATAACTTGATTATTAATATTATTATTTATATCGCTACAGAACGATAACAGAATACAAATGATAACTTGAATATTATTTATATCGCTAACGAACGATAACAAAATAAAATGATAACTTGAACAAGGCTCGAATTCACAACCTTCGAATCACCAAGTTAGCACTCTACCACTGCTCTACGAGACGCAGAAGCGAATGACTCCTACTTAAACACAATAGTTCTGAAACAGCTTTAAGTGCGATTCTACAAGCGCATGCATCGTGTAACTTAACCGTAATCCGAACTGGACTTAGAATATGTATATTCGCTGTTCACGAGTGCGGTCACTTTTTTTTTGACAGCTGTATATCTATTATCAGGCAGTACATCTCACTTGACGATATGTGTCAGAGGAAGAACAATTGTTTGTATGCATCTGAAGTTTGATTAATAACATGTAGCTAATCGGCTATGTATACGAAGGAAGGGGAAAGGAAATGGACACCCTACCCCATTATCTCCTGGCTTAGTTGCCTCAGAAGTGGTGCCTTATTGGTATCACTTGTGAGGTTCAGATCTATCTTCGGACAATATTTGACTAAATAATAATAATAATAATAATAATAATAATAATAATAATAATAATAATAATAATAATAATAATAATACGCCATTAACATAATGTAAGTTGTAAAACAGACATTTTATCCTAATTTCGTCGTATTTTGTCCCGTACAACTGGCGATTTAATACTTTGATTTGTTGATTTCGTGAAAAGAGTAGGCACCACACACCATAAGAAACGTGGAGCAGTACAGTAGTCTATAGTAGAGTATAGTACTTTGCAAGTACACAGCTAATATTAATGTTCATTATTTTCGCGATATATTAAAAACTACATAAAAGTGTTATATTTCCCGTCTTTAATAAAGGGATAATCCCTATGAAAGCCACAAAGCATTTTCACGACATATTACAAACTAATTAAAACACGGTCATAACCAGGCTTCGCATGTTTGTCACAAGAGCTATATTGGATGGAGCAGTTTCTCCTGGTACATTAATGACGTCAGTCAAAGGCACAAGCAGGTTACAAGACCTCTACGAGTTCTCAATTGTGTTATGAGGGAGCGCACTTGTCACGTATGTTTGTATGTCGATGAGTTCATTGTGATCCCGTTCAGTCATATAGGAGGCGCACCAGGAGACAAATGCCGCCACCAATATTTACACCGTAGGTTTTTATTTCAGAATTTGGAAATGATTATTTTTTCGTAAGGAATGGTAACAATCTCAGAATGTATATCTTTTGTCATTGTAATAGTAGTTATTTCAATAAATAGCAATAAATAGCCTAAGTGTAAATTATTGTCTGTACGTTATATATAAAACTTCTGTTGTATATCTATTATCAGATTATTAATTTGAAATACAAATGTATTATCAATGGCGTGGCAAACACATTTGTTCAAAACGTTTCGATTGTGCAAACCATTAAGCTACAGTGTTGTCATGATATACTCCATTATTTACATTCACCGTAGGCCTAATGTACCGCCACTTATTCAATGAGCGCGAGACATTTGAACTCCCTCTGTACAAGGCTATATTCCTCGATAAATTCAGGTGTGACAAAAATGCGAAGCCTGGTCATAACTGGCATTTCAGAGATATGTGAACACTTCAGGAGTTTGTTTTATGCTAACGGCGCCATGAGAACAGATGTATAATTGTTGTCACGAGTACATATTATGTAAAACCGCTTCTCGTTAGAGATACATTACGTATATCGGTAAGGTACGAAGCAGATAGACCGGGAACGGAAACGACAAGAACGGAAATACATTTATTTAAGCATTATATCCGTTCTCGTTGTTTTCGTTCCCAGTTTATTGTGAACCAGCCTTTACTGGTGTGAATCATGCTTGTCTAGCCGAGGTATTCCGATTAACCTAGAAGATAGAATTTATTTGCTCGGAAAGTTTTTCTGTCCTAAGCTGTACATAACAAGTGACTAAAGCTTTCTGACCAAACCGACACCGACCGACGAAATGAGCAGATAAGTTCTAAATTGATTTCCCTTCCAACGTAAAGGGAAACACTACACGATGCTAGTCTATTGGAATAAAAAAAAATCAGTTTCTGAATAATGTGAAACATGAAAGGAAGAATTTATTATCCGGATGGTAAAATGTGTGAACACAGTAAACAGGAGAGTTAAATTTTGATTTAGTCGAAAAGGACTGGTAAAGTTTGCTTGCAGGACTTTCAGTCAGGAAAAATATTTCGAGGGGAAAAATTGTTCCGGGGCCGGGTATCGAACCCGGGACCTTTGGTTAAACGTACCAACGCTCTCCCACTGAACTACCCGGGAACTCTACCCGACACCACAATTTAAAGTCACACAGAGTTAGTGTGCACTCAAATGTTGGTTGCTTGACGGTTGTCAGCCCACTTTGAGGTCTGTGGATATATTAGAGGAAAAATTGGATCGGTGTCGGGTAGAGTTCCCGGGTAGCTCAGTGGGAGAGCGTTGGTACGTTTAACCAAAGGTCCCGGGTTCGATACCCGGCCCCGGAACAATTTTTCCCCTCGAAATTATTCAAATTAACTTTACAGGGAGTTATTCCTGAAAGCTTAATTTGCAGGAAAAATATTATACGTGTCTAAAATATATACGTTGTTGGACCCTCCGTTTCACTCCATTCCGAAGGTAGTCGATTGAGATTATTATTGCCTTTAAAATCCATTGCTTTCCTACAGCTTGATATAATGGTATTAAACTGCCTAACACGATTCAAAACAATGAAACGCGAAACAAGGGACCTGCAGTTTCTCAAAAGCAAGAACTGGGCACTGAAGCCAGAATCACCTGAGTGCATAGTAATAAAGACAGTGTTACAAGGCCCACCCATGAGCCAACATGTGGCCCGCGCAGTCTAAAATTACGCAGCACACGTGGCCTCCATGCTTCGCTATCATCCCTGCTTTTTACTCCGGAGAATAAAAAGCCAACAAGGCCTAGGTGATGTCACGTTACTACCACTCATTAGCAACGCCTTCTATACTAAGCAGGAACCAGCATCATGGCCACTGGCTAGGCTAGGATTATCGAGCGCGATTTGTGCTCCGACTTTATATGCCCGGACGTAGGTTCGAATCCTTTTAAAGCATTGGTTTTTCAGAACCGACGCATGCGAGGTGCGAGGCCCGCCTCGTACAAATCCGGACTACAGAAGAGATAGTGAGTAGTTTCTATAAATGCGAGGCGCCAGACCTCGCACCTCGCAGCCATAGAAATTACTCACTATCTCTTTTGTAGTCCGGATTTGTGCGAGGCGGGCCTCGCACCTCGCATCTCGCATGCGTCGGTTCAGAGAAACCAAAGCTTTGACAGGTTAAGTCTGGTCCACAATAAACCGAGAAAGGAAACGACAACGAGAACGAGAATGGAAATAATGTTAAAATAAATGTATTTAAATGTGAGCATTCACAATAGTTAGTTATGAATGTTGGCATTTAAATACATTTATTTTAACAATATTTCTTTTCTCGTTGTCGTTTGCGTTTCTGGTTTATTGCGAACCAGCTTTACTCTTGTACGGAGGAGGGACCCGAAGGCTTACATTGCAGCCTGAGGCTTTTTGTGGTTACCACTTCTATTCTTGTGAATGATTGGGTAACAGTGTATAAAGTTTAGTGATTATTGTGTATTTAGGTAATGCCTAGCAACAAATTATCATTGTGTGAACGTGTGTATATGTACAATACGTACATAAAAGGCAGAAGGTCGTGTGCGAAAACAAGACGAAAATTTCGAATAAAGTTTCCAAACAGACATGTGCCTTCTGCCAAAACAATTAGACAACTCGCTAAAAGATTTAAAGACAGAGGCTCAGTGAAGATTAGAAAATCAAGCAGAAAACGTAGTGTTCTTTCGTTTATCAGAAGATGTCAGTTGTGTGTGGCGGCAACGACTGTGAGCATGGTAAGTCCAAATTATTGAACATTTATTGTTAGTACTGATATATATCGGAGAAGTGCCGGAGAAATGGTTATGCGCTCGGCGGAAACCACGCAGGGCCGCTCTTTTCTGGGACCTATGATAATAATAGCTCTGTACTTGCCAATTTTTTAATTTTAATTATGTTTAAGTTATGCTTGCTCATTAATATAAGCCTGTAAAATATTAATTTTTATATAGACCTATAATTTTCCGCTGGTAAGGAAGGAAAAAAAAAATATATATATATATATATATATATATTTGAATATTTATTTTAATATGTAGTAACTGGTACCGACAAGCTAACACAAATGTTACCGCACTTAAAACAGATGAAATCTTCGTATTTCATCTTCTTTCTAACCTTATGTTACTCTAGAACATTTAATATAATATTTTAAAATTATCTTCCTCTCTTTCCTGCAGCTTGAAATTACGAAAGAAAACTCAGTAGCGGAGTAGCCTATATAACGACAGTAGCACACTGCACAACTTTTGGACGTCTCACAGCAGACAGTAACCAGGTTCTAAATGACATAGCATTTACACTAGGTAGTCCTAAAAATATCTTTGGAACGGTTACACATCATTAGGCCTACCAACATCACATTAAAATTAAAGTGAAATACAGCGCTTTAGACTATTTAAAAATGATCTATATTGTGTTATATTGTTTAGGATTTGTGGGTGAAAACATTACATATTCCTATGTCTTTTGACTTGGACACTTCCAGTCCCTCTAAATTTCCTATAAAGATTTTGTACTAAAAATGTTCTATATTGTGTTATATTGTTTACGATTTGTGTGTGAAATCATCACATATTCCTATATCTTTTGACTTGGACACTTCCAGTCCCTCTAAATTTCCTATAAAGATTCTGTACTGCAGGACAAGAGAGAACGTTTTACACTTGTGAAACATCATCCTGCAAGCATTCTTTGAACTTGTCGAGCAGAGTTAGTGAATTACAAGAAAAACATAAATATACTTGCTATTGTACAGGAACCGAGGAACATTCATTCCAATCATGATCGTCACCAGAAAAGAAATTTTCATTCGTACTTATTGCCAGACCTAATAGAAAGCTTAACTACCTTTCAAAAGGAGCGAGAAAGTCTAATCTTTTGTATTTTATTCTCTTGTTATCTCACTCAAGATCTTTTTCTCAGATAATTTATAAAGTAAGAGACCCATAGGCGAAAGTCATAATTCAGAAGTGTCATAACTTTCACACACAGCTATAATAGTAGTGGGTTCGGATATCGTGTCTAGCGAGGGTAGCGACGATCCCACCTCTTCCACTAGCTCAGCCTCGGCTGTAACATTTTCGGCAACACTGCCCCGCTGCTGTTAAGTGTTTGTGACATTTCTTCCCCCATTGGGTTACGTCCATTTTCGGCTCTTCCCCTTCAAAATTATTTTAAGTTCCCTCAACGGAAATCTGAAGAAAAAAAACGGAGTGAGACAAGTGGTCAACGGGCTTGTTGCTCACAGATTCTTCCATACAGCCTCAAATTCTTTTCTAAGGACTCATGAACGATTACCTTTTCATTGTCTCTCCTTCCATTTCCCCTTCTATCATTATCATAATTATCATCTTGTTATCACTAATTCTACTGACACCAGATACAGTGTCGTTAAATAACTGATTAAAATGTCACCACCAGTATTTGCATGATTTCATATCTCGGAAAGCAAACAGACTTTATTACAGTTCAATCGTAACTAATAATGCTCATAAAATGAACTTAACAGCGATTTTTCTTATGTCAGTTTTAGTATTAGCATGATTTCGTATCCTAGCAACAACATGTAGTTAACATAGATTGTGCATAAGGTTCACTTGTAAGTGATAAGGTACATGAAACTGACCCTTAGACTCGTAGCTTATACTTCACATGGGCTACAGCACGCGATGTTGAAAGATCCGTGCGCCAGGAATCCGCCATGTTTGTATTTTAAGCGTTAGATAAGCAATATTGTTACTGTTATAGCATAGACGGCGGCAGAACGCAGCGCCGGACTGCAGGATTTAACGCAAACAGAAGAGGCAACTGGGGATCCAATACAGAACCAAGTTCGCCAGCAACAAGCCCGACAAGTGAATGCTATCTAGTGAGAGATAAAAACTAAGCGACTAGAAACAAAAGAATTACAAACGTACAAACAAGGGTTATTAATAGTCTCCGTGGCAACTGGACAGCTTTATAATGCGCACGTCATCTGAATAATCCGAATTAAAAGGGCTGGCGGCGTGTAAACATGGCGTGCGGCGCGGCGGATCTCTGGGGACGCAGACGCTATCAGCGTGAGTTACGGGCGACGGACGCGGCCACATGCGGGACTTTCACTCGCCTTATCAAGTACTCCGTTCCTACGACCCCAATGAGGGCACAGGTGTCCGCGTTGCGTTGCTATGGGAACTGTGCATCGCGAGCTAGGCGCTGCTGTCATTGACTCCTGAAGAGTCAGGAGTTGGCGGCATCTTCGGGCATTTCTTTTGGCTACCTACATGTTTTGGTTGGCCTATATCGTTCGCCGTAGGGATGATATGGTGAATTAGTTTCCATTGTCTATTGAACCGGTGATAAGTCTAATCCGTAGGGTTACCATCCGTCCGGCAAAAGGAGGACATGTCCTCTTGTTTAATCATTCTATCCTGTCCGGTAGGCATTTAAAAAAAAATTGAAATAGCATTTCGCATTTCAACTAGAATTAATATGAATATTGAATAATGTGCGATATTATGCTTAAAATATCTAAACAAATGGTGAAAATCTATGAAAGAATTTAACTGCCTTCAATAGTTGAAGCTGGAGCACATAAAAAAGCATAAAATATGATAACCTATTGACATGCATTGAATTCTTACACTCTAAAAATGCAATTATTCATGATTCTAAGCTATTTTATCAATTTCATTCTTCAATGTACAAAGATGTGTCAATCAAGAAGTTGATTTGGACAAAGATTTAATTCTAGTTAAACAATGGTGTAAATTTTTCAATTCCAGTAAACAAATGGTGAATATCTATGAAAGAATTTAACTGCCTTCAATAGTTGAAGCTGGAGCACATAAAAAGCATAAAATATGATAACCTATTGACATGCATTGAATTCTTACATTCTAAAAATGTCATTATTCATGATTGTAAGCTATTTTATCAATTTCATTCTTCAACGTACAAAGATGTGTCAATCAAGAAGCAATCAAGTTGATTTGGACAAAGATTTAAGTCTAGTTAAACAATGATGCAAATTTCTCAATTCCAATAGTTCTGCGAGCAGTGAAACTTTCTCAGAACTCTTAAAAATATGTCAATTCTATTTCTCTAAACCAAGTCACGATGGAAGTGCTGAGAGAGTATTTTCCCTAATATCTGCTCAATGGACAAAAGAATGAAATCGCATGCTAACAGAGACAGTCAGAGGTATCATCATGGTGAAATATAATATCAACGACATGTCCTGTGAACAGTTCCATAGTTATTTGGTACAAGATGGAAGTTTGTCTCTTCAGGCTCTTGTCCACAAAGTGGGCTTCACCGACAAGCAGGGTACAGATGTAATATTAACCCAGCAATTAGTGAGAAAACTAAGATGAGCCATTGTTTTTTATCTTTAATTTTGTTCATACCAATTTTTAAAAAAAAGTCCTCCATTTTTTAGCAATGTCCCCTTATTTTAGATTCCATGTCCTCCTATAGAATTTCTTCTCATGACAACCCTACTTATCCGTTATGTAGTAAAGGCAAAAACAGTTATTTTTAATTGGTTGTTTAAAGACGACGTAGCAGTTGCGTGGTTATATAGAATTTATGAAATTTGAGACAGTGAGATCTGTCCGGATTTTCTTTGGGAGGGAGTGATATTAGTATTAATTGGAAAAAATCTGTATCTCGGCCACACCGATGCCATGATATAGGCCTACAGGACTGAAAGGTGAGACTTCTAGAATATGATGAACAAAAAATATAACACCATTTTGTTCTCCTGAGGACGATTTTCGAGAAGAAAAAGATACTTTGTGTTAAAATCTTGATTGTGAATTCCATGAAATTGTTTAAAATTAGAAATGTTTTTGTTAGGGTAGGTCATGTTACACAGTATGGAAGGGAACCTATTACATTAATTCACAGAGGTAATAAATCAAGTCAATGCGAACAACTTTTGTCAAGGAAGTGTTTTGATACGTCCAATAGTTTTGAAAAAAGGAAATGCAACGTGTTGCAAAGTTGCAAATATTAGCAATGAAAGAAATCCACTCTGTAAGACTTGAGAGAGGAGCTTGTAAACAAAAAATCTGCGTCAAGTCCCTGAAGCCACGTCATGACGGCTTGTTGAACGACCGTGTTGGTACAGAAGGGCTCACCACTCAGGCGCTTCAATGGTTCGGAGAAATGGAGTTCTAGGTCGGGGCTATAGGGAGGATGGTTCAGTACCTTCGCGCTGTTTCGCGTTGTATAACTCAGAAAGAATTTCTGCTGGTGAGGTTCCCTTCAGACGCAAAAACCGGATCACACCGCGCTTTTGCACGTCTGACCATGTTTCTGTGCGCGCAGCCATTGTGTAACTGATATTGCGACGTTTACGCCATCTAATGGCTGCATGTTAAAACTGTGGTCTGCTGCTGCGACCCTGGCGAAAAATTCGAACAAGAAAGGGAATATGTCACTCGTGAGAGCTCTGGTTATCTTACTTTTTGAATCACCCTCGTAATTCATTTTGATAATGCTCGTACTTTCGTGAAACAGAAGAATGCAGACTTCAATTGTTGAAATACACTGAAGAAGTACAAGTGCAAAAGAGTCTGTGTAACACAATTTTTCTATTTGTATTAGTTAGGAAATTTGGTAGGGCATTTACTGTACTTGTAAAATATTACTCTATACTTTGTGAAACGGTCTTCTGTTCAGAGGTCAACAGAGACACATGTCAGCAAGAAGAACAAGTTTATATTATTTTACGCAATGTTCGCCACTTGTTAAAAGGAGTCCGGAGTTTTGAAACTGTCCAGTGTTAAACGATCTAGAGCGTGACATGGAAGAAAGGAAAGCAGAAAAGGACGGGACAATGATGTGTATGGGAGGAGGGCCCAGGCTCCAGGTTTTTGTTTTGACAGCCGCGCCATCTGGTGGTCGACACGGGTCTGGCGCTACCTGTACTCTTGCGAACAGACCACCCACCCAGACTTAAGTTGTGACACCCCCAATTTATTGCGTGTCAAGGTTCAGGACTAAACAACTGGAAAATAGGGGGCGCAAGTCAGGCGCAACGCTTCTTTGCTAACGAATCTTGGGAATATACGTGCAATTTGAATGTGAGTTTTACTATCGATAACGTAAGATTCATGAATTATGACAATGGAAACTGATATACCACGACAAATACTTCAATAGCATTTGGAGTTTTGAATTAACAAGTAAACATTCGGATGAGGACAGATAAAAAGTTATTTTTTTTCTTTCACCATGTTAATAATGTCAAAAGAAGTGCTTATACAAATGTTGGCCACTCGACCGCAATTACGAAGACCGTAAAAATAAGTTCGCCAGGGGCCATTAACAGAAAGAAAACACAATTTCATTGGAAAAATTTGTTGGAACAGACACAGCAATATTGTTGAGCTATTTTTCAACATATTCCCCACCGGAATTGAGACATTTTTCATATCATTGGATCGACAGAGAGGTGCAGACGGCTGTCAAACGCTGGTTTCGATCCTAGACGGCTGACTTCTACGACACAAGGGTACAAAAATTGATCCCATGATATGACAAATGTCTCAGTTCCAGTGAGGGATATGTTGACTAATATCGCAACAAATTGTTCTATCTCTTTTAACAAACCTTTGCATACAATTGTGATTTTTCTGTAAACGGCCCCAGGGAAAATCACTTTCTGGACGTCCTTGTAATTGCAGTCGAGTGGTCAAAATTTGTATAGGCACTTCTTTTGGCATTATTAACATGGTGAAAGAAAAAAAATTAACTTTTTTATCTGCCCCCATCAGAACGTTTGCTTGAAAGACACTCGATGTTTGTGTGGTACGCTGACTGTTCTTGTTCTCGTAAAAAGAAGACTATTATTATTATTATTATTATTATTATTATTATTATTATTATTACGAACTTGGAAAAAATTAAAAACGTGACGAAAATTCACGTCTCTATATGTTCGTGTAGATTTCTTCTCGATGTCTGTAATAGGAATTACAGTTATGAAAAACTCCGATTTCTCTCAATGTTTCGCAACGTCTTCAGTATTTTTTTCTAAAGGAGTATAAACTGCGAATTATTTCTCAATGACGCTGGCTTCCGTGTTCAGTTTATTTGTACTATAACGTGTCTCAATATTTCATAAGGATGTCATCGGTGATGTGATTACCACTTTTATAAATAAATCCGACTTTGCAAGTTCAAATACAGCTCATGCATTTTGTCAAGACAGTCGCGATGCGCAGTAGGGGAACAACGTTTTGTAGAGGGGGTAGAAGTAGAAGGGAAGGTCAGGCGTGTGTCTACCGAGTTGAAGACAAAGGCTAACCCATTCCCCTATAATTCGTAAGTAGACTCAACCGATCTCGTGCTCAGCTCTGTAGAAAGAGTGGGGAGGTGTCTGGACATAATACATGAGCTGTACAAGAGAGTTGCGCACCATCCTCAGCTCGTTACACATAATTAGTCTACCTACGTTTCATAGGCTAGCCAAAATAATACAACAAAAATAAACTTAACGGTTCAGACGGTAACGTTTGTGATTCCCATAGAGGTGGTCCCAGGTTCAAACCCCGTAACTGCCCAACCTGACTGTGTTTTTTATGATCTTCCTCAGACACAAAGGCAAATTTTGGATTTAATATTTACATACCATGATTCATCACTGCCTTAGTCACCAATATTATAAACATTAAAACAAAATCTGAATCTTAGAATGTAGACTTTACGGCCAGTATCAATAGAATAAGAATTATCCGAGCTGGGAGGCCGAGGTTTACTGGAGACGATGGATCCGACGTTTCGTCTACAACTACGGTAGACATTTTCAGTGGCGAGGCAAGCGAGGCAAGACGAGATTCTCACTTCGCCCACACATGCCTCGCCACTGCAGTAGTTGTAGACAAAACGTGCGTCGGATCCACCGTCTCCAGTAGACCACGGCCTCTCAGTCCCTAGAATTCTTTTTCTATCAAATATAAATCAGTTACATGAATACAAGCTACTGTACGTATAACACTACAATAGAAACAGAAACTCAACAGTAGTCAACGACTTACTGATATACCCGATGACCCTACACATGCGATATGATCACAGATGTTAAAGCGTGTATTAATAAATCCATGCAGAAAACAAGAACAATAATAACACAGTAATAATAATTCCTTTATTAAGAACTATTTGGCATATATATTTTTCCTGAGATAGCCTGATTAGTACAGTTCACAGATGCTTTCGTACAGGTGTGCTTCGAATTTGGAGAATAATTATCAATGCTTTGAGACCCTAATTTTTAACAACACCCTATGATAATTAATTGATAACTGCACATAAGTAGGTCTTTAATAATGTATACAAACAATTGCCCTTTCTCTAACACATATCGTCAAATGTGATGTACTGCCTGATAATAGATCTACATATCAGCCAGAGCCTCAATCAGAGGTATAATAATGATGATAATTCACAAATTAAAATATCTGCTTATCATATTCTTGTGGATATGTCTTGCAACAGTGGATATTGTACTAGAACTGTTGTGTACTGCTTTTCTTGGTCACCAATAAAATTACTCCACTAAAAGGTTAGTGAATCAACATGTCTGTACCCAGCACTCATTTACTTACTGGCTTTTAACGAACCCGGAGGTTCATTGCCGCCCTCACATAAGCCGTCATTGGTCCCTATCCTGAGTAAGATTAATCCAGTCTCTATTATCATATCCCACTTCCCTCAAATCGATTTTAATATTATCTTTCCATCTACGTCTCGGCCTCCCCAAAGGTCTTTTTCCCTCCGGCCGACCAACTAGCACTCTATATGTATTTCTGGATTCGCCCATATGTGGTACATGTCCTGCCCATCTCAAACGTCTGGATTTAATGTTCCTAATTATGTCATGTGAAGAATACAATGCGTGTAGTTCTGCGTTGTGTAACTTTCTCCATTCTCCTGTAACTTCATCCCTCTTAGCCCCAAATATTTTTCTAACCACCTTATTCTCAAACAACCTTAACCTATGTTCCTCTCTCAAAGTGAGAGTCCAAGTTTCACAGCCATAAAGAACATCCGGTAATATTACTGTTTTATAAATTGAGCCGTTCAGAGCAGAAGTGGTGTAAGTCAAAAATGGGTAATGGGGATTAAAGTAAACATTTTGTGAAATACAGCGCAAAGTAACGATTAATATTCAATTTATTTAAACTATTAGTAGTCAGTGGATAGCACGAAGGACATATTAATTGCTACTTTGCGCTGTATTTTACAGAATTTTTACTTTAAACCTCATTACCCAATTTTGACTTAACACCACTTTTGCTCTGAACGGCTCAATTCTAACTATCAGATTTTTTGACAGCAAACTGGATGATAAAAGCTTCTTAACCGAATAATAACACGCATTTCCCATATTTATTCTGCGTTTAATTTCCTCCCGAGTATCAGTTATATTTGTTACTGTTGCTCCCAGGTATTTGAATTTTTCCACATCTTCAAAGGTTAAATTTCCAATTTTTATATTTCCATTTCGTATAATATTCTCGTCACGAGACATAATCATATACTTTGTCTTTTCGGGATTTACTTCCAAACATATCTCTTTACTTGCTTCAAGTAAAATTCCCATATTTTCCCTAATTTTTTGTGGATTTTCTCCTAACATATTCACGTCATCCGCATAGACAAGCAGCTGATGTAACCCGTTGAATTCCAAACCCTCTGTGTTATCCCGGACTTTCCTAATGACATACTCTAGAGCCCAACGCTTACACATTTTAAAAATTCCTCAAATCTGGTCTTCCTCATTGTCTTTCCTGTGTACAATAGGGCATGGCTTCAGTTCCTGCAACATGCAGGAATGCCTTTGAAATTAAATGCATTCATGTTCGTCACGACAGTGCTCTCCAG
Organism: Periplaneta americana; assembly: GCF_040183065.1. Taxonomy (NCBI): domain Eukaryota; kingdom Metazoa; phylum Arthropoda; class Insecta; order Blattodea; family Blattidae; genus Periplaneta; species Periplaneta americana. Next base: position 94,339,673 of record NC_091122.1, on the reverse strand, counting down.
TTGTTCCGCCTCGTCTCATGCCAGCCTATTCCCAAAACAGACACAATTCAGCGTCAAGCAGAAATCTGTGGCGCGGTGCAATATCATCCCTGAATGAAACAGCCGGGCTAACACCCCACTGCAGCTGCGCGGCGCTAATCACAAACAACAGAGTGGCCCGGGTGGGGTGACCTCTCACGGGTGGTCCGGCGATAAGGGTCCGCTGTGTCAAGGCTCAAACTGCGCGGGTCGCGTTCGATGCCTGGCGTGGGAAAAGGACGCTGTTCTTTGTGACGACCTCAATGATCAAGGAACCAGCGAAAACAATATTCCTAGGAGTTATTTTGTTTACACCAGAGCGGGTTTAGTCGGACATCGAACTCTAGCCTCTTTCGTAGCTGATAACAACAAACTATCCTTCTCTGACGAGGCGGGGTGACATCACTGCCTCAGAACCGCCCACTGCTGCCGTCGGGCTTCTGGGCGATAAGCCAAAAGACGTGTCAGTGCAATTCCTTTTTGTTGCTGTGACAGCGACTCTAAACACGGGTTCCCGTAAATATATGTTACCTACCCCTTTGTATTCCTATGTCAATCCCAAGCCACAGTTTTATTTCCTGTCGCACTCGTTTAAAATGAATATTCAACATTATCATTATCAATTGCATTATCACCGCAGTCACATTCATCATCCTCATTATTAAATTCGGCAATGTCAACTTAAATAATAATAATAATAATAATAATAATAATAATAATAATAATAATAAAAAATAATAATAATAATAAATAATAATAATAATCGTGAATATGTTACGAGAAAATCCACAAACGATTACGGAAAACACGGGAATTTTACTTGAAGCAAGTAAAGCGATAGGTTTGGAAGTAAACCCCGAAAAGACAAAGTATATGATTATGTCTCGTGACCAGAATATTTTACGAAATGGAAATATAAAAATTGGAGATTTATCCTTCGAAGAGGTGGAAAAATTCAAATATTTTGGAGCAACAGTAACAAATATAAATGACATTCGGGAGGAAATTAAACGCAGAATAAATATGAGAAATGCGTGTTATTATTCGGTTGAGAAGTTTTTGTCATCTAGTCTGCAGTCAAAAAATCTGAAAGTTAGAATTTATAAACCACTTACAGTATATTGCCGGTTGTTTTATGGTTGTGAAACTTGGACTCTCACTTTGAGAGGGGAACAGATATTAAGGGTGTTTGAGAATAAAGTTCTTAGGAAAATGTCTGGGGCTAAAAGGGATGAAGTTACAGGAGAATGGAGACAGTTACACAACGCAGAACTGCACGCATTGTATTCTTCACCTGACATAATTAGGAACATTAAATCCAGACGTTTGAGATGGGCAGGGCATGTGGCACGTTATGGGCGAATCCAGAAATGCATATAGATTGTTAGATGGGAGGCTGGAGGGAAAAAGACCTTTGGGGAGGGCAAGATGTAGATGGGAGGATAATATTAAAATGAATTTGAGGAAAGTGGGATAAGATGATAGAGACTAGATTAATCTTGCACAGGATAGGGACCGACGGCGGTCATATGTGAAGGCGGCAATAAACCTGCGGGTTCCTTAAAAGGCATTTGTAAGTAAATAATAATAATAATAATAATAATAATAATAATAATAATAATAATAATAATAATATTAATAATAATAATAATAATAACTGTTATCGAACTTTCATTTCGTTTATTTATTTCCATAGATCTCACATTGGAGCTCTGAGATATGGAATAAGTAAATACTAAACTATAGGCCTATCATACATAGCAAGGTGTTTCACTGAATTTACAAACATAAACAATTTATGAAGTGAGTAGGAGATATGAGTAGCCTACAAATAAATTTGGTTATTTCTGTTCTGAACTTTTCTCTTGACCCTTCAAAGCTTTAAGAAAATTAGACAATACATTGAATACCGTAATAAATGAATAGTAATCCCTTTTATAACAGCTAAGACTAACAAAAGGGAGATGGAGATCTGGTTTATGTCTTCTATTAAAATTACCAATATTTTGATTAGTATTATATGTGTCTCGGTTTTTAAAGTAAAACATCATTAGGGAAAGGATGTGCTCACAAGACAAGGTCAATATTTCTAATTTTTTTAATGTCTTTTTACATAAAGTCCATTTATGTACACCTGCCATTATCATTACACCTTTCTTTTGTAAAACAAAAATTTGCTTATCTTCATAAGAGTTTCCCCAGAATATTAATCCATATTTCACTAAAGAATGAAAATAACTTATGCAAAGTATGACTTTTATGGGTGTTCATAACGCCACTAGAAGATAAGGACCTTAATACATAACAGAAAGAGCTCAATTCAGGATTAAAATAGTGTGTGTTTTCCTGTTCAAGTGATTATCCAACTTCAAACCAAGAAACCTTGTGCTTATAGGTTCTTTGAGATGAGTTTCATTTAATAATATGGTAAGAAAACAGCACTATTGTGTATTAAATTTGATTGTACTGGTTTTACCAATATTATGTGCTAGTTTATTAGTTATAAACCATTAATTCATTAGGTCTAACACTGTATTAGAAGTGTTTATAAAGTGGTCGTATAGTTTATTTGAGATAATCATACTTTTATCACCTACAAATAAGTTACCTTACTTGCTATATAGCGTCCTCGGTACGAAATCTTCAACCAAGTCATAAACAAAATTGTGAGCGGTAAACACCCCACCGCCTTCTGCAGGGTGACCACAACCCATACGAGAGAATAGCTGGGGGGAGCAGTGACGTCACTTCCTGCTGGGAAACAACAGATGTTATGGTCAATCACATGGTTCGGTTGCTCTCTCGTTGGTGTGGACAAAAAGTCGACCCCTGATACGCCAACCGATAGTGCAGGACAAACAGTGATATCGAAATACATATTTTGGATCTTGCTTCATTGGCGCTATTCCGAATACTGTCAGGCGTCGACGCCAAATCTATGGAATTCTCGGCTACGTGGAACATTTATCGTAAAAATGTACAGAGAGTTCGTCTCCCGGGAAGATGACACGGTGTATTAATTTCTACTGATACTGATGGCAAACCCGGATAGATTGAAAATACATGGATGATAAAAACACGCAATAAAAAGACAATACCAAGAAATAATAACAATAACAAGGACAAAGACAATGAAAAGTATACTAGCAAAGGCGAAGTTAATAAAAATAATACAAAAAAATTAAATTAGCAATGACAAAGGCAAAGACGATGATAATGATATATAGAGTGAACCGTAATGCCATTTATTTCAGGGGGTTATTCTTTGAAATAGGCCTATAGAAAAGAAAAATGTTTAATACAGTTTTTTCGTTTTTGCATCCTTTTCGAGATAAAAACCGTTTTATATGAAACAATTTATAGCGTGTTTTGGCAAAGCTGTTGATTTAATTCCCAATATACATAGTCAATTTAAGAGAGCAGTATATTATGACAATAAATGATTGAAAAAAAATGTAGTTTTGTCTTTAAATGTGAGAAATTTTATCTGAACAAATGTAACTTTTCGTTCTGAAGTTTCCTCTCACTACGTTTCGACTTGCAAGCAAGTTAGCTCGCTTACCCCCACCATAAGGTTCTTACTATGAGCAACAGCGCACGAATGCATTCGGTTTCATGAAATAACGAATGACCTATACATATATTCTACAGTCCTTTCAAGGTGAAAGCTGTAAATGACTGTGCATGGACGACATATGACCACAATGTTAGGTTAAAAATGTGTATCTTCTGTCCTGATGTTTAATACACAATACAGTATACAATACGAAAGCCTACACATAATGTAACTCAATTTATGGAAGAAGTTATATTGATCTTATGAGTTATCATGGAAGAATTCTCTTACGTTTTAATTTCATAAATCTGCTCTGATGCTAAATGTCGTGTTATGTATTACCTTGCGAATTTTCTGTTGATTACACTGAACAACAAGAATTTTGTTCCGATTTAAAACAGTATGTCCCTTATGGTTTGATGTACGCTGAATCCGAAAATGCATCTCTTTTCTTCGTATCACGTAAGGTTTTTAAGATATACTATGATTTCATTTTTCGATAAGTGCTGCCCCAGGAAACATCTGGCGCGGGTTGGGAGTATAAACCAAAACAAAAGCCAATGTATTTTATGAGTATATGACTTATCTACGATTTATTATGGTTCTTGGCATGTTTGTATTTCTAATAAATAAACACATATTGGTCCCTTCTAGTAAGTAAAATTCATAACAGTTCAAAGTGAGGTCTATGCAATGAACAAACAAGGATGTGGTTTTCAGTATTTAAAGAAAACGTTTACCAGTTTGAGTGAAGGAAAGTTAAAAGAGGGCATTTTCATCGGTCCACAAATTCACAAAGTTATGACTGACCCTTCGTCTGAGGAAAAACTTTCCGTTACAGAAAGAATGGCAAAGAACTATATAGAACTTATTCTGGAAACCATGTTAAGTGCATATGACAAAATGGAGTGTAATATGTCGCTCAAAATACACTTTTTACATTTTCATTTGGATTTCTTTCCTTCTAACTTTGGAGCGGTAAGCGACGAGCATGGGGAAAGAATTCATCAAGAAATATCTGAAATGGAAAGGCGATATAAAAGAAGATCATCATCCAGCATGCTTGCAGATTATTGTTGGTTCCTTGTAAAATACAGTCCCCGGTCTAGTTATAAACAGGAGTCATCCAGAAAATTATTTTAAATGTAAGTTCAAATTCCGAGATTTTTCTCATTATATGCATGAAATATTTTTATTGTTGTTTTTTAAACTATGTTACATCATTTTTGTATCCGGTACACATTTTTCAAGTATTATGAGGAATTTGGAATCCCTAATATGTTGTAATTTTATCAATAGCAGCGAAAAATTAAAAACAAATAAGTTTTGTCATAAAAATTCAATTCATTTTCCCCGGAAAATGGTATGTGATGGGGCAATTTGGATTTTAAATTCAGATTTAGGGCACATATTAATAATATCCACCTATTTTTATTTCGGAGCAACACAAATAGTAAAAATTTGTTGTTCAGTGTTATCAACGGGCACTGCTAGCTTTAATTTCATTTCATCACACTTAGCAAGGTTCGCTATGCTCTTGTTTGTCTGAATCTTCCCTCATTAGCCTCGTCCGGCGTGCCACACAATCACCTCGATTACCGCTAATACACGAGATATCAGCCTAGGAATTTAAATGGAAAAGCAAGCTGACTGATGGGCCCGTAGGGAGATACAAGTAATGTCAATCAAGCGTATGCGTGTGAGTGCGTGCGTGCGTGACAGGCGGGGGTCGACCCGCCACCACCTGGAAGGATGGATTGGATTAATGAATCGATGATCCGGTGGGCGTGGCAGGCGCTTGCGCGAGGCTCCGTTCACACCCCGCGCATAATTGCGTGCCACTCAGTACCGCCCGCGCACCCGCCGTTGTTGGCTGCCCTTCTTGGAAACTCTTTACAGTACTCACTGCGTGCAATTCTTCATTCGTAGCGACGGTCTACGCAATTTACTTAGTTTTTAAATTGCCATCTGTTTTAAAAATATCTATGAAATTCAAAAGAAAAAGCACGATGCGATGTAAAAATTATTGCCATATGAATCAATTTTCGCATAGGTATTATGCCGTTCGAATATCCCTGTCTCTGATGTTTACAATATTTCTAATACGTGGAACATCTTTAGCATCGAATACATTCCTTTTAGATCAGAAATGCAAATAATATAATTTTAATACGAAGCAGGGTCAAATGAAACCCATTTGCTCATCCTCAATTTATTGGTCTGGTTTATGGCAATCGAGAGCAGTTGGATTATATGTAGAGGAACTGCGTAGAAACCCATTTGCTCATCCTCAATTTATTGGTCTGGTTTATGGCAATCGAGAGCAGTTGGATTATATGTAGAGGAACTGTTAACATGACTACTGTTATTCCATATCCATATCTAAAGAAACACAAATTCGGCCACCGGCGTGTCTCAGTCGGTTAAGGCGCTTGTCTGCCGGTCTGAAGTAACGCTTGGGCGCGGGTTCGATCCCCGCTTGGGCTGATTATCTGGTTGGGTTTTTTCCGAGGTTTTCCCAACCGCAAGCTGAATGCCAGGTAATCTATGGCGAATTCTCGGCCTCATCTCGCCAAATACCATCTCGCTATTACCGATTCATCGACACTAAATAACCTAGTAGTTGATACAGCGTCGTTAAGTAACCAACTTAAAAATTAAAAAAAAGCACAAATTCTGAAACGTTGATGAAGTGAAGGCTGCAGTGCTGAAATAGCACAAGAAGCAACCGAGAATATTGTTCGCTGACTACTACCCCACACAATGGGACCGCCTATGGAGATTTCTTCTAAACAAACCTATTGCATTCATGTATCCGATTGACGATACCCGACGCCTCCCCACACAATGAGACGCCTGCATAAATGTCTATGGAGACTTCTTCTACACAGTAAATGGATACCAACTGCATCCCCATATCCTTAAACTTGGATTTTATTGATATCTCTATAGTTATTGTACACTTTATATGCCTTAATAAATAAATCTATAAATAGGGTTAAATGGGTTTAATATGATCATACCGTATGTATTAATGAAAAGGCATATGAGTCATTCCATACAAAATTTTAAGAATATGCCAGCGATGTCATGAATTTTTTTGGGCTTTTAATATAATAATGTTATTATGAAAATAAATTAAACTGCCAACTATGACCGCCATATCATTAATATTTTAGTCATACGGATGACTGAAAAATGGGTAGCAGTTACATGTTATCCATCATTTAAAATATTCTAGACACCCTATATGAAATGTCATCGAAACTAAACAGACGACATTGTAAACCTGAATAACCATATTCTAATATCTTAAATTCATGCGAATTTCATTCGTATTAATGAAAATCTTATTCCTAATCCATCTCCCAAATTTTATGACTTTATCTAAAAAAATCTGTGAATAATTAAATTAATAAAATTATTTATTTTTGTTCCGACGGTTGAAAATCGCTTGCTATGTGTGGCGGTCGCAGCGTTCGCGAGACTTCACAACGATAAGTAATCTCAAACGTCCGTCTCCCTAACCTTGATTGCGCAACATTCTGTACGACGGGAGAGCCTACCTGCTGAGCTCCTTTTGTTTCGGTGAGTTAGTTTTATTAAAAATTGACATGATATTTAAGTCAGCATTCTGAAATTTTCACAGTGGAATCGATATACCCTAAAGAATTAAACACATGTTTTTCGTCTGTAAAAATGAATTGCATTTTGTGTCCTATATTTTTTAAATTATTTTATGGTGGGTTACTATTTAAAAAATTATATATTTTTTTTCATTTTAAGGGCATTGATAAACTAGGCTCTCCTTTTTAGAATTGCATTGAAATCACGTTTCCATCTTCCTTTACATACTAAAAAAAAACTTCAATGAATGAAACCGTGTTCTTTGTTAAACCAATATTTTAAATTGTGATTGCTGCCAAACTATGAAAGATATAAATATAGTATTGCTTGAAATTCGTATTTAGAACACAAAATAACCTACTACAATATTTTTAACTTTTGAGACATCATGGTTCAAAAACATACTTTTCTGCATGGAATGACCCATATTCTAAGATGTAGGTCAACTGGTCCAATATTTAGCTGAAAGTCCTGCAGATTCGAGTTCGATTTCCGAAAGGAAAATTGGGACATATCTTTCTTGCATAAGAACAGTGCTTATCTTGTGTTGTGTTATGTGGTGGGCCTTCTAGCACATTGAACATGACGAGGGTGTGGCTTGCTTGTGAATGTCTGGATTTGATTCAAAATCTACAAAGGGCCAGGATCAGAGCCGTGTTGAGGCATGCGAGACCACGGCCAAGAATGGAAAATTGTTTGAAAGGAGGAACTGCTAGTGAGTATTGACAAATCATACAAAAGAGACAAGGTAAAGGTTGTAAGTCTTTATGAAGTCAATATTCAATTAATTTTCTCATAATGAACGAGATTTCGAACCTTTAGAAAGTCGGCGACGAGATTCCACAAGGAAATCAACTATCTTCACAATTCTGCTAACATATGTTTCAGACAGCTTACGATATTTCGTAGAAATAACGGGCTTTTATAGCAGGCACAAGATGTTATTCTTACTCGAATTTGCATGCGGAAAGTTGGGCAAAGCTTGCGTGTCTGGTTCCAGGTTTATTCATAGTAAACAGAGGAGTGGCATTTTATATATGGCCCAAGGCGCAGAAAATGTAAAATACAGCTCTGGCGAGAACGTAACCGGCAGAAGGGCTGGATCCTTAAACTAGATGATGAATGAAAATATTATGTAATAAAATTATGACATTCAGAGAATAAGTTGCAATAGAGATGAAAAGACAACAGAAACAATAAATTAATTGAAAAAATATCTCATTTCATGTATTTAGTCTGTGAAATAACATGGGAAAGAGTTCAGTGTTTATAATAGTCAATGAAATTTAAAAAGTGTGATACCGCTGCATTAGAAAAATGGTAATAATGACTATAAAATCCGTGGCGCTACAGCCCATGACAGCCAAGACCGACCAACCGGCTGCTGGCCTCACGTCCACATGCCGAAGCAGAAGTGAACGATCATCCAACAGGAATGGAGATATCGTGTGGTCAGAACGACGATCCTCCCTGCCGTTACAGCTGGTTTGCGAAACCGGATCTTCGCTATCTATCGTAGCTCCCCAAGTGCATCACGATGCTGGGTGGGCACCGGTCACATATACTGGCCGAAATTTCATGAGAAAATTTCTTCCCCCATGAGGACTCGAACCAGCGCGATTCCGTAACGCGGGTCCTAGGCAGCATGCCTTAAACCACGACGTCACGACGCGGGACAATGACTATAAAAACGGAGATAACAATTTATAAAAGTGCAGCACTTTCAATCTTTTTGTGTGGTGGTGACTCTTGGTCAGTTTAAACAAGAGATAAAATCTTAAAATGATAAACGGATATGAACTACTAGGCCACATTTAGCCTATATAAGAATAATGTGAAAACGATTCATTCCAGCACAGAAAATATGGACAGGCTCATAGCAATTTATCGATGCAAATAAATAAATAAATGAATAAATAAATAAATGAATGAATAAATAAATAAATAAATAAATAAATAAATAAAATACTGCCGAGAACGCTATCAATGTTCGGGTGGGTTTCATGAAGCACATATTTGTAACTGTTCATAATAATAATAATAATAATAATAATAATAATAATAATAATAATAATAATAATAATAATAATAATAATAACAACAACAACAACAATCAGATTTCAACATGTCAAGATGTTCAGATGTGTCCGAGACTGCTGTGCGATACACTGTTTTTTTTTCCTCCCTTGACGAGGCTGAAGGCAACTTTGAATATCTTTTTTAAGTAGCCTACTAGACGCACATGGTTTAAGCATTTGTAACTCGAAAATTGAAACCCATTTAATATAATTCCTTTACTTCTTTTTTATTTATGTTCTACATAATTAATATTCGTGCTAAGTTTGACAAAATATTCGTACTACGGAGAGTTTGTGTGATAATTTGTGCATATGTGCCGCGCATATTAGAGTGTAACCATTTGTGCCCCTGCCTACTCTTTTTTATTTGGTGATTATGATGAGTCCTGCTCTGACGTTGGGATATCCATCAGGTCGGATTCTTTTCGCCCCATAGGATGACACGAGTATGAAACTAGGCAGGATGGATGAAGATCAAGGTGATAATGACGACGAAATAAACTCAAGAGTACAGCGCCAAAAATTACTCAACATTTTCTCTTAATGAGTTAAGAGACAACTCTAGGAAAAAAAACTCAACGAATCAACTTTTCCCAACCAGTATTCGATCCCGAGTCCGCTAGTTTGCAGTCACACATGTTGGCCACTACTCCAAAGCGGTGGACATACTATATAATATGACACGAACTCTTTCTAAGGATTTCAACAGAAATAGCCTCAAAATAATATTAAATTGTAAACCCAGAGGACACCGAAATATCGGACGATGTCTAAATGAGGAGATGAATTCTCTTCAGGGAGAGGACAGGCCATCAAGCTTAAATCCATGAAATGAAGCTGGTGTTGGTAGTTGCAGTGGTGCTGGTAGTGGTGGTTGTGCTATTGCCGAAAATGATGAACGCAAAGGCATGGCAGAGTGATCTACGAGGGTCTTTGGACAAAACAGGCAACACATGAACAATGCAGAAAATATGAAAAAAAAAAAAAAAAAAAAAGGTGAACAAGCAGAAGAATAAAGATTGGTGTAACGACAGAGAAAATACAGGTATACCAAGGAAACACCAGCGGGACTATTTTGTTCATGTGAACCGACCTCGAACTGATCTCCGGGATCCGGCGTGAAAGCAATTCGAACGACTCTCCAATCCCGTGGACGTCATTAATAAATCAATCCTGGAACTTCCGGTTCCGTGTCCCACTCAACCTGATTACATTGGGTCAACACAAGAAGCAATTACCTGCACACAGTTGCTATAGCTACCACGTAACAGATGAATACTGCACAAAGCCTTCGATCCGATTCGAATTCCCGGCCATTCAAACGAAAATTTCCTGCCGTCTTCGTGCTTCCTACAAAACGACGGAGAAACGTTAGGAAAACAATGGAATGTAAACTGTTTCTACTTCAAGCATTACTCAGTGTTAACAGTTACTTAGCGGAAATTTCAAGTCAAATAATTGTATAAAAGCATGTACTGTGGTCGTCAGGTGAGCGACTGTGATAGTTATCCGCGGTGTTGCCAAAAAGCAGCAGCCAACACTATGTTCGTATTATTATTGTCCAAGATGTACCTACATTCGAACTAGTTTTCATTACGTATACATAGGTTTACTGTGTAAGTTTTTTTTTTTTTTTTTTTTTTTTAATTTAACACTTAATCCACATTTACAATTTGTCTACAATAGACAATAAGTAAATATTATAAAAGAATATGACATGAGTGGAGATGTTATCCCATGACAACACTCCAAAAGAAAATAACAATGTTTCAAATAGCTGTAGTAAACATGAATGTAAGGTCAAGAGCATTGATCCTTCTAAGTCTTCTTATTGTTTGACTATTATCCAGCAAATTTAATGCATAATGATAATATAATCGGTATAGTTCCTGGTGTGCCTCAATCGGTAGAACATTCGTGTTCTAAGCGAAGGAGTCCCGGGATCGATGCCCTGCCCCGGAACAATTTTTCCCTTGAAATTATTCAAGCCTGCTCCACAGGGAGCTTCTACCTGAAAGCCAGATTTGCTTAATCGGTATTTTTTTACTGAACTTAGAGATTTCTTCTTTCACAGTTAAAATGTTTAGGTCACGATGAATAACATCATTACGGACATACCATGGTACAGTGACAATGGAACGTAAAGTTACCTCTGCAGTATTTCAATGTTTGAGTTGCTAGCAGTTCCCCACAGTTGGACGCCGTATGTCCAGATTGGTTTTAGTATGACTTTATAAACAAGAAATTAATTTTCTAATGACAGTTTTGATTTAGGTCCCAATAACCAATAGATTTTTGATATTTTAAAATTTAATTCTTTACGTTTAGTTTCAATGGGTGCTATTCATAGACATTTCGCAGCACGCGCTAAGAGCGTACTAAGCTAGCCCCGCCTATCCACTGGTTACTAGTACAGAATTCAAATCATATCCTATCGCTAATAATGGTTTATGAATACGAAAAACGCTGATAATCCACCGAAAGCCCGCGCTAAAAATGTCTATGAATACGGCCCATATGTTTACGCCATGTTAATCGGCGATCTAAATGCATACCTAAATATTTAACATCGTGTGCTTCGGGAAGTTCTTTGTTGTAAAGTGTTACAGAAGGACAGTTTTCAGTTCTGGTTCCGAAAGTAACATGAAACTGTATAAGTTAGCTTGTAAAAACTGTTAATTCTCAAGAGACAAAGTTAATTACACAACACAGGCGGCTTGTTTTGTCTATTCTTACAGATGTCACTGAAACGTGTTTCTGTTTTGTACTCGTAAAAACGCAATAATGCGATCAGGTAGATAATCGCGTTAACATAAGAAAATCCTGTATCGGAAAACATAAGTGTAATTATGAAACATATTTCTTATACCGCAATAGCAGCTATCAGTCATTCTTTGGAGGACCTAGGTATAATAGAACGGGAGTTTGACGAAATGTTGTTGCTCTGCAATACCTGTGAGTATATACGGTGCCTTTAAAACCTCTACCTATTATATCTGGAAAACTGACAATTTGAATACGGTACTTTTATAATTATTTCTCTAATTTGTTCAGAGCTAAAGTAATTTATCAAATACGAAGGACCTAGTTTATGATGAGGGATATGTTACAGTATACAGGGTGGAAGTGAAATAGTCTTGCAGATTTTCAGAGCGAATGGCTCATGTTGTATGTAACAAAAAAATTATAATATCATATTGGTGGAAAGTTCATAGTTTTTTTTTTCAGAAAAAAAAAGTTCCCCCCCCCCAAAATGTTTAACAACCTCTTATTCGGTAACTATTGCGAATAGGATCGTGATTTGTGTCCATATCGATAGGAAATGTAGTAATAAAGAATAATTGATCCCTTTGGCGTATTTCAATAGGTGGACGGCTTTCGTGTAAATTTAATTTCAAAAACCTCTAATTCGAAGCCACTTGCACAATGAAAACAAGTTACAACGTCGCGGCAGAGACCTACTCACCTACCGATACACACAGAGTCCGTTGACCTCTTACATCTGTATCACGAGAAGTGTGTTAGCGGCGATGTTGCCGGACTGCTGAAACTTCAAACTTAATTTTATAATTAACCGTGCATTTAATCACAAAACGTAATATAGGTTTTCTATTCATTTAAGTGTACCCTATCGTCCCTTTCAATCTGCAAGGTTATTTCACTTCCATACTGTACAGGCCTACAGGATACTTCCTCACGGAGACATGATTTATATGGTAAACAAAATTAACCTAATACTCTTAACAATCGAAAATATTTGTCTGAATGTGACTTTAGATAAGAAATATATTTTATAATCTAAAAATCATGTTTCTGCATAGGCCTAGTTAGGCCATATGCTGTTTCATCTGAAATTGTAAATAAATAAATAAATAAATAAATAAATAAATAAATAAATAAATAAATAAATAAATAAATAAATAAATAAATAAATAAATAAATAAATAAATAAATAAATAAATAAATAAATAAATAAAGTACATAAGTTAGTAAGTAAATGAATGAACAAATAAATACATAAATAAATATATATATAAATAGATAAATTAATTAAATTATATTTCTAGTATGATACCAGATTTTTGCCTCAGATCATAATCAATGCTTTCATTTTGTGATAAGGAATTTTAACATTACAAGAATGAACCGACTCGTAAATACTGAATGAAGTGAAAATTCGTCCCAGACAAACGGACGGACAGATGTCTAAGTCGTCACGGATGTTGATCGGTGTCTCGCTGTTTGGACTCGAACCGCGCCCCCACGTGCGGTTGGTGGTCTCGCAACAAAGCGTCCGTCTGTCCGAGTTGTTTTTAGACGACATTCTTGGCTGCCACGTCGCGGTATTTCCAGCGCGAACCGAAGTAGCTCAGTCGGTACAGGTATCGCGTCTGCTTTCAATTTAAGGTAAAATGTCTTATTGCAGCCTCGGCCTCGAATGAGTTCTAAAGTCAGGGTCCGAGTCCCGACGACTGTAAGGAACAGTGCTGCTAGGTGAGAACCTGTGCCTTGCATGCCAACTACGGTGTTCGTGTTTTGGATGCTTTTGCCGCTGAAAGAAAGCTGTTGTAAACAGGACAAGGAATGTGATGGAAACAAATGTTATTTTACCGATTGAGATTTCGATCTCGATAATTTTTTTTTCTTCTTCAGAGATTGTATCTTTCCTTAACACAACGACCGCGATCTGTCTTTCAAGAAAAATAGCACTTTTTAATACTTAAGGAAGATTCAATGATACTTTTAAGCCCATGGCGTACGATAGACCTGAAACTATTCAACATTTTTCCCTCCATTTCTGTATCTTGTACAATAATGAAAATTGGTAGGAGTAAAAACACTATCCTTCTGGTATATACAAAATATATTTTTACGATTTAAAAAAAATTATTCCTTCATTGTCTCATTTATTTTTCATTCGTATGTTAATTCTTCGTACTTTTATTTATACGTCATTAGTATAATCATTCCTTCGTTATTCGTGGATTCTTTCATTCGGCAATCATAGATTCATTCATTCGTCAATCGTACATATATTCATTCATTCGTCATTCATAGATTCATTCATTCATTATTCGTACATTCATGCATTTGTCATACGTAGATTCATTCGTCATTTGCATGTTCATTCATAAAATCATTCTTTCGTTATTCGTAGATATATTCGTCATTCTTCGATCGATAGGACAGTCAGTTATCAAATCATTATTAATGAATTCGTTCGCTAGTTCATTCTCTCATTCGTCTTTCACTCAATCAATCCGTTCGTGCATTCGTTCAGTTGTTTTGGTTGTTGAGAGAGGGTCTCAGTAAGGATGAAAGAAAATGCTCTTTTGCAAGAATATTCTGCGCTCATCAAACTTATCTGCAAAATAATTTTAAGATTACCAGACCAGCAATTCGGAAGTAATCAAGAAATAAACAGACAGGAAATTGAACCCAAAAACTATAGTAAAATTATGTCTGTAGAAGAAGACAATGCATGCGGATCAAAAATCCTCAAATCATAGCAATGTGTACACAATTCAGAGCACGTATATGATCAACCCTTACCTTGTCATAAAACCTTCCTCTCCCTTTAGTACACAAAACGTTTATCAGAACAGCGCTTCGAAAAGATAAAGTTGATGGAGAAGGGCGAGTCACTTCTTGAAGGTATATCCTAGTCGACCAGGATAAGAATTATGAGATCGCTCAATAGCCGCCGGGTTGTAACTATGGAGACTGGCGTGCGTAGTCATGGATACGCAGGTGAGAGAAAAGACTGCAATCCTCCGCACATGCTGGCAGTAGCCAGGACCTAGGTCTATTCGACAGCAGATGCCAATCCGTCCGTACATTACTATTTACGAGTATCATCTTCAGTTTATCTCCTTTACTCATTATCTTGTCGCTTACAATGTCTAGCGATTAATGTAATTTCCAACGATTCCAAAATTCGTCATTTCAATTCCAGGCTCAAGGTGATGAACTTATTAATTTTACCACTGGTTCAAAGATTCCTCAATTCAAATGCCGGATCTAGACGATGAAGTTTTACTATTAGTTCCAAAATGTGTGACTGCAAACGTCGGCTCAGGGTGATTAATTTCACTATTGGTTCCAAAATTCCTGAGTTCAGATTTCGGCTCAGGATGATGAATTTTACTGTTAGTTTCAAAATTCGTGAATTCAAATTCCGGCTCAGAGTGATGAATTCTGTCATTGGTTTAATGATTCGTCAACTCAAATTCCTGCTTTGGGTGATGATTTTCCTAATGATTCCAAGATTCTTGAATTCAAATTCCGACTCTGGTTGATAAATTTAACTACTGCTTCCAAGATTCGTGAATCAAATTCAGGCTATAGATGACACATTTTATTATTGGTTCCAAAATTAATGAATTCGGGTCTGAGTGATGAATTTTACCATTGCTTCCAAGAATCGCGAATTCAAATTCCGGATCTGGGTGATGAATATTACTACAGTAGATCATCGATTATCGGAAACAATTGGGGACGAGGGAGTGTTCTGGTAACTGATTTTTCGGATAACCGATCATTTACGAAAACAAATTTTACCGGTGTCATAGGAGCACTATGAAACAAAGAAACGCTGACATTAAAGACAAAACTGTACATACAATATATATTTTGTATCACACGTCTTGCAAATAAAACAGAGAAATGACTAGCCTAGTTTGACAAGTTCAAAATGGTCATTAAAGTAGGCCTACAGTAAAAGAAGTCCAATTTTCTTATTTATTTATTTATTTATTTATTTATTTATTTATTTGCTTCAGAGCTGAGACTCGTTTTTTTGCCGCTAAATCTCGTAAACAGCGCTAGCCAAACTTCTAGCTACATGGCGCGCGCAAATTTGAATTTGCTGACTGAAACGCTTTCGCTTAACCGATGTTTCAGTTGATCGGTATTTGGATAATCGATGCTCTACTGTATTAGTTCCAAGATTCGTGAATTCAAATATCAGTCGTGGTGGATTAATTTAAATACTGCTTCCAAGATTCGTGAATCAAATACCTGATCTAGATGATACATTTTATTATTAGTACCAAAATTCATGAATTCAAAACTTGGCTCTAAGTGATGAATTTTACAATTGCTTCCAAGTATAAAGAATTCAAATTCCGGACCTAGGTGATGAATTTTAGTATTGGTTCCAAGGTTCGTGAATTCAAATATCGGTAGTGGTAGATTAATTTTGCAATTAGTTCAAAGATCAGTGAAATCGAATTCCCGATGAGAATGCAAAGTTTTACTATTGGTTAAATAAAAAATGTTTAGAGACTCATGAGATGAAATTCAAGCCCGAGTGACTCATTTTAATATTGATTCAGTAGGTCCCTCAGTTTAAATTCCAGCCCAAGCAACTCTTTTACTACTGATTCATAGATTCGTGATCTGAAATACTAACGTTGCGCAAAGGATTTTATTAATAGTACCACGCCGTAATGGTTCAAATTTCGATTCAAATCGTTAGGTTTGATGTATTATATAAACAATTTTAACCAGTCTTCATCCGAAACGAAAAAGGGACTGAAACGTTCGTCTCATAAATTTATGTTATTTGAAAGAACCTTCATCTGTTGAGAAAGGATTCCGCTATAATCACCCACGGTCGTTTCCTCGTCCAAGCTCCCGTTTCACCCAGACGGGTGTCTGTTGAGATCGCAGCGACTGATGCTCGAATTCAGGAAAACAGAAATCAGATCCTAGGATGTTGGGGAAGTTCTGAAATACTTCTGCAAGGTAGTTAAAGACGCTGAAGGCGGCTGAACTGGGTTAACTATGTTAGGTGTCCTGGGAGTACAAAAAGCTAACAAGGTGACGTGCATGGAGGCACACCCCTCTCTCCAAATGTAATCTGAACCTACTCACTCTCTTCCTTATTCACTTTACTCCTCTTTCTAATTAACTTTCTCATTCATTTCTCGACCATTTTTTTTCTATTTACCATTCTATTTCTAATAAATTTCCCAATCATTTCTCATTCTGTTTCTTATCCTTTTCTCATTAATTTCTCATTTTAATATTAATTCATTTCTCATTCTCTTTCTGCTCAATTTTCCGTTCTATTATTCATTCATTTTCCACACCATTCTTGTTAAATTTTCCGTTCTATTATTCATTCATTTTCTATTCTCTTTTTTTCACCAATTTTCTTCCATTTCATTTCTCATTCACTTTTTATTCATCCCTTACACTATTTGCCATTACTTTCCACATGCTATTTCTCATGTCATATTTAATTTGTCGTATTCATAATTTTATTTCTCAACGATTTCACTATTTTCCATCTATTTTCGGGGACGTACCTTTTGAGTAAAAAGAACATCTTTTGAGCCAAATTAGAAGTTTCTTTTTAGCTACAATAATTTACTACAGAAAATTATAATTTTTGTCACGGACCATACAGTAGGCCTACCAAAAGAAAGTAAAGGAGGGAATGCTGCTTCTTCTGAACATAGTTTTCAACTAAATAATCACCTGAAATGTTACCGTAAGAGAATGAGGGCCATCTTTATTGAAATCAAATGCAAAACAATCTCCTACTTCACATGAGTTTAAAAGGAAGGCCATTTATCATATTCACTTCACTGCATGCATACTGCAATTAACCCAAGTTCTTGAATTTTTCTATACCACACTTGTAATAAATATAATCTGCAGTACATCCAACTCTCACGTTTCCACGTGTGTGTTATGCTTTTATGGATTGCATATTCAAAATCGAAAAGAAATATACTTGGGCAAAAGGTCAAATAAATTTTCTTCATATTTAGCATTAAAACGTTAAAAAATAAAGAATATGTTTATTCTGTGTTATCTATGAAGAGAGCGTATACCTAAGGGATGTAATGACCAGGCTTCGGTCCTGAGCACAGAAACGTATGTAGTTCATCCACCGGAAGCCCGTGCTAATAATGTCTATGAATATGGCCCTAAATGTCTACCATTAAAGTGTTAACGTGAGTTGTAACCTTCAATCAGGTGTCCCTACGCCGAAGCCTGTTACACGTACCGCAGCCAAGCAGCAATACACACACTTTACGGACCCACCTGTGCTGTTGCAGACACACCTCCACACGGGTCATGACGTCATTTATACTCCGTGTACTTTAAACCTCATACTGGTTACTCTGTGTCCCTAGGCCGAAGCCTGGTAATGACAGTTCTTCTGTACAGTTTGTATAGTGACTATACCATATTATGTTGGCATTTTGTGACTCGCGAGCCAGCCCCTGGAAAACAAAGCAAGTAGGCTAAGCGGAGTAGTAGAGGCTATACCCCCACCCACAACGGACTTACAGTTTCTGTGTGCACAACGTAACTGGTATCGCTGGTGGCCTGACTTCATAGCGTCATGTCTTTATCAAGATCCTTGAAAAATCCAAGGAGACGTGAATTTCGGGCTGAATATCTATCTTTGTAAAAGATATATTAATTATTATTATAATTCTGTTAAAACTTATAACTTCATTTTCTGTAATTTCACAATTAAACAATGATAATAATACAACTTTCATCCAGTATAATTCACTAAGGAGCAAAACAACAAATACAGTATGAAAAATGTTATGGAGTTGATTGTTGACACTACAAACCAAATAAAATCATCAAAGTCATTAAAACATCGGCAATTCCGAAAACTCCTACAGGATATTGGGGAACAATGCCAGATTTTCCATATATATTATAGAGCTGTAAGGTGGATTAGCCATGGAAAAATGATTTGTCGGATTTTTTACACGCGGAAAATCATTTCTGCTTTTACGAAGTAAAAGGTGCAGTAATATAACAATAATTTTTAGCGCCGGTAATTGTCGCCTATGTTTGAAATATATTTCGCTGGCCTAGGAGTCAAATATGTTAATAAATAAGTATCTGTTGATAGGACATAGAAATTCCACAGTTGGGAGACGAAAATTGGCTCCTAGATTTGACATTCCTTGCCGCACTGGATTATTATTATTATTATTATTATTATTATTATTATTATTAGTATTATTATTATTATTATTATTATTATTATTATTATTATTACTATTATTCCGTAAAACTGTTACTATTTACGCGGCCAAATGCCTTTTCCAAGTCAATTAAGGCGATATGTGTTTGGAGATTACATGCTCTTCTTGTTTCAATTTGTTTAGGTATAATCGTATAAATAAGTTACGTGTCTCTGTGCATAGCGAGGCATACATCTTCCTTAGCATCTTCCTTAGGCAGAGGAAGCGTGTTCCGGAAAATCTCAAGGTAAGTTGTTCCATTTAAACGGGGCGATAAAATGACAGATACCAGCCGAAGATCGCCAGATTCCAGCCTATATGTTTAGGCCTACGGTAGACTTTGCCGGTGACAGACTTGAAATGTTCGAGTCCCACAGTCACTGCTGCGGCGGTGTAATTGAATGTTCAGGTAGACACTGAACATTTTCTGTAACCCGTCCGCAAGGTTACTTGAAGAAATAAATGAATAATTAATTTAATAAATTCTACATGTCACAAAAACTTATACTTTCTTCGACGTCGCATAGCTCCTAAAAGATGCATCAGGGAACATGGGGTGTTTCAAGAAAAATAATCTTCATTGAGAGCCCTATCGCTCCTTAGTGTTTGTCGCAGATGTCTTGACTCACCTTGTATATAGGCTATTTCTAATTTAATTTCCCAACAATTTCTCAAATGCAAATCTGGCTTTCAGGTAGTAGCTCCCTGTAAAGCGGGTTTTGAATAATTTCCTTTTTGTCCACAGAACTCCAATGGGCTGACAAGACGCCAGAACCCAACTCTGAGTGCACCAAATTCTGTGTGACGGTGTCGTGTATAGTTCCTGGACTAGCTCAGTCGGTAGAGCATTCGTGTGGTAAGCGAAGGGTTCCGGGATCGATACCCAGCCCCAGAAAAATTTTTCCTTGAAATTATTCAATTTCTAAAATATTTCTCATCCATTTTTCTTCTATCTCTTCCCATTATCTCATACTATTTCCCATCTATTTTTTATCATATTTTACATTCAATTTTCTCATACGAAAAGCGTTCTGAACCCAGAGTTTGTCCAGCACAAGTTCCACTTGTTCTTGTTCTCGTTGGGACTGAACTCACGCTTATTGAAATAAATTTGCAAAGCACTGCTGAGGGAGTAAATCCAGCTTACAAGAAAATGGAGAGAAAAAGAGCACAGAAGAAACAGCGTACGAGGGATGAGAGATGAGGGATTACCTGTTTATAAAAGGAGTATAATAGCGAAGGAAAAGAAAAATATGGGGAGAGGAATAAAAACAGGATAACGCACGAAGGGGAGAAAAATGAGAGTAGGAAATGGGGATGGAGGGTGCAGGAAGGAGGCAAAGATGACGGGGGTGAGAGATAAGGTTGGAGGAATTAATGCGATTTTGCGAAGGTGCAAGACGAGGGAGAAGAGGAGCGAATTAAACATGCAGCGGCAGTAGTGCCAACTGTAGAGAGCCGCAATTCCCCCGACGGCGAGATGGCTAATATCGCACAATACGAGCGCAGAGTGAATAAATTAAAAACAAGATAGCACTAATCCCATTACATAGCAACGCTTGCCTTGGCAAAGACTGACAAGTGAAGGGGGATTTGCGCCATTCCTGTAGCAACAGATATTTGCAGGAATTCGTCATGAAAGATGCTTTACAGTCTTGGAGATATTTGCTGAAAAGTTCTATCCAATAGCAGGGATTCGCATTGGTTATATGTTAGGGGGAACGCGTTCTAGCCATTAATCTCACAATGCTGGTATCGCGGTGCAGCGGTTCATTGCTGCTTTTCCTATGTTAGCGGAACGGCTAGAGTGTCAGCTATCAAACATGAAGAATAGAGTTCAGATCTTGGCCATCAGAAGTGGACTTCGAAGCGGAAAGGACAGAAAAGATGTTTGGGTACTATTTTCTCGGGGTACTCTCATTTGTCCTACCATCAGTCCATCATTGCTCTACGATTATTTTAATTCTTATATCGGTATAGAAAACAATGGAAAATATTGATAGGGGATTCAAGGAGAGCACATCCATACTCGAATTAAAGTAATAAAATGCTAGTTTCTCCAACACTGTAGTGTTGGTCTATTTTATTTATTTCATTTGATATTCATGTTTATATCAGGTCCTAACCCATATAGCCTATTCAATATTTCCACGATTATTGTGTGAAAAATCCGGTGCCGTAGCGTCGTCATATACAATGTTATTCAAAAGTAAGTTCCCATTTTGAAATGGTAATACGTTTCTCAGATTTTTAGATTCCATAAAAATAAAAACACCATTTGTTCGTAAAGAAATGAGATTCTATTACAACACGAACAAATTAAATATGACCACCACCGTGTTGTTCAATAAGAAATTGTTTTTCTTCTATGATATAAACGACATTAGAAAGCACATTCCTAGGGATGTTTTCAATGACATCCGATATTGACTGTTTCAGTTCCTGACGTTTAGTAGGTCTACTAAGAAATACCTTTTATTTAGATAATCCCATAACCAGCAGTCAGCTGGATATATGTCTGGTGACCTAGAAGGCCAACTGTTCGGAAAATGCCTACTAATTACACGATCACCACATATGTTGAGCAATAGTGTTTTTACATTATTGTGTATATGAGATGGAGCGCCGTCATGCACGAAAACAATGTCTTCGATTTCATAATTCTGTAACGCTGGCAATGCAAAGTCTTGGAACATTTGAAAATATTGCTGCCCGGTAACCGTCACTGTTTTTTTCGTCCATTTTAAATTTCTTCATATAAATACTGTCCTATTATAAAACCACACCAGACAGTAACCTTGATAACATGTGAAAGGTAAAAAATTATTAGCATTACTCTCCCACTGCCGTCTGTATTATGAACAACAATTATTGTTTATACAAGCGTGGCAAAGTTACCAAAGTATGTAACGAAAAACGCATCGATTAAAAAACCCAAACCTTCTAAACAGTAATAGTGCCTATGTATATGAAACCAAACTGCTGATGTGTACAGATGATACAACTGTTTCAAAATGGGAAATTACTTTTGAATAACCTTATACATCACGCCTAGACTCATGTTACGGAATGAACGCAGGTTCCACTCTTCGTGGGGAAGGAATTTCCTCACGAAATTTCGGCCAATGTATGGAACCACTGCCCACCCAGCATCGTAATGAATTTTTGAAGTTACGCTACGTAGCAAAATCCGGTTTTGATAACGAACTATAACGGCTGGGGCATCACAGTGCTTATCACACAATACCTTTGTTGTGACTCGATGATCGTTCACCTCTGATGAGGCATAGGGACGCGAGACCAGCAGTCGGCTGGTCAACCTTGGCCCATTATGGGCTGTCGCTCCATGGATTGCATTTCACCGTGTGATAAACCTCGAGGCACATTAAATAGAGAATGAAGTGAGACCGACCGCGTGGAAAACAGCTTATATGTGTTACGAGGGTAGTACGAGTGACACACTCCACCCACATAAATTTCGACATTTTCAAAATTAAAACTTTGAAAAATCAGAGCCCTGGTTTCCGTGGATTGCTAGGTAGGCCCTACTTCAGGGCGAGCTAACTCGACCGTCACTCGCCCAGTACAAGATCTCGGAACCCTTCTCCAGTTAGGAAAGCAACTACCACTCGCTCTCACCAGGCTTTTAACATCTTCGGCGATTCTGTCCCGCTGATGTTCGTTAAACTGTGCTGTTGACTGTGCTTACATTCTTCCCCCTCATGTGGTAACTGAGGTAACGTCAATTTTCGACTTTTCGTCCTTTCAAAATTCTTCCTTCAACGGAACGGTGAAAAAAGGAGTGAGACAAGTGGCCAACACCTTCGAGCTCACATAGAGACTTCCTCACAGCCCCAGGTACACTTGCAAGGACACGTGTATCTTTAGTTTCTCCTCCCATTCTCCCTTTCTTACATTGTCGTTGCCATTAAGTAATGTCAGAGAAACCTTTTTATGTCAAGACACTTCTCTTTTGCATCTCGAGCATAGAGTTTCACATAAAAATGATGCAAGATGTTTGGGGTTTTGCATCATATTACTGGTACAGAAAAAATAATTTCTACGTATCGATTAATCATCAGAGAGGGCAAGGCGAACTTACACTACTTGTCGAACCTGTAAACAAGAGTAATTCTCCTAATTACATGAACCGATCCAATGTATATGCTAGTTCCGCGAAGTTGGATGTCTCTGCATCCATGACAGGACGTTCAAATAAAAAAATAATCATTGACTACGTTGGACATCGTTAAAGTATTAATACATAAGAAGTATAACGAAAGAAATTCTACATCGTGCGACCATCTCAGTGATTAACTCCTTAACACCCATACGGCGAATATTTCACACAAGTAACAAAATAAATCCCTGGCGTTATAGCCGAAGCTTGAATATTCATGTAAAACATATAACCACAATGCGTACATCCATATGGAGTGGGCACAGTTTCCAGATGCTTCTTCCAGCGTCGAAAAGAAAAGATTCTGGGTTTATAGCAGGGTAAAGAGATTGCCAGATTATACTTTCGCTGGGTAATCTGGCGGTTACTATGCTTGTAACTGCATCTAAAGTTCAGGAGTTGCTGAATTCCGAGCAAGGGCAAATTTTTAAAAGGAAAGATAAAAATCCTCATTAAGTCTTCTATCGTTAAAAGCGGGGTCTGGTGTTCGGGGTAAGATTGTACAGTAACAGCCGGGGTCGATGGAAATGCACCGACTACAATTCCCATCACAAAATAAAAACTCGTAAGAATATCCTATTTTAATGCTTCCACCCTTGCGCGATCCGTACTTACGGAGGTTCAATGATGCGTTCAACTGCACGGTGCGGGAATAATGCTTTGTGACTATGGCTCCGACACTGAACAGAACTCTATCATAGCTTACAATAACCGTTACACATATTTTTAAGTATAGGTTATAAGTATAAAACGTAGTTGCTGTTTCACATTGTGGTGATGAAGTATCTTACGATAAATCACTGATAGATAGGTTTATCAACAGTAATCTCAATAGAGGTTTTGATTTATCTAGAGAAAATCAAACTTCGAGTGAGACTTAATTGACTATTACACGATTAGAAGAAAGTATATAAAGATTAAAAGAAATAAAGTACTCTACTACAATAAAATATTAACTGACTTACTAAAATTCTATTTTACTAATGTTAGCTACACCAAAACGTTTGAACGGAGCCTCCATTTTTTAGTTGACTGTCTATGCGGTAAACAAACGACAATCGCAAAGCATGTTTTATAGTACCGTAAAGAATTTGCAGTTTGAAATGTTGGCAAACGAAAAAAACAAATGATAGGGAGGTGATAAAAACAAAAGAAAGTATATAAAGATTAGAAGAAAATACTCTAATACAACAAAATAGATATTAATTGAGTGAACTAAAATTCTATTTACTAATGTTACCTTCACCAAAACGTTTGAACGGAGCCGCTATTTTCAGTCGACTATCTATGCGGGAAACAAATGACGATCACAAAGCATGTTTTGTAGTATCGTAAACAATTTGCAGCTTGAAATGTTGGTAAACAATGAAACAAATGCTAGAGAAGTGATAAAATTAACACATCTTTTCGTACAGTTTTATTGGTCAAAAGTAGTATGACGTAGTAAAAGTGTAATAGTCACTGATAATGCCACGAGAAGTTTCAATTTATCAAGTGAAAACTAAAACTTCGAGTGGTATTTATTTGAACTATTTAGTGAGTAAAATAATATTTCATTGAGAAGAAGATAAAGGATATTATTATTAGGCCTATTATTATTATTATTATTATTATTATTATTATTATTATTAAATACCACCCACGTATTTCAATCCACTTATTTTTTTGCAGAGTTAACTAAGAACATTTCTAAATTGGTTTCTGTGAGGTTCCTGCGCTTGTCAGTCAATATGTTTTTGTAGGCAGAGAATGACCTCTCTACATCGCAA
This sequence comes from Periplaneta americana, assembly GCF_040183065.1. Lineage (NCBI taxonomy): Eukaryota > Metazoa > Arthropoda > Insecta > Blattodea > Blattidae > Periplaneta > Periplaneta americana. The sequence goes on along the minus strand of NC_091122.1, from coordinate 94,314,435 downwards.
GACGTTATGGGTGCACACTTGAATCAACAATTTTCTGTTACTTAGTTGTCTTGACTGTTATTTGGGCTGCGTGAGCAAAAATGAATGGATTAAGTCAGACACTCTGTATATCAGATTGATCATTTCCATGTTATGAAATGGCAACATATAAAAGAGAACAACCACCAGGACGCCGCTATTGGAATGAATTTTTTTAGACACGACTGCTAGATGTACGTACGTACAGTTGCAAGCTATTTCTCAATGCAATTACATTAGGGTTATAAAAGTGGCTTCTTTTGCAGTCGCTAGATGACAGCATAGTGAAATTGATAAACGTTGTCTTGAAAGTCCTTTAGGCTGATCAATCTGTTATATGTGATCAGGGCAAGCACCTAAGACTGGAATCCCTACTGTACTATTAATATTGCCGATTGTCTAGCTAAAGTGAGAGCCTATCCTACGTCCCGCTACCCTGTAGGCCTGTATAGTCTGTAAATACAGATACTTTTACTTTTTTGAAATGCTTCGTTTTACGACATTAACTTAGTCCGAAATTTCATAAAAAGTGATCATCCCCAAGCGCATCCATTCACTGTGGGTAGCGACCATGTCTTCGGAATGGATAATAATAACCAGGGAAAGGATTTATATGTAAATACATATTTACTTATAAAGCTAATATAATTTATATTTTGCATTATCTTTATGTTTCACAATGTGTAGGGTTGAAAAATCCTACTTTTATTTTCCATATTTTTCCATATTTTAGAGTTTAGTACATATTTTCGTTAATTTCCATATATTTTCCATATTTCATATAAAACAGTCCATATTATATTAGGTTTAACAATAAAACAAAACAAAATTCCATTAACTTTTAAAAATACATTTCAACAATAGAGATTTAAACACATGTTCAGTAATCCCTTTAACATCAGAGTTATTTGAAAATTAGCAGTCCTATCAACAATGGGAAAGTAAGTTACAAAACTGTATTAATTTAATTTAAAATTTTTAACAGACTTCAGTTGTGCAGCTCAACAGTTAAATGCCAGTCAGAGTACACATAGGTTCAGTTTTGTAAATCATACTATAAAGACGGTAAATATGCCAAAAGTACGTCATTCAGTCAATTTAAAATCAAAACTAACAAGTTACATTTCAGAATTTAAAGAAGATGGTTTATCAACTGACAATAAAATATTATTTTGTAATTTGTGTCAGTGTGCAGTATCATCTACACAAAAGTTCCTGGTGCAACAACACATTACAACTAGTAAACATCAGGCCAACAAACAACTAAATTCCAAGCAGAGACAATTGTTTTTAACACAACCAACAACATCGAATGTAAGATCTGAGTTTAACATCGACCTGTGCCGTTCTCTCATCTCTGCTGATATTCCTCTCTACAAACTAAAGAATAAGGTCTTCAGGGAATTCCTTGAAAAATATACTCAACATACAATCCCGGATGAGTCAACACTTAGGAAGACGTATGCTCCATCCATCTACGATGAGACAATACAGAAGATAAGAGATGAAATTAAAGATAGTTCAATTTGGGTTTCCATTGATGAGACTCCCGACAAAGAAGGTAGACTTGTTGGTAATGTAGTTATCGGTTTGTTAAGTGAACAATATTCTGAACGAATTCTTTTACATTGTGATGTTCTAGAAAAGTGCAATAACAAAACTATAGTTAAACTGTTCAACGAAGCTATGGGTATCCTGTGGCCAAAGGGTATTATGTACGATAATGTGTTATTCTTTATTAGCGATGCTGCCCCTTATATGGTCAAAGCTGGACAAGCATTATCTGTTGTATATCCTAAATTGACTCATTTTACTTGTGTGGCGCATGCATTTCATCGTGTGGCAGAAGTGGTCAGAGACAATTTCCCTAAAGTAGATTTGTTGATTTCATCAGTGAAAAAAGTATTTCTCAAAGCTCCCAGTAGAGTTAACGTGTTGAAAGAAATGTACCCTGAAATTCCATTGCCACCAAAGCCAATTTTAACTAGATGGGGTACATGGCTAGAAGCAGTTGAATATTATGCCGAACATATAGACTCTATTAACAATGTTCTCCTTGCATTGGACTCTGAAGATGCAGTCTCAATTGATACTGCGAAAACAGTTACCTGTGACATAAGTGTGAAGAATGACTTAGCTCACATTCAGCATACATTTTCATGCATCATAAAAACGCTCAAAAGTCTCCAAAATAGGCACCTTTCACTATCTGAAAGTTTTGAAATTATAAATAGTACTGTGGAACAACTGAATCGTGGTAGAGGTAAAGTTGCAGATGCAGTAAGAGCTAAGGTGGACACTGTACTTTCAAAAAACCCTGGATATGAAGAACTACAAAAGGTTGTTGCTGTGATGAGTGGTGAATCAACAGTGAAGATTAACTTGGACTTATCCCCAGCAGACATTGTGAAATTGAATTATGTACCAGTTACTTCTTGTGACGTCGAACGCTCTTTTAGTCAGTATAAATCTATCCTCAGAGACAATAGAAGAAGATTCACTTTTCAGCACTTGAAAGAAATGTTTGTAACCTATTGTTATGGTAACAGACAATAAAAATTGTGTTTTGTTGAAACTACATTGGAAGATAAGGTACGTCCATTATATTTTTTGTTTAGTTTGATTAAAATGTACCAATATTTAACGTACATAGTCATTTTTTTTATAATTTTAAGTCCATATTTAATTCCATATTTTGGTAAAAATCCATATTTAATTCCATATTTTGGTAAAAATAACTACATATATATTTACATATTTCATATATTTTTAGTCCATATAAATCCGTTCCCTATTAATAACAATAACAGGTTGCACTCGCTACAACCTGTTACACGTTTTTAAATTCGACCTATCACCTGCAGGAATCGTATTAGCAAACACTGGTATCTACACTCTTACTTTCTTGAACACATGGCACCTGCGGCGCTACAGTTTCTTCCAGGCCCACACATTGCGTGATGTTATCTCGGCTCCTTCAGTGGCCGCATTGTGAGCGCTGAAGGCCACATTATTACGTCACACGCGACTGACATCCACATCAGCGCAATGTGGCGGAACTTCCTAAAAACAGATGATGGAGGTCAACGCGCTCCACGGTACAGCATCACTTTCTCCACACATCTGACCCACAGCTGACCTGATACCACAGACTGCCTACTCGAGCAGCCATTTTAATTGTTGTAAATATCCGAGAAGATCTCAAAACGTTTCCAAGATTATATCTAACTTCAGGTGATCATTACGTCTCCTATGTCATGGACGTTCGATAATTAAAATGCTGACAGGAGATATTTAAGAACGATAAATATTGATTATTTGGTTTCGCTTCTTTCGGGAAGAAAGTAATGGCAGGGGTTCAATGTTCTAAGATTTATATATAAAATACCCTCTCCCTGAATGGAGAAAATTTCAGAAAAAAAAAATTACTAGCCATTTCCCTCTGACGAAAATGAGATTCCTATAATTGCGTAAACTTTTATGTTCTCGGTTGGGTGTAATGCAATACTTGGATTTTTAAGGAATTTGGTGTTATTTATATGGGTTGTGAATATGACAGAGTGAAATAAATTTAATACAATAATGAAGAGTGCAAACAACAGAGGTTGTTAAGTGCACAGAACAAAATATTTCAGGAGAAACAAAAATCTTTTTACTTCATTCAAATCACCTGGTATTGATGATATAGGCTTATGTTATTGTATACATTACCTAGACCTACTTCCACTTGGAATTTCAACATATGACTTTTGTAGATTATTGGGCTTCATACGTACTTCCTGTTTTGACATTTAAAACAAGACAAAAAATGGCACTTATAACCTTTGTTGTTTACACTCTAGAATTTGTTTTCTGTTATTAATCATTATTTTCCCTTTATTTTTTATTGAATATGCGCCATATTTCTGTACAAGTAATCTATTTATAATGGAAATACTGTGTTTCATTTTAACTGGTTTATTAGAGAGCCATTAGTAGCCTATGGGTCTATGATAAGACAAATGAGGAGAAAATCATACAAGAAAATAACTTATGTCTATCCCTCTAGGAAACACCATATCAATGCAAGAGTCTGAACCGTTACTAAGCAAGTGGCGTCAGAAAGGTGTGACGTAATTCATTGCAATTGCTAAGCAGTGATTTCAGATGTTGAAACTTCCGTAACACTTTATCCATTTTGAACTTCGAACATACACCTAACCGTTTAATGTTAAAATGTTGCAGTATTCAGAGACGTAAAAAATCAAACACAAACTTACGCTCAGACATGTGTGTACAGAGGGGACAGATGGCTGAAGTTCTTCTGCATAAAACTTCCCAGAGATAGGGGAGAGATGAACGGGAAACCATAGTCTAGTATATACAGTCACGAAGCTCAATACTTAGTAAATATGCATTCAAAGATAGTTGCTAACCACTAGGATCGCTACTGTCGCCTCATTACAGACAATGCGAAATAGTATCGGCACAGTCTATTGTTCCTAGCACCCTCACAACTCAAGCTTCGTGACTGTATATACTAGACTGTGGGGAAACCCTACGATCGGCTTTTCATGCTCGGAGATACTGCAGAGATCATTAAAGCAGATCCATAACGATCACTAGCAACCATTAACAATCCCCAATACCGATATTTTATTCAAAAGAATATTGTTTTATGACTTCTTCAATGGCATACTTTCATAGTAACTTACTGCTCTTTGTTTAAGTCGTATGCTTCAAATCTCATAATAAGCGAATATGGCTTTTAGGACTTGTACACATTTTAAATACGGTACAATGGTAATATTCGCAAACAAAAAATAGCTTTAAATTTGAGTACGATATAAGAATATAATATATTTTATGCGAAATTGTGCAAAAATTATATAGGCCTACCATATAGTAGGCCTACTTATACCATACATTCCGCGCCGTAGCTGCGTGATCTAAGTCTATCATTATAGAACGAGAGTTTGTTCGAATTCTCATGATGAAAGAAATTCTCATTAAGTTTCTGCCAGTGTATGGAAGCGGTGCTCACCCAGCATCGTGATGAATTTTGAAAGCTAGAGTAGGTAGCGAAATCCGGTTTTCTAAGCCAGCTATAACAACAGGGAGGAATAATCAACGCACTGACAAGCCGTTACCCCATACCGACCGGGTAATCGTTCACCTCTATTGTGGTATATGTAGGTTATGTGATGCCAGCATTTGAATGGTCGGCCTTGACCCTTCATGGGCTGTCGAGTCCTGATAACCTTGGCATTTGTTCTGTAGTTTTACATAAATATTTTTTTGCTCTGTTTCCTCTGCATTAATGATTACAAAAGTGTGTTGGTAGTCTTGGTCACAATTAAAAATAAAAAGGAATAAATTGTTCATCATTTGTAAGTCGAAAGTCAGGTAATCACATGGCCAATCCCCGACTCATCTCCCTACCATAAATCTCATCGACAGAAGATAACCGCGCAATTTTTACAAAGTCGTTAAGTAAATAATTCAACAAAATGCGTAGCTTTCCCTAACTCACTTTTGAACTAATCGATAAAATTCCTCTACGAACAAAGTATGCAAGGTAGTCTATTCAATGCCCATTCCAACCTCTTTTTATTTTAATTCCTTTCTGCAGGTAAACATACCTACATACAAATGTTAGGTATTATTGTTCCTGCTGTTTCCTTCTCAATTCAATCAGATATTTAAAGTGTGTCATTACAGGATCCTTCGACAATATAATACACAAGGGGCGAGCTGAAGTCATCGATGAGGGGGAGACGTGAGACAATGAGGAACGTAAAAAACAAAGGACTGTAGACACTGGATACCACGACACACAAGCAACGCGTGTGACACTTGATGCACTTCTCAGCTGTCCCGTTCAACAACCATCAACTCAACAATTAGTGACGTCTTAAGCATTCCATGATGAATATATCCAACGGAATTGCTGTACCGGTATCTACATTCTGTCTCTATTCCTATGAGCTATTCTTTAGGTAGATTCACAGAAAGAAAATCACACTTCATAAATTACGGAGTCTTTGATTGTGATGTCAGTGTCTCCCTGGTTTAGGAACATCTATTTAAGAGCTTTTTTTATATCTCTTGGTAATATGAGCTATCGCACCATTTTTTTTTTTTTAATCTTTGTTACCTAAGGAAATCTTGCCACTTGAGATAAGTCAGATCTGACCATGTTCATGTATCTGGCTGTTGTCGCTATTGCAGTTTTTCTTTCATTGGTCACAAAAGTAAACTGTCTATCAAGCCAATGCACACCAAAAAGGAGCATTTCAGTATTTTAAACTGTTGCTGGCTGTATCATGGAGACAAATGGCGACAGTCCCCCCCCCCCCCTGTTGTTGACAAAATGGTAGAAATGATCAATGAACTCTCAGCTCTCATACGGTAAGAACTACAAAATTTTCACAAAATCCTGTGCCAAAATGCAGATGGCACGTGCATAATTGGATTTTACACTGGTGTAAATTAAAATCGTACGCTGCTGGGACTAGGACTTTTTCCGTTATCTTATGATTGTCTTGTGATGTCTCTGGTGTGACCCTCAGTCATACCGACCTCATAACCGGGAAGGTCCGCATTTGTGAGTTGTCTGGTATACGATATAATGAATATCCCTCATCTACAGTATTAGTGTGTAAGTCGGATAAAACAGGAGGTTAAAGAAAGAAAGAAAGAAAGAAAGAAAGAAAGAAAGAAAGAAAGAAAGAAAGAAAGAAAGAAAGAAAGAAAGAAAGAAAGAAAATTAAAATCTTGCAGCCTCAAACTTCTGGTTGGAATGTTGAAGAGTACCGCATGTCGACGCACTGGTCATCTCGGTTGTAATATCTTATTTAACTACGCTCACACGACTGCTGAACTGCGGTGCGAGTTGACAGACCAGTAGTAGTGAGTGATCTCATAGTCAGACGGCATACAGCAGACATTCCCAAGAAAATCGAGCCTTTTTGGGAGGGGTACATAACAACCCTTTCCAATGCCAAGTACAGTTAAGTGAAAATAAAAGCCTGCAATAAACGAAATTTCGTTACTTCCAAGAAAGACATCTTCTGTGTATTTAATAAGGTTGGTGAAGCTCGAATGGAATTAATTTGCATCATCTCGTGTGGTGGATTTGCTTGCTTTTTCCACTCTGGAATTAATCCCATCCAAGCTTTGCCAGTGTTATTAGGTAAACACAAGGTGCCTTTCTTTGGAAATAACTAAACCAAGTTTTTTGCAGGCTTTATGATTTTCACGTAACTGTACTTGTCATCGGAAAGTCTCGATTTTCTTGGGCATTGCTACTGTGATACACCGTGAACTCTGATTATGAAATCACTCACTACTGGTCTGTCCCCTCTCGCCGCAATTCAGCTGTCGGTGAGATTTCTGACGCACATGACGTCATTAAAATTCGCTATCAGAGTCCGGAAACAACCCTCTGTAATAGTAATGGTAGTGTTCGTGATAGCAGTAATGACAGTAGCAGTATATCCTATAGGATGTGTATGGTGAGAAAACCCTATATTTTTATCTTTTTATTTTATATCTAATAGAAATTTTTATTCGTTAGTTTTTTTTTTAGTTTAGAAATGTTATTATTTATATTCAGGCAGTTTTCAGAACCGGGTTTAAACTTCAGGCAATTCGAAAGAAATTATAGATTTTTTCGAGATATTTCTTTTTACGCAGTACTAAATCCACAGTACATAAACACAGAAAAAAAGGAAATCAATATTTGTGTAAGATGAATATTCTATTTCTACTAGGAATCGAATTCATGTCTTCTCAATTTGTTATTAATAGTGCTGATATGAGTCCTACTAGAGGAGGATGAGATAGATATGTGGATGCTAAAAAAGTGCGCTTACTGTGGAATAAAACAAGTTAAAATCGTAATGACGTTCAGAACCAGAGAATAAAAAGCAAGATGGTGGCCGTTGCGAACATCGCTTGATAATTATAAAAGCAGACGATCGGCACGCTTCAAATTGCGACCGCATCTGAATGCTTGAGTACGAGAATCCTGCACCACGCCATTTCAATCGTGATTTTCCACTCAAAATTCTCGAGGAGAGTAGTCGATGAGTTCTACTCTGCTTGGATTGGATGGAATTACCTGCAGGAGCGGGGAATCCCCGAATTAAAACCGGAGAACAGGAACGCATTAGCGGAATGGAAGAGGCTCACGAGAACAAGAGTCAAGAAGCGGAGGGGAGATGCATCAACAACAGCGGTGGCTCTACGCAGCGGCGGCTCAAGCTCGGAGACCGTGCACAAATTTGTGAGGTTGAATCACTCGAACTGTTGAAATCAATAAATGAGCTACCATTTATAACGAAGAATGGATTAACTTCTCACCGAAGATTGTATCTTTGTGAGGTAAAATGTAAATATATACGCACACATCGTCTTTCGTGGTTCCGTGGTTAATATGCTAGATAATGGATTGGAAGTTCGCGAATTCAAACTCAGCAGACGACATTGGACGGAGGTACACCCGCAAATTTTATGGATGAATACATCTCTAGGAATGTTGAATTTAAGGCACTATAAGAATGAACAAATTCACTCATGTTAGAAATTTATTTTTTCAGTCGTTGACTTTACTACTTTATATATTTTGTTAGGTGTTAACCTTTACATAATAAGTTGTGTGATGTATGAACGTTTTCGTTGAGCATTTCAACATCATCAGATACAAACTGTCATTTTACAATATCAATACTCTCAGTGTTATCTACACAATCTACACATACAATACATGTTTACTATCATATGGGGATAAAACCTATTAAAAAATTATATGAATTAGTTTTATAATGTTCAATTGTGGATACCCCAAATGTCAACAATTAAAATATACTTATATTATCATGGATATATTCTTTGAAAGTCATCACATGTGAACAATATTATTAGCGATGTAATAATATGAGACTAAAAGTGAGATTAAAATATAAAGATGAGCTAACTCTATTCAATGCTTTACTATGCATGTGAGGATTTGCAAATTACAATGTTTGTTACAAGGTATTCACTTTTCCATATCATGGTGTAAGATTCTAGCCTGTTATAACTGCCTATATTTTGCAGATCTTGGTGTTATTATTTATGCCAATATGTTGGGTTTAAATTGTTTATAGTTAATTAGATGATGGGCGTATGTTCTGTTGTTGCTCATGTTATGCTGAAAATAATCAAAGTCGTAGGTAGTTAATCTAATTTTGAAACTGATGGATTTAATTTTAGTATTTGTAATGTATTAAATGAAACTTACGGATGATTATTCAATCCAGTAGTGATGTTGTAGAAGTTTATGACTATTCAATCCAGTAGTGATGTTGTAGAAGTTTATTTAACATGGTGTGAATCGAATGTCTGAGATCGCTGAAAGAAATTAAGTGTTGAAAATTAATAGTAGCTTAATTAAAACAACTGGTGCAATTTGTTATATAAATTTGACTCAAAGTCCGGTTTCAATTGATGTTGGAAAAATGGGATGGTTACGAAATAAACTAAATAAAATGTAAATGCCGGTAACAAATTCTAACTTTGCTAGAGTGAGTCGGAAATATTTAATTATATTAACTGCATACATTGATTATTACTCACTTGTTGTAGAAGTGTTTTCTGTGGATGTTGGTCGTGTACTGGTTAAGTGGAGAATGTGTACCTGTGTCTGACACAGTTTACGAAAGAAGTAAGTAGTGCGCGTATGAATACACCGCATCACATGCTGTATAGTGTGTTTTGTAAATTGGGTAAATTTTCATTAATCAATGATTTATCTTTTTTATAATATTTCGAAATATAATATTCTTCTGCCGTATTTATTTGTGTATTATCTTTATATGTTTTGATTATAGTTAGGGTGTCATTTATTGATCCAAGTTCATGTCCATATTGAATGAGATGGGATGCATATTTAGATTTTGTTCTGTTGTGTTTAAAATCGGAAATGTGCTCTTTGTATCTTGTTTTAAAATTCCGTTTTGTTTGCCCAATATATTTGGCACTACAGGTTTTGCACTTTAACATGTATACTCCTTTCATGTTAATTTTATCGGTGTGGTGTAACTGATTATTGATATTATTATTTAATTTATTGTTGGTTTTATATGCTAATTTTATATTTTCTTTTTGGAAAAAGTTTGCTATTTGTTAGAAATTACTTTGTTGTACGTTAACGTTGACCATGTTTTGTTATTTTCTTTAGTGTTCCTGGATAAAGTAGATAAACTTTTCGTTCTTTGTTATGTATTAGTTTTTTAATTAAGGTTCTGCTATAACCATTTTCTTTTGCGATGTTAAGAATATTTTGTATCTCTTTTCTGTATTTTGTGCGAGAGAAGAGGATCTGTAATGCTATATTTATTAAATAATGAAACGTGAATAGTAGAAGACACAATAATTGAAACCGAAACCATAATCCAAAACAGTTCTTATGAAAATAAAGATTATCTAAGGTATAACGCATCTAAAATTATAAATGATTACAAAAATGATCCCAGAACAAATAACTCCATACAGAATGCTAAGAAAATGAAAAGCAAGATAATCAAATTAAAACGGAAGTTAAAAGAAAATGATTTAATACATATAAAAGCAGACAAAAACAATGCAATCGTAATCATGACCAAAGACCAATATAATGAGAAAACTAATGATTTTGTAGTAAAATCCAAAATTGAAGAAATAAAACTGGACCCCACTGATTCTTTTCAAAAACAAATCAGAATAGCATTAAAATCAGTACCACATATTATTCCAGAAACAGAAGCGAGCAAATACATAAACATGAACCTTTCAATACCAACCCTAAAGGCTTTGCTTAAAACTCATAAAACTGTTCTCTCAATGCGACCAATTGTTAATAGCAAGAATTCACCCAATTACAAACTAAGTAAATTCTTGCAAAAATGGTTACAACAAACCCTTAATTTGAAAAACATATACTCTATAAGAAATACAGAACACTTAGTAAATGAACTAAAAAACAGCACGATTAACAAAGATACAAAATTAATATCACTGGACATAGAAAATATATACACGAATATACCGGTTCAAGAAACAATAGAATTAATTAAAAGAAAGCTCAATGAAAACAAAGGTGATGATCCCATAATCGAACAAGTAATCAAGTTACTAACACTTTGCACGTCACAAAATTATTTCACTTTTAATAAAAAAATATATAAACAGAATACTGGTTTAGCAATGGGGAGTCCTTTATCTGGCATCCTAATAGAAATCTTTTTGCAGCACATAGAAGAAAACCATGTTCAAAATTTATTAAATAAACACAATATAACACATTACCGCAGATATGTAGACGATACCATTATAATATACTTACTTACTTACAAATGGCTTTTAAGGAACCCGAAGGTTCATTGCCGCCCTCACATAAGCCCGCCATCGGTCCCTATCCTGTGCAAGATTAAGCCAGTCTCTATCATCATACCCAACCTCCCTCAAATCCATTTTAATATTATCCTCCCATCTACGTCTCGGCCTCCCTAAAGGTCTTTTTCCCTCCGGTCTCCCAACTAACACTCTATATGCATTTCTGGATTCGCCCATACGTGCTACATGCCCTGCCCATCTCAAACGTCTGGATTTCAAGTTCCTAATTATGTCAGGTGAAGAATACAATGCGTGCAGTTCTGTGTTGTGTAACTTTCTCCATTCTCCTGTAACTTCATCCCGCTTAGCCCCAAATATTTTCCTAAGCACCTTATTCTCAAAAACCCTTAACCTATGTTCCTCTCTCAGAGTGAGAGTCCAAGTTTCACAGCCATATAGAAGAACCGGTAATATAACTGTTTTATAAATTCTAACTTTCAGATTTTTGGACAGCAGACTGGATGATAAGAGCTTCTCAACCGAATAATAACACGCATTTCCCATATTTATTCTGCGTTTAATTTCCTCCCGAGTGTCATTTATATTTGTTACTGTTGCTCCAAGATATTTGAATTTTTCCACCTCTTCGAAGGATAAATCTCCAATATTTATATTTCCATTTCGTACAATATTCCCGTCACGAGACATAATCATATACTTTGTCTTTTCGGGATTTACTTCCAAACCGATCGCTTTACTTGCTTCAAGTAAAATTTCCGTGTTTTCCCTAACCGTTTGTGTATTTTCTCCTAACATATTCACGTCATCTGCATAGACAAGAAGCTGATGTAGCCCGTTCAATTCCAAACCCTGCCTGTTATCCTGAACTTTCCTAATGGCATATTCTAAAGCGAAGTTAAAAAGTAAAGGTGATAGTGCATCTCCCTGCTTTAGCCCGCAGTGAATTGGAAAAGCATCAGATAGAAACTGACCTATACGGACTCTGCTGTATGTTTCACTGAGACACATTTTAATTAATCGAACTAGTTTCTTGGGAATACCAAATTCAATAAGAATATCATATAATACTTCCCTCTTAACCGAGTCATAAGCCTTTTTGAAATCTATGAATAACTGATGTACTGTACCCTTATACTCCCATTTTTTCTCCATTATCTGCCGAATACAAAAAATCTGATCAATAGTCGATCTATTACGCCGAAAACCGCACTGATGATCCCCAATAATTTCATCTACGTACGGAGTTAATCTCCTCAAAAGAATATTGGACAAAATTTTGTACGACGTCAACAAAAGTGATATTCCTCGAAAGTTACCACAGTTGGTTTTGTCCCCCTTTTTAAAAATAGGTACAATTATGGACTCCTTCCATTGTTCTGGTACAATTTCCTTTTCCCAAATAGCAAGTACAAGTTTATAAATTTCGCTATATAATGCACTTCCACCCTCTTGTATTAATTCTGCTGGAATTTGATCGATACCTGGAGACTTGTACTTTTTCAGATTTTCTATCGCAATTTCGACTTCTGAAAGCGTGGGTTCGGGTATAAATGGCTCAGCAGTTTGTATTTCAATTTCGTCCCGATCATTTCTATTTGGCCTATGTACATTTAGTAGTTGCGCAAAATAGTTTTTCCATCTGTTTAGGATTGATGGAGAGTCTGCAAGCAAGTCACCATTCTCATCCTTGATCACGTTTACCCTTGGCTGATATCCGTTCTTAAATTCCTTTATACCCTTATATAAATCTCGAATGTTTTTATTCTTACTATTTGTTTCTACCTCATTCAGTTTTTCCTTCAAGTAACCTCTCTTTTTATTCCTAAGTGGACGACTTGCTTCCCGTCTTTCATTGAAATAATTATCTCTCTTCTCTTCAACTGGATCCTGTAAGAATTTCAATTTTGCCTGTTTCCTTCTTTCTACTACCATGCAACAATCTTCATCAAACCACGGTTTCTTTTTCTTAGTTTCATAATAACATATGCTCTGCTCAGCTGCAATTTTGATACTATCTCTGATATTTTCCCACACGCTATTAACATCTAATTCTTTCTGAACTTCGTCGGAACTTTCTAAAGTGGCAAACCTATTCGAAATTTCGACCTGATAATTTTGCTTAGCTTCCTCGTCCTTTAATTTCAAAATATTGAATTTAGTAATATTAACTTGTTGCTCTACTCGCTTGGCTACTGATAATCTTTCTCTTAATTCTCCAATCACCAAATAATGGTCAGAATTACAGTCTGCACCCCTGAAAGTTCGAATATCTACTATACTAGTATGTCTCCGTTTATCTATCAAGATGTGATCTATTTGGTTTTGTGTCAATCCATCTGGAGAAGTCCAAGTATATTTATGTATATCCTTATGGGGGAATGTTGTACTTTTGACAATTAAATTTTTCGATGTGGCAAAGTTGACTAATCTAACTCCATTGTCACTACTAATTGCGTGTAGGCTCTCTTTTCCAATAGTTGGTCTAAAAATATCCTCCCGTCCTACTTTAGCGTTGAAATCCCCCAATAAAATTTTCATATGATATCTAGGGAACTGATCAAAAGTATGTTCCAATTCCTCATAGAAGCTATCCTTTATATAGTCGTCTTTCTCTTCTGTAGGGGCGTGAGCATTTATAACTATGATGTCGCACCATCTACCCTTAAGTACTAAATATGATAACCTGTCACTGATAAATTCGACCTTTTTTACTGCTGATTTTATTCTTTTATGTACAAAGAATCCTGTTCCTAATTGGTGATTATTGTTTCCTTCCCCATAATACAACAAGTAATCTCCTATTTGTGATATGCCATTCCCATCTAACCTAACCTCTTGTACTCCTACGAAGTCTATTCTATATCTAGCTAGTTCTTTTGCTACTAATGTTACCCCTCCTGTTCTATAAAGACTAGTTACGTTCCAAGTGCCAAATCTCAAAACCTTATTCCTTTGCTGTGGTCGTGCCAGAGAATCAGTCCTATTCCGAGGCTTACTGTAGGAATTCGTAACAAGCTGTTTTTTACGGTGATGGGTTGTTAGCCCTTCGCCCAACCCCCAAGCTGGAGGACCACCCCTTATCGGCTGTCCACGACTGCTTATTCAATATATTCGCAGCTACCCTCCATATCTGGAGGCCGTCTCCTCTATCCGCAACCTGAGGACGCGCCATGCCGTGGTGATAGGGTTAACAACAAAACGAATAGTGATTCCATCGTACATGATTTCAATCAAATCCATAACAACCTAAAATTTACAATTGAATTGGAAAAGAATAAATCCATGCCATTTTTGGATATAAAAATAATAGAACAAAAAGATAGCTTATCCTTTGATATTTATAGGAAATCAACACACACCAATCACATTATACCAGCTACCTCAGAACATTCTTTTTCTCATAAATTAAGCACGTTTCATTATTTAATAAATAGAGCATTCACTTAGGCCTACTTAACTGTGACGTACCAACAAATTGAAAGCATTAAACAAATAACAAAGAAATTAGAAATTTCGCCATCCTCTCCCCTTAAGTCTAAAAAATCTAATAGGGACGATGTTTCTGAAAACAACAACATACGTTTTTAGGGACAGAATTGCTTCATTTAGTCTTGGAGATATATATAGGAATGAGAAACGACAGTAATGAAGCTGAAAGAAATGAAGATATAATTTGAGGAAATCGGATGAATAGTAATGTAACTAATTTTATTACTAAATATGTTTTACAAAACTTAAATTGAAAAATCGTGTACGTATTTCCAATACTAGAACAGAATATCTCGAAACAGACTTTCGCAGCGTTAGCATAGCAAGAGATAGTAACAACAGTCGTCTTCCTCAACTCATTCCTTGCCCGAAGGTTACGGGTTCGATGCGTTCGATGCCGGTAGTCCCCTTCAGCTCGTTTGCAATTAATTCGCGGAGTTCCTTCCCTGGGGATCATTCCAACAACGGTCGGATAACTCTCCGATGGCTTGTAACGACGAGACATTGCATGTTTCAGGGTGGAAAAAATATCTCGTCAAGAGAAAGGGGGCTCCTTCTGAAAATGAATATTTCGGTAAGCAAGTGCTGCAGGTGTCAGGGGGGTGATTACGGCATCCGTCTTCCCCACCCCGCTATGAATAATTCCCACCCCGTCGGGAGGCGGTTAGCGTCTTCAAGTGATGCGTGTAATTCCCGACAAAGAAGAATAAGCTGCTGGGAGAGCGTTAATGGAGTTAACTGTCTGCCTGTCCGCAGGCACGTGTTAAATTGCTTATTAGGGGGCTTCTTGAGTGCTGAGCTACAAAGCACTAGTGTGGCAGTGGGCTAATGTATACATACCAGGCTTTCTTCCCGCGATAGATACCGGCGGGTTATCGGCCGATGGGACGTCGATCGCCGAGGAATCTCCGACACATCTGGACTCGTCGCGAGACCAAGGGATAGGTCGTAGGTTCGCATCCTTTTTTTTTCGTTGTATTCAAACGTATGAACATTCACGTATGGGACACACGACTAAGTCGGAAACACACAAATAGGTGTACAAAATATTTTAAAGTAAAACTTTTCAACAGACTGTAATAACCAGGCTTCGGTCCTGGGCACAGAAACGCATGAAGTTCAGAACGCACGTACGATAGTGTTGTGTTGGTCGAGTGGAGTGGGAGATGGAGCGCGCCGTTACTTCGTGTCTGAACATGTAAACAGTCCGTCACAGTACGGCGCAAAATATATTTCATCCTGTACAGATGCAGTATATACAGTACATTCCTAGTGTAGACAATAAATGTCTACCATTAAAGTATTAACGTGAGTTGTAACCTTCAATCAGGTGTCCCTACGCCGAAGCCTGTTACACGTACCGCAGCCAAGCACAAATACAGACAACGGTAATGCACATTACGGACCCACCTGTGCTGTTGCAGTCACTCCTCCACACGGGTCATGACGTCATTTATACTCCGTGTACTCTGAACCTCATACCGGTTACTCTGTGTCCCTAGGCCGAAGCCTGGTAATAACTAATGTTATAATACCTTTGATACAAGTGTCTGAATTTTTTTAATGTGGAACGTTTAAGTGGGCATCTATTCGGGAAAAATGGCCGTTAAAATTTCTGTAATACTTTACGCTCCTCTTGTTCCTTAGCGAGGGTGTGCCGATGCAACTTGCAACATATCATAGCTCCTTAGCGGCGCAGGTAGATGCAACAAGCAACATAAAACAAAGACAACAAATACAATATAATAATGCAGCATACATAATTATCTTTAATTCATTTCATTTATATTATAACTTACAGCGGTACATCGATAGCCGAACGGATAGAACGTAGGCTTTGCACGCTGATAACTCGGGTTCGAATCCCGGCGTATCCAATTGAAATTAATTTGTGGTGGAAAAGACGGTGTTTGGTGGTAGAATTTCGCGGAGTACTCCCGTTTCTCACATAGGCATTCTACCATTGTTCCATTAATCATCATCATACGGTGTTACGTAGTTCACCCCCTATGGCGCACCAACGGCAACGCCTTCGTGGCGGCTGAAAGAACTAAAAGCTTCTGCGCGTCGCCCAGTATATGGGGAAGTTTGTGTGAATAATAGAAGTCAAGTGCTCGTCATAAGTAAAAAAGAAAATATAACCTCTAAAACACACTACCACCAACTAAACGCTCCACGCAATCTAGTTATCCCTTGTCATAGTTTTCCCCCCCTCCTTTTCAAGTCAAACACGAGTAGGTACTTTTCTCACTCGGTTATTTTGACGACGCTGTATCAACTAGCGGGTTATTTAGCGTCAATATAATTGGTGATAACGAGATGGGGTTCAGCGATATGAGGCGGAATATTCGCCATAGATTGCCTCACATTTTCCTTACGGTTAGAGAAAATTTTGGAAAATACCCCAACACGGTGGGTCTTAATAGCAGGGACGTGTGGTTGCCTACATATACCTTGGATATACAGAAAGTCTTTGCAGTCGATCGGGATGGGTGAGAATGTGCCTAGCTGAGGTTAGTACACTGGATCTGAGAATGGAATAATGCTGAGTCGTCATGACTCAATCAATCAATCAATCAATCAATCAATCAATCAATCAATCAATCAATCAATCGATCGATCGTTAACGGAACACTGTAGGCTATATTCCAAACCGTTTTACATTGGTAATTAGGACATTTTTGTAGCAGACATATTCTACACTTCTACAGTATTTTCCACAGTACAGACTTTAAATGCAGATGAACTGATATTACGGCAGGTTCGTTTGTACTACCGGTAGCTACATCAATGATCCCGACAGCAAGTTGTTGAAGTGTGTATAAATTTATTCTACCAGCTGAAGATTAAACACTAGCCCGACGATACTACGCCGATTACCGGTGAATATCTGACATCCGAACTCAGCGAAAGACCAAATATAGGTCGTCATTTCGAGCCTGTAGAGTGTAGACCTATTGCTTATTTTCAAAGGTATATTACTTTACCCACTATCCCCTCTGAGATAACATACGTACGTACGGAGCAGGGTGTCGATTTCTGAACAACTCGAATACAAAATATTCCAACATAAAAGTTTTCAACAGGCCACGATTACCACATGGCTGTCCCCGCATGACAGACGGGCGTGCTTTCGTTATTAAATTCGGGACATTAGCGCTACGCAGGGCCGCCCACTATCAGCATTTCTGTGACTGTGACACGATAGCGGGCACGACACTTGAGTTACGGGCTTCGTGCGGCACTTGTTTCCTGTGTGATTTATTTTATCAGAACTAGCTTGCTAACAAGGGGGATAAGATACCTTCAACCAACTGCGCATGCTTACGAACAAGAAGCTGTGAGTTCGAAACTGTACTGCTATTTAAAGCTACGGAGAGTTCTGCAACCAGCTATGTATGTATGTATGTATGTATGTATGTATGTATGTATGTATGTATGTATGTATGTATGTATGTATGTATGTATGTATGTATGTATGTATGTATGTATGTATGTATGTATGTATGTATGCATGCATGTATGTATGTACGTACGTATGTACGTACGTATGTACGTACGTATGTACGTATGTATCTTTATGCGGTATTTTAATAATGTTTCTAACAGTTAAGTTATTCGGAATCGTAAAATACAATACATTGTGTAGAGTGGAACAATGCTGGAAGATTCGCCTCGCTACCACCAAAAGTCTGAAACCGTCTGCTTCTCCTTCATCAGACTAAAGCCATTAACTGTTAAACAGAAAGACTTATTGGACAGACTTGGAAAAAGGCCCATTGCTACGCACATTTTCCCTAGCAACGGAACTTCGTTTCGCTTTGTCTGGGTGTGAAGTGTGAATCTTCTAACGCCGAGTATTTTCATCCTTGTACCCAATTTTCTACTCTGTCTTTCCTATTTACCATCGTCTTCTTTGTTCGTTCCTTGTTTGTTTTTTTATTTCTTAACCCTCGACCATATATATAGTCGTATGTATGTATGTATGTATGTATGTATGTATGTATGTATGTATGTATGTATGTATGTATGTATGTATGTATTCACACTGCAAATGGGTATATACCCGGTGGCAGTGGTAACTAATTACACTCAATAATGACAATTATTAATAATAATAATAATAATAATAATAATAATAATAATAATAATAATAATAATAGTAGCAATAATAATAACAGGGAGCATCCTAAATTAAATGAAGCACGATCACTTAAAATAACATTTAAATAAATCTAATTTGTATCTTAACCCTAAGTTCGAACTAACACCCACAAATATGATATGTTCATACCTGCACAAGTACCTTTCAGCACTACACTCATTTCGCCGACAACTCACTCACTGCACTGGAACGACACATTTCACTGATTCTATTCTGATTTCACTAACACTTCAAAAACATTTCACTGTTAAAATACTTTGCACAGCCACTATAAACTATAAAGCTTCACTCACAGAAACACACTTCACTTACACAACACACTTCACAGACACCACACACTTCTTCACTGATACAACACTTCAATGACAAAATATAAATTACACCCTTTAAATAGTGTGTATAATAAATTACCGTCTATTAGTAAGGTCCTTAAGCCTATTTTTAAATACATGTTTGGTTATTGGTAAAGCCTTTAGTAAGTCTGCAGGTAAAGCATTCCAGTCCCTGATTATAACATACATACATACATACATACATACATACATACATACATAGAATCTGGCCGCGAAACCAGGTGGCCCGAGTTCGAAAGCCACTCGGGGCAAGTTACCTGGTTGAGGTTTTTTCCTGGGTTTTCTCTCAACCCAATATGAGCAAATGCTGGGTAACTATCGGTGCTGGACTCCGGACTCAGTTCACCGGCATTATCACCTTCAACTCATTCAGACGCTAAATAACTTGAGATGTTGATACAACATCGTAAAACAACCTACTAAAATAAAAATACATACATACATACATACATACATACATACATACATACATACATACATACATACATGTAGTATTACTATGTAATAGAGCATGTTGTTCAATAAAAAAATATATACATACACACATACAGACCATCCAATCATCCAGCAACTTATCTCCCCTTAAATATGCATTCATCAACTGCAATGACGTCGGAATATGTCCCCAGGACTTTCGAAGAGTGCCCACAAACCAAACAACATGACCAGCTTTTGATGCTAAATTTAGATGTACACGAATTCCCACAAGAAATGCAGTTGTTCGTACGTAAAAAAAAAAACAAACAGATTAATTTCAAGAGCAACGTAAGGTCTCTTCTGGTACATCGATTAATTACACATTAGCAGGGAACGGATTTATATGGACTAAAAATATATGAAATATGTAAATATATATGTAGTTATTTTTACCAAAATATGGAATTAAATATGGATTTTTACCAAAATATGGAATTAAATATGGACTTAAAATTATAAAAAAAATGACTATGTACGTTAAATATTGGTACATTTTAATCAAACTAAACAAAAAATATAATGGACGTACCTTATCTTCCAATGTAGTTTCAACAAAACACAATTTTTATTGTCTGTTACCATAACAATAGGTTACAAACATTTCTTTCAAGTGCTGAAAAGTGAATCTTCTTCTATTGTCTCTGAGGATAGATTTATACTGACTAAAAGAGCGTTCGACGTCACAAGAAGTAACTGGTACATAATTCAATTTCACAATGTCTGCTGGGGATAAGTCCAAGTTAATCTTCACTGTTGATTCACCACTCATCACAGCAACAACCTTTTGTAGTTCTTCATATCCAGGGTTTTTTGAAAGTACAGTGTCCACCTTAGCTCTTACTGCATCTGCAACTTTACCTCTACCACGATTCAGTTGTTCCACAGTACTATTTATAATTTCAAAACTTTCAGATAGTGAAAGGTGCCTATTTTGGAGACTTTTGAGCGTTTTTATGATGCATGAAAATGTATGCTGAATGTGAGCTAAGTCATTCTTCACACTTATGTCACAGGTAACTGTTTTCGCAGTATCAATTGAGACTGCATCTTCAGAGTCCAATGCAAGGAGAACATTGTTAATAGAGTCTATATGTTCGGCATAATATTCAACTGCTTCTAGCCATGTACCCCATCTAGTTAAAATTGGCTTTGGTGGCAATGGAATTTCAGGGTACATTTCTTTCAACACGTTAACTCTACTGGGAGCTTTGAGAAATACTTTTTTCACTGATGAAATCAACAAATCTACTTTAGGGAAATTGTCTCTGACCACTTCTGCCACACGATGAAATGCATGCGCCACACAAGTAAAATGAGTCAATTTAGGATATACAACAGCTAATGCTTGTCCAGCTTTGACCATATAAGGGGCAGCATCGCTAATAAAGAATAACACATTATCGTACATAATACCCTTTGGCCACAGGATACCCATAGCTTCGTTGAACAGTTTAACTATAGTTTTGTTATTGCACTTTTCTAGAACATCACAATGTAAAAGAATTCGTTCAGAATATTGTTCACTTAACAAACCGATAACTACATTACCAACAAGTCTACCTTCTTTGTCGGGAGTCTCATCAATGGAAACCCAAATTGAACTATCTTTAATTTCATCTCTTATCTTCTGTATTGTCTCATCGTAGATGGATGGAGCATACGTCTTCCTAAGTGTTGACTCATCCGGGATTGTATGTTGAGTATATTTTTCAAGGAATTCCCTGAAGACCTTATTCTTTAGTTTGTAGAGAGGAATATCAGCAGAGATGAGAGAACGGCACAGGTCGATGTTAAACTCAGATCTTACATTCGATGTTGTTGGTTGTGTTAAAAACAATTGTCTCTGCTTGGAATTTAGTTGTTTGTTGGCCTGATGTTTACTAGTTGTAATGTGTTGTTGCACCAGGAACTTTTGTGTAGATGATACTGCACACTGACACAAATTACAAAATAATATTTTATTGTCAGTTGATAAACCATCTTCTTTAAATTCTGAAATGTAACTTGTTAGTTTTGATTTTAAATTGATTGAATGACGTACTTTTGGCATATTTACCGTCTTTATAGTATGATTTACAAAACTGAACCTATGTGTACTCTGACTGGCATTTAACTGTTGAGCTGCACAACTGAAGTCTGTTAAAAATTTTAAATTAAATTAATACAGTTTTGTAACTTACTTTCCCATTGTTGATAGGACTGCTAATTTTCAAATAACTCTGATGTTAAAGGGATTACTGAACATGTGTTTAAATCTCTATTGTTGAAATGTATTTTTAAAAGTTAATGGAATTTTGTTTTGTTTTATTGTTAAACCTAATATAATATGGACTGTTTTATATGAAATATGGAAAATATATGGAAATTAACGAAAATATGTACTAAACTCTAAAATATGGAAAAATATGGAAAATAAAAGTAGGATTTTTCAACCCTACACATTGTGAAACATAAAGATAATGCAAAATATAAATTATATTAGCTTTATAAGTAAATATGTATTTACATATAAATCCTTTCCCTGCACATTAGTAATAGCAGTAGCAGGTGTAGTGGCAATTTATTTCTGTTTTCGAATTGGTGAGCGATAATTAGGGTAAGGTACGATCTGGAGAAGTGGCAGATAATGTTGCTGTCTGTACGACCGGGACACGCCCTCGGCATTCAGCTGTTCACTCCTGACATCCATCTGAGTGCCTGCCTCGGTATTCTCAACGGTTTTCCCCTTGTTATTCGTAATTGCGTGCTACACACCTATCTTCTCAATCCACACTTCATGCAGAGGAATCATAAATGGTCGATGCAGGCAGGCAACCGCACAGAGAAGTGCCAGAAAATGAAAGCAAGTATGATGGAAACAAAAAGCAAATTAACACATGATGAGCAATTTTTGTCTCTGACAGCCAGTGCACTAAATAAAACATAACAAAGACAAAATAGAAAGAAATAACAGTACAGAGACATGAAAGAGTGAAAGAATAATTTAAGAAGTTATGAAAAGAAACAACACAGAAGAGAGGGTAAAGGAATAAAAGGTCGAAAAGCAAGAAATAATATAAAGAATAAGTGGAAAATACTTAATTATAAAAAAGAAAGAAAAGGCCAAGATCTGAAAAGAAAGAAGAAAGTAAAACAGAAAAACAGAAAGAAAGAAGAAAGTAAAATATGAAAATGGAAAGAAAGAAGTAAAACAGAAAATGGTAAGAAATTATGGATAAAGACCGAGATAAGAAAAGATAGAATAATGTAAAACATGAGAACAGAAAGAATAAGTACAACAGGAAAATGAAAATAAAGATCAAGATATGAAAAGAAGGAAGTAAAAGAGGAAAAAGAAAAGAAGAAAATAAAACAGAAAGGTGGAAAGAAGTAAAACTAAAAAAATGCAAAGAAGGGAAACGAGAAAATGATAAGAAAGGAGGGATAAAGGCCAAGATATGAAAAGATAGAAGAAAGTAAAACAGGAAAATGGAATGAAAGAAGAAAGTAGAACAGGAAAATTGAAAGAACATAGGGATAAAGGCAATAATATGAAAATAAATTGAAAATAAAACAGAAAAATGCAAGTAAAACAAAAAATGTAAAGAAAGGAGAAAGTAAAACAAATATGTATTAGAAAGAAGAAAGTGAAATAGCAAATTGGAAAGATATAAGAAAGATCGATAGAAAAAAGAAAGTGAAACAGCAAAATGAAAAGGAAGATGAAAATAAAACAGGAAAACGGAAAGTAAAGGGCGACAAATGAAAATAAATTAAAACAGGAAGTGGAAACACGAGAGAATGTAAAACAGGAAAATAGAAATGATGAAGAAAGTAAAACAGGAAAATTGAAAGAAGAAAACAAAACAGGCAAATGGAAAGAAACAAGAGAGAGAGAGAGAGAGAGATCTATAAAGGAAGGAGAAAGGTCTGAGAGATTAAATAAAAATGGTATGTTGAAGGAAGGCAGAATGATTGAAAGAAAGAACAGCAAGATAGGATAATGGAAAGCAACAGGAAAGAGAGGCAGAAAGATAAAAATAAATACTTAAATATATGTGCAATTGAAAGAAAGAAAGAAAGAACACAAATGAAAGAAAATGTAAAACGTGGTTAGTGGGAAGAGAGAGAAAGAAAGATTAAAAACGGAAGCTAGACGATGGAAAAGACAGATGGAACGAAAGAAAGACAAGGAAAAGAATGTTGAAATAAATTTGTAAGTAGAGGAATAAAGAAAGAAAGGAGAAAGAAATAATGCTAGAGAGAGAGAGATAACGGAAGAAAGAAAGAAAGAAAGAAAGATAGAAAGAAAGAAAAATTGTCCGGTGTAAGTAAATATACGTATGAAGGAATCAAGAAAATATAGACAGAATGTGAACAAGAAATATAAAAGGATATCTTAAAAACGGCTGAATTAAAAATAAATTGAAATGGCCGTTGATTTGAATATAATTAATTCATGACAGCTGCAATAAATAACGTAATAAGGCGTGAGATAAGATAGGAGCGACCAATGTAACAGCGACAACTGCTTTAATGGAATCTCAGATAAAAATTCGAAGAAACAACTTACAGAAAATGGAAGTACAGCAGGCTACGTCGCAGTGTATAAATAATGCTCTTAATTGATGTCAGCTAACAAACATGCATGGGTGTACAAGACAGACACGGGTCTGATCGACGTGACGCAATTCTATCTGAACACCAGTCCACACACAGCCATATTCTATGAATGGAGATTAAGTCTAATTCCCTCGCCGGGAGTCGAACCGGGATATACTGAGCAGCCATATACAGTGGATATCTTTCCGACAGCTGAAATGTTGAGTTGTGGTTGGGAATCGATTAAATCAGATTTGGCTGTAAACGGGGGAATCCCTCGCCGTGAAGATGAGCCTCCAAAGGCAGGAACCCCCCGTAGACTTAATTACAAAATCGATGACAGTGCACAGTGCACCGAGTACCCCGCGGCAACGGCTCGGGTCGTGGGTTACTTCGAGGCATGCCAACAACTCATTCTAATAGGTCCGAATTGGATTTTCACAATTCCGATTGACATACACAGTACATCGGTCTACTTTATCAGCGGAAGAAAAGGGGAGAGCGGAATTGTTTCACTAGTTGCAGCCATTAATGGCTAAATCCACTAGAACGAAACTGAGGGAAAAGTCATATTTCAGAAAATAAATAAATGTGCAAATAACTAGTACAATTGAAGGGTTCAGAACCATAGTGGGCCAAGCGCCATTTACTAAAACCGTAGGAAATAAGGGTTAAAATGAAGTTATTACCAGACTTCGGTCCTGGGCACAGAAAAGCATGAAGTTCATAACGCACGGACGATAGTTTTGTGTCGGTCGATTGGATTGGGAGATGGAGCGCGTCGTTACTTCGTGTCTCAACATATAAACAGTCCGTCATAGGACGGCACAAAATATATTTCACCCTGTACAGATGCAGTATATACAGTACATTCCTAGTGTAGACAATAAATGTCTACCATTAAAGTGTTAACGTGAGTTGTAACCTTCAATCAGGTGTCGCTACGCCGAAGCCTGTTACACGTACCGCAGCCAAGCAGCAATACACACAACGGTAATGCACATTATGGACCCACCTGTGCTGTTGCAGTCACTCCATACGGGTCATGACGTCATTTATACTGCGTGTACTCTAAACCTCATACTAAAAATGGAGGGAATAAGCTGATTGACCAATATTACCAACGCCCAATGTTTTGATGTAAATGGCAATTTTTCCTAAAGAAAAAAAATCTGGATTACAATGCCCGCAAGAACTGTCACATTTTTTTTAAACAAAAAGCAACAATTGCACAAGAAGTCTTTCATATATGTTTAACTGTATCCCAAAATTCACTGATCTAAGTCAACCCATTCTGCAGTAATTAATATTTTCCCTTCAAAATATGTAATTTTTCAAGTAAGTTTCAAAACAGAAAAATTGTTATATAGTCCACAGTTTGGAAGATAGCTTTGGTTTGCTTTAAAAACTTCACTTTTCACAGGCATTTAGTCTCCCGTATAAACATAAAAAGATTTCACATAACTATATGGACAGGAGTCAAACATCACTTACGGGGGGGGGGGGCTTAAACGTTTAGTAGGTGCTGCACATTGTGTCCCAAAGTTATTGTGGGATTTCAGAGGATTATATTTTTTGAATGAATAGAGGTAGAAATTATAATATTGGTGCTAGATGAAAACAAAACTCTCAAAGTTTTTCGTCTGTAAATTTGAGCCTATATACCCAGACTGCACGGCCTTATAGGCTTTGACGGTAACAACTTTTGTCATGTTTACTATGCTGCCATCTAGTTGTCACAACTCCCATTTGAATTGCATTAGCAACTGTACTGCCATCTCGCGTTCGTTTACGGCGGACGGATGGCGATCCTGGAGGTTGTTGTCTTCAAAGTGTTACCGATTTTAACATAGGATGAGCTATCTGTTATATATATAGGGTAACAATCAAACAAACGCAATAATTTTCATTGTTAAATTAATTATACAGGATGTATGTCCGAAGAAAAGTGCAATGTGTTTTGTGGCTGGCAAATTTTGAAATCTATAACTCGTGTGCGACGTGATGTTAAGAGACAGAAAGCCTGTTGGAGAAAAAAACGTATTGGAAGACCATCGACTGATGAAACAGTAGAAGCCATCCGAAAGTATTTGTTCAAAGTCCAAAGAAATCAGTTTGTAAATGTGCGCGACAAAATTAGGACTTCCGAACACAACAGCTTTAAAGAAACGTCTTCATCTGACACCATGTAAACTTCAATATTGTTACATGCACTTCATCCAAATGATTATCATTTATCGCAAAAGGTATGGGCTTGCTGTGGATATGCTTAATGAATTGACAACGAGTAACAGTCACAAATTAAAATTTTGCCAGCCACAAAACACATTGCACTTTTCTTTGGACACCCATCTTGTATAATTAATTGTAACAATGAAAATTACTGCATTTGTTCGATTTTTACCGCATTTTGTTTTCTTCAGTGTCTCAAACTTACAGACGAAAAACTTTGAGAGTTTTATTTTCATCTGGCAGCAATATTGCATTTGTACATCTATTCAGTCAAAAAATATAATCCTCTGAAACCCCACAATGCTTTTTGGGACACAGTGTATACAGAGTGATTCAGAAGAAATAGTGAATATTTTAGGGGGGGGGGGGTTGGTGGCAGTAATGGAGTATTCTGAGAAAACTATAAACTATAAACATTTGATAAACTTTCAATGGGTGTGGAGATACAACTGTTCATGAGGGCAGCACTATTCACAATGCGAGCGACCAATTTTTGTCCCTTGTAATTACTTTGATTGTGTCCATTTCGTCTTTAATCCACTTCCAGACAAAAATCGACAGTAGTAAGGTCTGGGGACATTGGTGCGGTCAATTAACGTAACCACTGCAACCGATCCATCGTTCGGGAAAAGTGAGATTTAGATGATGTATCACATGTGCGGATAAAATGTAGGGCTTCGTTATACTGTAAGAACATGCCCATCTTTGTAGCCAAGGAAACTACAAACAGCTGTTTCCTGACAACTATTATTAACAGTGCTGCTGTCAGACAACAGAAGAGCGACATGTACTATATATTTTTACGTAGTCATTTGTCGTGCCTTCATACCATTTGTAAGGCTTGTTATGCGTAACATTGAAGCAGATGGATCTCCACACCCAATGAAAATTGGAGACATGTTTATAAGAACATCTTACTCAGAATAGTCATGCTACTAACCCCTAAAATATTTACTATTTCTTCCGGGCCACTCTGTTGTTTACTGTTATCATTATTAGTAATATAATCATCATCCTGATGGAGAATGAGCTTATAGGGCTACATCCAACATAATTCATGTGAACTGAACCCCAGGACAGGCGAATTTGCATGCACTCCAATCAACAGTGCCAAGGTTCGTTTTGCCGTCAAGTTGTATGCGGGCATCCTCTCATGTCCCCAGACCATCCCCCTTTGCACGTGACCATTGAACAGAGAAATATTATCAATATGAGACTGAAATGAAAATCGGCCTAGAAGACGTCTACAAATGGGTCAACGAAAGAACCACAAATCCTCCATTGCGACTTCATTACTCATTACTATATATTTTTCAAACGAAAAACCGATTGCATGAGAGGCTGACGTTCTACTCGCAGCTCTAGACTACGCACTACCTGCAGAAATTATGGGATACATATACTGTACGTTAGAACATCCTCCATACAGAAGATAAGTAGTGTCAGCTGCATTCAAATTACACTAATGACATTGCTTAAATATTCATAAACTTGGCAGACAAATCCACAAGAACTTGTTTTCAGGAACTTGGATTGTAAATAATGCATGGATGACATATTTGTTAATAATATACCAGACTTTCCACAAAGTAATATACGGCTCCATACATTACAAAAACTTCAACCAGCAACCTGTGAGTTGTTACTGTATATCATTATGGAATAGCCCAAAGAGGCGAGACATTCCAGGTAAACAGTGAACTGCAGTACTTCCAAAAAAAAAAAAAATAAATAAATAAATAAATAAATAAATAAATAAATAAATAAATAAATAAAAAACTAAGCACGACAAGAACCAACTACCAAGTAAACAGAATTGATAACTTACAGCATGTGTAAAGAGATATAGGACAACAAAGAAAAGCCTATTAACGGAATAAAAGAGAATTAATGAAGAGGTGAGAGGACCACAACAATAAAATTTCACAGGGGAGCGTATTGAAAGTTTAAGAGTCCAATACGATTAGGTGCAGTATCATAATTTTTTCGGCTTATACTTACGTCATTTGATAAGTAAATTTTATAATATTTTACTAGTAGCTTCCCCACATATGTAAGAAATGAACTCGCTCAAAAAACATTTTTGTCAAAAGTATGGCTTTAGAATATCTTATTCTCACCCCTTCAAATGTATCTGATTTAGTACTTCTCCTTAATGCACTACGTTCGCTCCCACCTGTAAGGCACAGTGTCATTTTTATGTTTCGCAGCAGCTTGCAAACTACCCTATACAGTTCTATGAGTTGTCTAGAATCCATCACTGTTGCCATCTACAAATCTTTGGACAATCCGCCAGGACGATCGATTTGGTGCCAAGCATGCACTATTTTTTCAACACGGAGATGATAATACAAAGGGAAATTGTGGAGAGTAATGATGGAATGACCATACCTGGTGCCCCTTATACAGTTCTGCGAGTCGTCTAGAATCCACCACCACTGTCATCTACGAATCTTTGAACAACCGCCAGGACGATCGATTTGGCGTCAAGTATACACAAGTGAGTCCCCATTTTTCGAAATGGAGATGATAATATAAGGGGAATTGTGGAGAGTATTGATGAAATGACGTGAAAAAACGGGAGAACGTCGATATAAACTCAAAACCTTGTTTTCTGCACCATAAAATCACAACTTCATTATCATCGACATTTTAAAAGTGAATGCGCACACCGGTACAACTGTCGCCCTGGCCGCGAATTGTACGGAATAACTCTCGGAACAAAAGCATACAGGATAGTTTTGTATTAATAGCCAGCCTTAGCAACAAAGTTCATAGCACTTACTGAAAATATTTTTTTCCTGCATAAGTTACTGGAATAGTCCACCGTTGTGGCTTAGGTGTTAGCGAGTCTAACTCCGAACCCAGAGGGCCAGGGTTCGATCCCCGGTCGGGACGAGTTACTTGCGTGAGGTTTTTTCGGTTTTTTCCTCACTCCTATGGATAAATATTAGGTAACTTTATCAGGCGATTGGAACCCCACTCATCTTCGCCACTTCCTTTCCTCCCCTATCATCCTTTCCTCACCATCCCGTTACTTCTTCTGGTTTTCAAATTGCTCTACAGGCGGCCTCCGAAGCTGCTGGCTCTCTCGACCGGCCTCCGTGGATTGTATTCAAGTGATGATGGATAGCTTCTGCAACGGAACCCGGTGGACACCTTCTCGGCGGAGCGGACCGTTAAGGGAGCCTTGGGGAGGATGCTGAAGCAGGAGTGGTATATGGACTTTGTTGGCTGTAGGGATCGGGTCGTTAAGGGGGTCAAGTGGTTAGGTCGGTGCGCGTAGAGGATCGGTGGGCACGCAACTCATCCCATATCGGGGGATGTACAATAGACCTCAGGTCGTAGTGCTTGGGATGTTCCTCCCTCCATCCTAACAAGTAAAGTAAAGTACTGGATTAACTGCAATTTCGTTTATAAATTAGAATTTATGAGGAGTTCTTGCGGACTTGCGACGGAAATTTATATTTTAACGTCTTTTAGTTCTCATAAAGTGTGAGAAATCTACTTACTTTGATTTTCACCCCTCAGGTACAAATCACACGGCGTGAAATCGGGAAAGGGATTTCTAATTTCATTTAACTTCTCTTCTGTTAACACCCAGGAGACATTATTTCCATTTCATTATCTGAAATACACCCGATGCGTTTAATTTCATTTACAATTCTGTAAATCGTGGTCCTGTTGGGAATGGCAATATCAGGAATTATTTTGTGATTCTTTCTTGTTCCCACTACTCAGTTTTTACATAAATATCAGGACTTGAAGTGTTATTAATGTACCACGTACCCTTGACATGATTACACCAAACAAAAGATCGACACCAAATAAACAAAAAGGCTTTGACGTTAGAATGACACAAATACTGTTTATTTGAGCTCGAAGATCACGTGACTTACAAATATGTCAAGGCATGATGCAGATCCGTTACTGCCTATACACTAGAGTTGGGCAACACGATTATTTTTCAGAAGTCGAGTCCAACGATTCAATCATGCATTACGAATCGATTCACGATTCTTTCCAGTTTGCGATTCCAACTATTCTTTTGAATCGTCAACGAGTTCACGATTCTTCCTAGTCTGCGATTCCAACGATCCTTTTGAATCGTCAACGAACAATTCACAGAACACTTTCCTTTGTAAACCACGGGTAGAACAAAAACTTTCTACATCTCTCGCATAAATGACATAAGAGGCGAGACATTGGATTGTCTCTTTCTCATTGGCTGAAACATTCATCATGACCTCCATTAGTCTATATTATTATTATTGAAGTTAATGTTTCTCAATTATTATAGTTTGTCAACTGCATCTTATTATCAAGTATATTTTTTGCATTATATCTCTATTTAACCATGTAAATTTCAGGTTCGTGCTAATTATTTTTCACACTTAACAAATGCAGTATTTTGATTTCACTCTCGCTCGGGAGCATTCGGCACGGTTCGGAAATGTCCGCTGACAGGTTACATCAAACAAGTATATAGAATCATGGGTTAGGATACCGATTCGTTACTATTTTTTTGAACGACGATTCGTTGATACCACGAATCGATTCTTACGATTCTTTATTATTAGTCGTTCGAATGAACGATTCGTTCACGAATCGACCCAACTCTACTGTACACTGACTGCTTGAATATTGTTGCGTATTATAAAACTAATATTGTGCTTTCAATACACTTTCTTTGCTACTCAATTCAAATTTCTGCTATAAGTAGGTTATTTTACGACGCTGCATCAACATCTTAGGTTATTTAGCGTCTGAATAAGATGAAGGTAATAATGCCGGTGAAATGAGTCCGGGGTCCAGCACTGATAGTTACCCAGCATTTCCTCATATTGGGTTGAGGGAAAACCAGGCAACTTGAACCGACCGGGATTCGAACCCGGGCCACCTGGTTTCGCGGCCAGACGCGCTAACCATTACTCCACAGGTGTGGACTACTTCTATAAGCAATTATGAACATTTTAGTATCAATATTAACTCCAAACTGGTAGATTATTATCGTAAGCTGGTGGTCATATAAAATATAATAAGCATTGTTATTTCAAATTGGTACTGAGTGGAATAAATTCAAAGCAATAGGAAAAAGTTAATAGAAAATTCAAACTAGCTATGACTCAGGGAGCCGAGAAAGGGATGAGCAATGGAAGGCGTGGTTAACCATTTGGCTTAGTGTGAAGTTGTCTTACTCCATATTTGATAAGTAGTATGCAAATTTCTGGGAACTTTCAGACCAATATGGTTGAAAGGGCCATTGAGAAAGTCATTCGTGACACTTATTTTATGTATTTTATGAATGTGGGATGATTCAACGTACAGGACGGAGGTGTTTTGCCAGTTTATGAGCCTCATCGCAGAATGTGTGTTGTGTTTGAGGTAGCTACGTCCAAGAAGCACTGTGTTAATGTGCGTTCTCTCATCCTGACAGAGAATAATCTGCTAGTCTCGCCTATGTACACCTGGCCACATTCACACGTAAAGTAATAAACTAAACCTACGGTGTCTAGTAATTTATTTTTGGGTTTATTGTTGGAAGGAGGTGGCGAAGCGTGCTATCTCATTCGAAAATTTTACTGCCCTAACCATTTTAAGTTACAGGGGCTATGAAACGACAATATGGCGATAATGGAATGAAAAGTGAGTGAAAACGAAATATTAGGAGAAAACCAGCCCCACAGGCGTTCAGTCTGTTTGCTGAAGACCCGGCTGTAACAATGGAGCTGCGTGCCGATGTGCTATTAACGGGCGTCTCGTGGCTTAATGACTGCGAGTGTTGGCACCGCGCCATGCGGGCGACTCAAAGACGGTGTTAATAATGTCTCACAGAGGTGTGTGCCGCTATTTCCATGCGGACCTTGAGCCCAACCCACAAAGCATACGGACTCGGTTCGATTCTTGGTTGAGTCTGTCTTGCGTTTCTCAGAGCGATGCTGACAACATAATCAGGAAATATATAGCATAGTGCGAAACTGGTCAGAGAAGCAATAGTTGAATGAATAAGAAAGAGGAGAGGAAAGGATAAGATGGAACAGTTGGAAAACAAGAAATAGAAGGACGTGGAGAAGAAGCAGAAACAAGAAGGGCGAAAGGATCATATAGTTGAAATGTAAAAGAAGGTTGAGAAGAAACAGGAAGCTAAGAAGGAACAGGAAGCTGAGAAGAAACAGGAGGCTACGAAGGAACAGGAGGATGAGAAGGAACAGGAGGCTGAGAAGAAACAGGAGGCTGAGAAGAAACAGGAGGCTGAGAAGAAACAGGAGGCTACGAAGGAACAGGAGGCTACGAAGGAACAGGAGGCTGAGAAGGAACAGGAGGCTGAGAAGGAACACGAGGCTACGAAGGAACAGGAGGCTGAGAAGAAACAGGAGACTACGAAGGAACAGGAGGCTGAGAAGGAACAGGAGGCTGAGAAGAAACAGGAGGCTGAGAAGAAACAGGAGGCTGAGAAGAAACAGGAGGCTACGAAGGAACAGGAGGCTGAGAAGAAACAGGAGGCTGAGAAGAAACAGGAAGCTGAGAAGAAACAGGAGGCTACGAAGGAACAGGAGGCTGAGAAGAAACAGGAGGCTGAGAAGAAACAGGAAGCTGAGAAGAAACAGGAGGCGACGAAGGAACAGGAGGCTGAGAAGGAACAGGAGGCTGAGAAGGAACAGGAGACTGAGAAGAAACAGGAAGCTAAAAAGGAACAGGAGGCTGAGAAGGAATAGGAGGCTGAGAAGAAACAGGACGCTGAGAAGGAACAGGAGGCTGAGAAGGAACAGGAGGCTGAGAAGGAACAGGAGGCTGAGAAGAAACAGAAGACTGAGAAGAAACAGGAGACTGAGAAGGAACATGAGGCTGAGAAGAAACAGGACGCTGAGAAGGAACAGGAGGCTGAGAACGAACAGGAGGCTGAGAAGGAACAGGAGGCTGAGAAGAAACAGGAGGCTGAGAAGAAACAGGAGACTGAGAAGGAACAGGAGGC
Source organism: Periplaneta americana (assembly GCF_040183065.1). Classification (NCBI taxonomy): domain Eukaryota; kingdom Metazoa; phylum Arthropoda; class Insecta; order Blattodea; family Blattidae; genus Periplaneta; species Periplaneta americana. Next base: position 94,280,789 of record NC_091122.1, on the reverse strand, counting down.
TGAGAAGAAACAGGACGCTGAGAAGGAACAGGAGGCTGAGAAGGAACAGGAGGCTGAGAAGAAACAGGAGGCTGAGAAGTAACAGGAGGCTGAGAAGAAACAGGAGGCTAAAAAGGAATAGGAGGCTGAGAAGAAACAGGACGCTGAGAAGGAACAGGAGGCTGAGAAGGAACAGGAGGCTGAGAAGGAACAGGAGGCTGAGAAGAAATAGGAGACTGAGAAGAAACAGGAAACTGAGAAGGAACAGGAGGCTGAGAAGAAACAGGACGCTGAGAAGGAACAGGAGGCTGAGAAGGAACAGGAGGCTGAGAAGGAACAGGAGGCTGAGAAGAAACAGGAGGCTGAGAAGAAACAGGAGGCTGAGAAGGAACAGGAGGCTGAGAAGGAACAGGAGGCTGAGAAGAAATAGGAGACTGAGAAGAAACAGGAGGCTGAGAAGTAACAGGAGGCTGAGAAGAAACAGGACGCTGAGAAGGAACAGGAGGCTGAGAAGGAACAGGAGGCTGAGAAGGAACAGGAGGCTGAGAAGAAATAGGAGACTGTGAAGAAACAGGAGACTGAGCAGGAACAGGAGGCTGAGAAGAAACAGGACGCTGAGAAGGAACAGGAGGCTGAGAAGAAACAGGAGGCTGAGAAGGAACAGGAGGCTGAGAAGGAACAAGAGGCTGAGAAGATACAGGAGGCTGAAAAGGAACAGGAGGCTGATAAGGAATAGGAGGCTGAGAAGAAACAGGACGCTGAGAAGGAACAGGAGGTTGAGAAGGAACAGGAGTCTGATAGGGAACAGGAGGCTAAAAAGGAACAGGGAGATAAAAAGGAACAGGACGATAAAAAGGAACAGGAGGCTGAGAAGGAACAAGAGGCTGAGAAGAAACGGGAGGCTGAAAAGGAACAGGAGGCTGAGAAGAAACAGGACGCTGAGAAGGAACAGGAGGTTGAGAAGGAACAGGAGTCTGATAAGGAACAGGAGGCTAAAAAGGAACAGGGGATAAAAAGGAACAGGAGGCTGAGAAGGAACAGGAAGCTGAAAAGAAATAAGAGGGTGAGAAAGAACAGGAGGCTAAAAAGGTAGAGGCTGCTGAAAAGGAACAGGAGGCAGCGAAGTAATAGGAGACTATGGAGCATCATAAAGCTGACAAGAAACAGGAGACTGAAGGAATAGGAGGCTGCGAAGTAATAGGGACTGTGAAGCATCACGAAGCTTACAACGAAGGAACATGAGGCTCAGAAGGATGAGGATCCTAAAACAGAGACTATGAAGGATTATAAATGTGAGAAAGAACAGGGGGTTGAGAAAAAAAAAAGGAGCTGAGAAGAAACAGAATGCTGAGAAATAATGGGAGACCGAAACGTATCATAAAACTGACTAGGAACAGGAGACTGAAGGAACAAGAGGTTGAGAAGGAACATGTTCCTAAAAATGAACAGAAGGCTAAGAAGGAATAGGAGCCTGAGAAGAAACAGAATGCTGAGAAGAAACAGGGTTAAGGAGGGACAAAATATTAAAGACTAGAACGCAGGGAGCAAGTGAAAGTTGAAATAGTTAAGGAAAAACAGATGATGAAAGACGAATAAAAAGCGGAATTGTTCATAGGAAACAATGAGGTATGGCTGAGTAGAAGAAATAGTAGATGGTGTTGCAGAAGAAACGGAAGAGACGGAGGAGAGACAAATGGGGGTGGTGGAAGAAAAGATGCAGCAGAGGGTGTTGTAGAGAAAAAGAGGCAAATAGGTGATAAGAAAAAAGTATCGTGAGGCACAAGAAATAGAAGAGAGAAGAGAGGAATAAATAGATACACAAGAGGAGGAAAACAAAAGGACAAGCATTTTGTATAAGAAAGGAATGAAGGAAAGATTAAGACGAAAGAGGAGGAGAAGGAGAAAACCGCAAAATCTGCGGTTGAGCAGCTCATTAGGCACGCTGTAGCTTGGGCTCAAGTGCTCACTTCTCGCGGTAACCATGACGACTGCAGTTGAAACAGAATGAAAACGCTCTTCATGCATACAAGTGTAACTACTGTGTAGTGTTCTCTGCACAGTCTTCGGCGTGTTTTTCGACCTAGCACTATGCAGTCATGTAACTAGACGCATTCAATGTGCAGTCAGCACCAGTGCCTCCGCCATATGTAGCCTACTCCTAAAATATTCCTAAATTTGTCTCAGTCACAGGGAGAGTATTGAACTATTCCATATTTGTCCAGTGGTCGAGCCACATGGACATGTCGTTACTAAATTTTTTCTCTTCACTTAATCGTCAGTTTCTAGAAAAAACCTGGTAGTTTTTCCGAGATTTTTACAAACTTTCAGACGAATGTCAGGTAATTCACCTCGTTAAAATACCATGTCGCTAACACTTCATATAGATGTAAAATAATCTCACAGGTAAGGGGTTAGGTACAGCTTACAGCAGTAAAATTTTTGGAAATATTCAATATTTTTCCCTCAATTACTGTATTTTGTACAATTTTTAAAACTGATATGTGAAAAACACTGTCCTTCTGCTATATGAAAAAATATTTTTACGACAAAAAAAAAAAATATATATATATATATATTTTTTTTTTTTGAAAATTCATAATGGTGGTAGTTCATTGTGCAGTGTTGAAGCGTTTCCCTCATAACTCAAACTTGTCAACTTTTTCATGTTCTCTCACTTTTATATTATTGCTGAAACTGTTTACAATATCATGCTCTTTCAACTACATTCCTTAATAAATAATACCCTTTCATTTTGTGTTAGAACAAAATACTGATATGACCATTTTTTAATGAATTTAGTTTTTATCAATCTATCGAAGGTAGAGAAGGGATCTTGTATAATATTGTAGATATGACATGCATAAATACATACAACAAATTTCATCACAGAATGTTGGATAGTTTTTTAGTTATGTGGGAAATGCTTCACCACTGCACAGTGAACTGAATTTTGAAAATAAAAATGTAAAAATTGTCTTTAAATCGTAAAAATATTTTTACATATAGCAGAAGGACAGCGTTTTACACATACTACGAGTAATTTTCAATATTGTACAAGATGCAGTAATGGAGGAAAAAATGTTCAATATTTCCACAATGTCACTGCTGTAAGCAGTACTTAACCCCTTAATGCAGTGTCGTTAAATAATCGATTCAGAGCCAAATTATATCTATAATAATAATAAATCTGTAGCCGAAATTTTTCTGGTAATTTTCGATTTTCCAAAAATAATTGGTCCTAACATATATAATTAACCACCCTGAAACCGAAAATCGCATTTTTTAAATTTTTGTTTGTATGTCTGTCTGGATGTTTGTTACCTTTTCACGCGATAATGGCTGAACCGATTTATATGAAAACTGGAATATAAATTAAGTTCGTTGTAACTTAGATTTTAGGCTATATGGCATTCAAAATACTTTAATGAAAAGGGGGGTTATAAGGGGGCCTGAATTAAATAAATCGAAATATCTCGCTTATTACTGATTTTTGTAAAAAAAAATGTTACATAACAAAAGTTTCTTTAAAAACGATTTCCGATAAGTTTTATTCTTTACAAAATTTTGATAGGACTGATATTTAATGAGATAAATGAGTTTTAAAATTAAAATAACGCCATCTAAGACGGTGCAATGAAATAACAAATGACTTCGTCTATAAGGGGCTTTAGACAACAACAATCGAAAAAGGGGCCTTGGACAGCAACAATCGAAAGCTATTAAACATAGCCTACAGAGAATGTCTGTGTGTTTGTATGAAGAAATATCGGAAGCTAAATTAACCGATTTGTATAATTAATTATTATTTCACCATTGGAAAGTGCAGTTTCTCTAGATGGACATAATGCTATAATGTTATTACAGTAACTTCTGAGTAAATCGAGGACAGGTAAGATTAAAATAGCTTCTTATGCACAGAAAATTGGATAGGCTATTTTGTACATTCGTTTTCTGTATTTCTTAAAATAATATTTATGTACACACTCATTTTAATCTCACAAAATTAACGAACAACGAGAGTGTATTGATTTAGTATGCAGTAATAGTACGTTAGCTTAGCAATCCATTATTTTATAATTCAAATTTTAACTATGCTCAATTGAATCGTGTTAAAATACATAAAATAGCCTATATATGCAATAAATGCAATGCAAAAAAAAAAAATGGGTAATGAGCCAAGCAGATTATGTTGCGCTGTTGTAAAAGTTGTTGCTTCTGAGATTCAAGAGCCCCCACAACAAATTAAAAACTTACTTATCGGAGTACATTCGTTATCAACGCACTTTTTATATAATGTAATATAATATAATATAATATAATATAATATAATATAATATAATATAATATAATATAATATAATATAATATAATATAATATAATATAATATATACTAATAATAAATATGTAACAGAAAATTTTCTGGTAGTTTTCGATTTTCCAAAAATAATTGGTGTTAACATCCTGATACCGAAAATCGCTTTTTTCAAACTTTTGTTTGTATGTCTGTCTGTCTGTCTGTCTGGATGTTTGTTACCTTTTCACGCGATAATGGCTCAACGGATTTCGATGAAAATTGAAATATAAATTAAGTTCGTTGTAATTTAGATTTTAGGCTATATGGCATACAAAATACTTCATTTAACGGGGCCTGAATTAAATCGAAATATCTCGCTTATTATTGTTTTTTTTGTGAAAAATGTTACATAACAAAAGTTTCTTTAAAAATGATTTCCGATAAGTTTTATTCTATGCAAAATTTTGATAGGACTGATAGACTTTTAAAATAACAATACAATACATTTTCACCGCCGCCTCAGATTGTAGGGCTGTTGTTCCTGCAGTAATTCCTATGTGCAAAATATAAAATTTTTGAGTAGGAAGAAAAAACACATTTATTCATTCCATGGCAATGGTACATAGGAGATCGTGATTTCTTACATTTTCGAAAGAAAGATATATAATTACATATCACTGTTTATGATGTATCACTATTTAAGTTATTTGAAGGGTTCAGAACCATAGTGGCCCAAGCGCCATTTACTGAATACGTAGAAAACAAGGGTTAAAATTAAATTATTACCATAATTCAATGAAAACATATAGTAAGTAATATAAAGTTTACAGATTAAAACTAAATGATATGTCAATCTTCATTAAACTATGGTTGCATGTAATAACAAATAAGAAACATGTTAAAGAAATTGTCACTGCAGCAAATGAGTGCTCTCTGGACCAAAATGATCGCATTTTAATTATTTGAATACAATTTCAATTAAGTAACATATTAAACGATTTGTCCTTCTAACAAACACGAATGTTTCCTGGATCAAACGTCCTATTTTTATTATGTAATTACATTTATTTCTAACAGGTGCAGCGGAGCGCACGGGTACGGCTAGTATGTAAATAAAACAATACACCTACTTGACTAAGTTATGTCATTTCTATCATTAAACTGCATAATTTACTGATCTTAAATGAGGCAGAAACAATAGTGGATTGTTTGGAGAAGGTATGAATTGGAGTTTTTCTATTGCCGATAATGAATAAGTAAATCACAATGTTGAGAAGATTTTCTATCTATCAAAAAGAAAAAAAATGGGCTGAGAAATTCTTATTCGTTGGTGTCGTTACAAACAGCTAGTTCCGCTTGAGAACTGCTTGATACGTTATTTCCTGTCATTACCAGCAATGAAAAAATCCAATCTACATCTATTTTTTTGCATAATTGACTGTATTTTATATGTCAAAGCCTAACAATTTGAAGTAAAATCGTGTAAAATTCCACCACTGTAGAGTAACTGTTAACATGTCCGACCGTGAAACAAGCGGACCTGGTTTCAAATATTGGTTGGGTTTTTTCCTTCGAGGTTCGCTCTCCCCCCCCCCCACCACAATCACTTGAAACAGAATTGTTAGGCAACTTTCGGCGTTGGACCTCGGAGTCATTTCGCCTTCATTAATTTCAACTTCATCTATCATCTTTCAATAGTTTCAGATCGACGGAATATGGAGTATATGTATTACCGTGATTTACATACAAATATCAGTCTGAGGTTGCTTGCTTAAGTTCCAGGGGACAGAGAGGCTTTCATAGGAACTGCATAGGACCTAGGTGCTGGGTCGCTGAATTACAGATGGTAACTTACTACAGTAAGCATCGATTATCCGAATACCGATCAACCGAAACATCGGTTAACTGAAAGCGTTCCAGGCGGAAAATTTGAATTTGCGCGCGCATCATGTAGAATTTTTTTATTTTAGTTTTAGTTGGTTATTTAACGACGCTGTACCAACTACTAGGTTATTTAGCGTCGATGTGATTGGTGATAGCGAGATGATATTTAGCGAGATGAGGCCGAGGATTCGCCATAGATTACCTTGCATTCACATTACTGTTGGGGAAAACCTCGGAAAAAAACCCAACCAGGTAATCAGCCCAAGCGGGGATCGAACTAGCGCCCGAACGTAACGTCAGACCGGCAGGCAATCGCCTTAACCGACTGGGCCACGCCGGTGGCGCCATGTAGAAGTTTAGCTAGCGCTGTTTGCGAGATTTAGCGGCAAAAAACGAGTCTGAGTTCTGGAGGCTAGTCAGTTTTCTGTGTTATTTTATAAGACGTGTGATACAAAATATATACTCTACGTACAGTTTTGTGTTTAATATCAGTGTTTCTTTGTTTCATACTGCTTCTATATCACCGGCACAATTTGTTTTCGTAAATGATCGGTTATCCGAAAAATCAATTATTCGAACAACCCCTGTCCCCAATTGTTTCGGATAATCGATGCTTTGCTGAATAGTGAATCACGATACCTGCAGTAATGCGATCTTCAGGTCAATACAGGATGCAGCAGGATGTAATAACGTGATTTGCGAACAAATGGCATCGGTCTGAGGAAGCTGCAGAATTCTCAGTGAGACGGTTCCCTTGGTTGACCACGCGGAGTCCTTCGGACAAGGTGTTGTGTGGCTTAATCGATAGATGGCACCAAACAATGAATCATGTACTCACAGGAATGCGGTCCTGAGGACTTCAACAGTCATCCCCATAATAAGCCTTACGCTGCGGTGCAAGCCTTCCGGCCCTCCTCAGTAGAAAGAAATCGCTGAAATTACATCACTCCTAATCTCTTCTCTCTTTCACCCTCACCGCGTCTTTCAGACACCAACCCAGTGACTATCTGAGAATTTGTGTAGGCGTCACAGTCAATAGAAGGAACCACTCTTCAGTACCATCACAATTATGGTTCTTCATTTCTGTCTTGACTGTCAGCTATGAAGGTTCATTGCAAAGTTATCTCTTAGTTGTTTGACAAACTGTAAATGGACCTACCAGTACAATATGCTAACAAACTTCAACGTTGCCGATGCAGACTTCATTCTAACTGGGTTTTGGTGACCTGTGCGTTATATAGTAGAAGTTCCGATATATCATCGATTATTTCACATCGAATGTTTACAATGTGCAGGGACTTTTTAATTCAATTTTATTGTACCTGAGTTTTCGAAAGTACTTCACTCCCACCCCTTCTACTAGTGAACTTCCACTCAAGGGCGCATAGGCAGTCAAAGTCGTCTTACGGTCGCAGTATACAATATTGAGTGAGTGAGTGAGTGAGTGAGTATAGTGTGTTCCAGAAATATGGTCGTATTTCCAGTGAATAAAGTGCATTCACTATTGAATCATTTTTTCACACAGGTATTGTATCAGTTTGGTTACGTCACTTCCCTGTTTCCAACATCCGTTTCTACTGGCCCCTCTGTAAAGACTAGTGGCTGGGCTGTCTTAGCTCTTTTCTGAAAACATTTGCTGTCAGGAATTGGACGTCTGCGTAATATTATAAAATTGTATAAATAATTTAAATAAAAGGGCCTCGTTAGGTAACTGTCACGTGATTCCCTCCCCCTTTCTACGACCCTGCGACATATCTACTTGGACGGACAGTAGACAGCAATCTGAGTAAATTTATCTGTGCGAATCGGCAGAAGTGAAGTGATTACAGTACGTAAGTAAGGTACTCTGTTATTGAGGAAGTACAGAATTATTATTTCAAGGGGCACAGGATTATTACCCTCATGTCGACTGATGCTTTGCATTATTTCTTTTGGAGTTACTAAAAACAGTTGTGTTTGTTAAACATCCTACAACATTAGAAGTATTAAAGAATTACATTAAAGAAACAATACATTCAATTTCAGAAGATATCCTTAAAACATTTTCGATAATATGCACACAAAAGACCCGTATAGAAATGAACGGCCATTATTTTCAACAATTTGTTGAAATATCCAAATTTTGATTTTCTTCAATTTAAATGCACTCTCCATATTGTATGCTAATGTGCTGTAGCCAGTATATTATACATTGCATATTGAATACGTCAGCCTGGATAGTTCAGTTACTGAGTAAAAACACTTATTGTTAATATTATACTGTGTTTTGAGTAAATAAAAACCTAACGAAAATTATCAAACTGTAAATCGTAATAGTTCCTAGTTTACGTATATGGATGCACTACTTTTCTTCCCTCATATACCTAGTAAAGAGATTTTTTTTTGTATTTTACACTAGTATCATCAAACTCCGGTCGTGGAAGGTGGTAACATAGTGTTTGTGGTCCTCAACCGTTAATTCTAAAGTAGGCTATAGCCAGGTTAATATTAGAAATGTTAGTAAAAACAAAATGATGACCAGGCATAATTAAATTAAGTTTGAAATTTTCAGAAGTAGTATTAGTCTACGCATTTGTTTAATCTATGCGTTGCAGAGGATCAGGCAACACTGCACTAACAAGATCACAGTCTCTCTCTCCCTCTCCCCGTCTCTCTCTCTATCCTCCCTTTCTCCCCCCTCTCTACCAACCTTGCTAACAACTAGTGCTCGAGATGGTCAAGCCAGGGCTGTAATTAAATTTGTCAAGCTGTAATATGAAATACTAATGCTTTTCACTCGAGCACTTCATTTGACTCCAGTAACACTGAGAAGCCAAAATGGCTATGCTACATAAGATCTTGTTCAGATGGACTCGCAATCAGTTCTTTGTATTAGAACTCATAGAACTGTCGCCATGCTACCCTGATAATGCAATCTGCTAGCTATTTCGAGACATTGGCATATTAATTCTAAGTACAGTTACCCTTAAAAAGAATGAGACGATTCTTGGTTGACGGAAGTTAAAGTTCTACAGCGCGGTTCACTCGATATCGACGTGTAACGATAAGTACCATGACAAATAGAACAAGAATTGTTACAAGGACCACAAGGACAAGGACCAGAATAAGGATCACGAAGAAGACAGCCATTTAAGGCCACGATTTCACAACATAGCTCGAGTAACAAAATATCATTGCTTCTCTGTACCGAATGGCAAATGCCTGCTATGGGATCTACATTCTGGACTGCGGCTGTCACTGTCTTGTCTCGGTAGCTCATATAGTAGCGTGTCGATTCCACCGTGTAACGATGTAACCGAAGCGTTTCGTGTTCGATCCCAGGTAAAACTCTTTTTTTTTTATTCAGGTGTAATTAATTTGTTCAGAGTTCCACGACTGTATAATTTGTCGAAAAATATGGAATAATTTATGCCCAATTTTTTGGTCTACAAGTGGGCTGAACCTCGTCAAAAAATAAATAAATCTTACTTGGAAGTTAAAAGTATTCTTCCTGAAACAAAAATCATAAAAAAAAAAACAAAAAAAAGACCCGTTGACTTAAAATCTTGTCCACATACCATCATACGTTTCTCCAATCGAAATCCACTCGATTGGTAGCGAAGGCAAGATGGTTGACAGCTTGTGCTTCCCCCAATATTTCCATTTGCGCAGCCCTCCGGCTCCTAATACCGCGGTTCCTCAACCTGCTGATCACAGTCTATGAAGAACCGGGAAAGTTAGATGCTGCTCTTATTTTGTTAGCAGTCCGAAAGAGGTCCAGTCGAACTGTCTCGAATAAGAGAGCACCCTCTTCCAATGAAGAAATCCGCGGACGCCCAGGAATAGGGCGATTTTCGACCTCCCCTGAATTTTGTAACGATGAACCCCCTCGGGGCTGTACTTCCAGGGACACTGACCAAACGGCCAGCAGATCTAGCCCCATATCCAGCCTCAACTAGAGCTATAACTCGATGTGTCATGCCACGTCGGTTCGCCATTACGATGAGAAATGAGGAATGACGATAATACTTTAGTGTAGACAATGACTATTTAGAGTGATATATAATTATTGAAATAAGGGGCATCTTGCACAGTAAGAGTTAATAAATCAACCCTAAATTAAATATTTAAATAACAGGATATAACTGAAGTCCAATTATTGTTGCGAAACTAATCAAATTAAATCTAATTACATTAAGTAAACAAATCCCAAGTTATGACACCACGTTGCTACAGCTAAATTGTAGGTTATTAACATAAGCATTGAATAGGTCCGTGCTTATGCGTTGGACGACAAAACCAAACATCGAACATTCGAATCTTGCAGCGGAATGTAACTTCTTGCTTTTTATAATGTAAATCAGACTTCTAACTACAATCATTCATATTTCTTACATTATTTATTAATATTTATAGCCAACATTGAATTTGTAAAGAAAAGATTTTAGAAATCTCATATGGAATTTGTGATCTGTAGTGACATAAACATAGATTATCTCTCGGAACTTTTCCGTAAAAGTAAATTAAATTCACTCCTTGAAACTGGAAACTTTAGTCGCAGAGTCATTTTCCCACCTGCATACAAGCTGAAGTAGCACAGCCATTGATAAAAGTTTTGTACACAGAATTAGACTGACAGAATCTATTCGACAGAACCTATAATCAATGGCTTGTCTGAACATGATAAACAAATCCTAAATGTTTCCAATGTCACTGAACAATTTCAAAATATTAATTTAAAACCTAAAAAAGGGTAGTAAATGCTGTATCTAGTGACTATTTACATTTATGTCTACAAAATGAATCTTGGAACAACGTATATGATACTGGTACTACTGATATTAAGAGTAAATGTATTGTATTTTTCACTTTAATTTCAGAATCACTTTAGTGGATGTTCTCCACTCAATGTTGTGAAAAAATCCAAAAGTAAAAACATGTAGATAACGCAGGGACTTAAAAATCTCATGTATTAAAATAGGAATCTATATGTATTTAGTTGCAATGTAGCCTAATGATCCTCATGTTCTTAAATACTACAAGAAGTACGGTGTAATTTATCAAAAATTATGAAAGAGGGAAATAGAATACATTTGAACAGAAAAGTACAACATTCAGATAATGCAATTAAAGCTATTCGGAATATTATTAAAATTAAACTTGTAGATATTCTAAGAAAAAAAATATATTTTCATTAAAACCAGTGATTATAAACTAGAGGATCCCAAATCTACTGCAAATTCTTTTAATGTCTTATAGTATATAGTACAGAAATATTATTGACAACTTAAACATTCAGGATATTGCAAAAGATACTGCAATTGGTTACTTAACATATGCATTTAATAATTAGTATTAATATATGTAATTAGTCAATAACTGCAACAGTGCTTTTTCATTCAATCATAACATGAATAAAATTGAATGCACATTAAATTAAACACTATTGCAAACACGTAGATAAAATAGTTAAAATCAACAGAAGGGATGAGAATGAAATAATCCAAAGCCACACTTTTAACAAAAATTGTTTTGTGCGAGTGCATTTCTTACACATATGGGAAAGCTACTAATAAAATATTGTAATAACTACTCAACAAATGACATAGCCTAAGGACTCTAAACCTTTGTAAAAGTTTGTCTTTGTGGCTTAGGAATATTTTTTAATTTCATTTTAATTGTTAGTTTTTAATACATATGCATTTACATTGTATGTGTATGTATGAATAAATGCATTCATTAGATTAACGTTTACAATATTATAAATTGTAATTTTGTATTGTCTATGATCATTAACACTTAATCTGAGGAATTTGTAAAACTCTATTTCAACGTTATTTAGCTATTTCAAAGTTATTTAGACAAAAAATATCGTTGTGTAGACTAGGAATCGAACTCGCACTCTTGTACACGAGACACAAAAGTCTTAGCGTCTGAGCTATTGAAACGACACGAAAGCTTTCCTTTCTGTGCGGAGTGTCGATCTAGTCATGAAGGTCCAGTGTCGATTTAACTACACGATTTATGTATATATTTATCTTTCATTTACGTAATATTATCATATTTTTTGCAGTTTTTGAAGTGAATTACGGAACGATGCTAGTAACAAACCAAATAGCCTGAATTTAAGTAACTCAATATTCGTTATCTTGTGTATCAGTGCTCTGGTCTCCGATCATGCGCAGTGTCTTACATCTGAGACTTAGGAATATTCAATCGTCTCATCCTTTTCTAGGGAAACTGTACATGGTGTAAGATGCAAAACTTTTTTTTCTAAAAATAAATAATTTTTATCCTTCTTCCACAATTAGCTTATTGCAAAAATGACATCTAACAAGCAATGTCACTTCCATTCTTATTGAAATTATGATTAAAACGCATAAACGCAGTTGATCGTTAATCGGATTCCTGCTGACGTCACTTTAACGTACTCGTGGCTAACGAGAAAGGCTACGGCGCGACGTCACTTTCTTAGTCATAACATGGCCAACATTGAACAAGTTTATACATAAATACTGGGTGTTCATTTCAAAGTGTGTCATGACGTCACTGTTGTTGGGTCACCGATTTGAAGCGAGTTTCAGCTTATATGTTAGAGAAGTTGCCTATTATTTAAGGCGTTCTTCAGTCTGAACTTGAGAACGTGTACGGTATAACTTGAACGTCGTAGCAACAGATGGCGATCTGTACGGTCTGTGTGCTACCATAACCTCTTTCGAACTGTGTTTTGCGCCGGCAAGTCGTACGCAGGGTATTTGTTATCATCGGTTGCGTACGGTAACATTCCACAACACAAATCAAATGCTCCGTGTCCATGTTGACCGTCGAACTTAATGTCAACAAATACGTAAGTAATCGTCTTAACCCTCTCCCCATATCCCGACAGTACGTATTTCCAAACAGTTCACATTCCTGCCACTACCGGCGTTACCGTACGTATCGGCACGTACTCTTCAGAATGAATGCCGTACTTGCTAGCCAACTTCTCTGCCTCTTAGATTATACACCTGAGCTGCGGAAGTGTGGGAAGATTGAATTCTCTAGGCTCATCAGCTAGCCACATGACGGCATACAGCGAGCCAAGACACATTTTGAACTGAACACCCAGTATAAGTTTAACATGAGTTTAATATAGAATTATTTTGTTTTTCATAACTTTAAACATGTATTTATAGGTTTGTTCCAGCACGGTTCAGAATCGATTCTGAACTGCCTGCTAATGCGCAGTAGCTCAATGTGTGTTCCAACAAGACTGGAACTGATTTCGAACCGATACTGAACTCTCAGTTCCCTGTTCCAACGTGCTTTAGAACTCGTTCAGAACGAGTGAAATTGGCTCTCGATTAAGAGGAGGAACTGGAAATTCTTAACTATTGACGCATGCGCAGATGATTTAATATGAAGTTATGATTAAAATGTTTCGAGACTAGGCAGGTTAGAATAGCAAAATAGTACATCATGAGTGATTCGGAAAGTGGTAGTGATATATTATATGACGAATTAAGTTCGGAAGATGAATATAATTTTAATATGAGAAGAAACTTCGAAGGCCTTGAAAGAATATTTCAAGAAACGTTCCAAGGACGTAAAATCCCAAACTAGTTCTGAGACCGTACACAACTGGCGCTTGCGTCGAAAGAAGTTCGGTATGAGTTCGGAATGCGTTCTGAATTGCTTGCTGGAACAAAGCTTATATTAGGCGCTTGTCAAGATGGTCATGACTAAACCATGATAATCATGTGGCTCCGATTCGCGCCGTAGCCTGTCTTTCTCGTTAGCCACGAATGTAATCCAGTCGTGCTTAGTAATGTGACAGGCCTTAAAAAATTGCCTGAACCTTTCTCTCATTTTTTAAAGAAATGTAAGCATCAGACGGAGAAGAGTCACAGAAATTAACATATTAACAAAAATAAATTGCTTTGGACACCCCTCGTCAGTCGTACTCTAGCTCCAAGCATGCTGCAAAGACAGGATGAAGCCAGCAAATGAGACGAGGGGGGAGAAAGGGACGCAATATTTGTGGAATCCGTTACCATGGCAATAAAAAGTACTTGGTCTCTCATTTGTTTATTCTCTGCTCAGAGCTGTATACGGCTCTGATTAAATGGCTTTGGAAGGGTGGCCAAGCTGCCAGGCAAGTCTCTTTCTCATCAAGTGCTGGGTGATGGTGCTATTTTCAAGAAGCCCCGTTTGTTATTTGAACCATGGAGGTGAGGCCTAAAGCAGCAACGTCCATTAACATAATGCGTTACTATGACAACACAAAAGCCAAAAGCGGTGTTGAGATTATATTCGAGGTAATGATATTATTAAGGCTTTTGAAAGTTTTCAGGATTTTTGGTTCAAAAGGACTTAATTTCAGCTGGGACTGTCCGGGACTCTGCTCCGGAACGTCATACCATGAAAATAAAATAGCCTAATGCCATTTGTAAACAGTGTTGCAATCTCAAGTGCCGAATGTGAGAGGGAGTTCTCAGCAATGAACCTGATAATCACACCGATAACAGCGCTTCTTCACGTAAAAATCGAGCGTGATTTACATTTTATAAGACTTGTGGTATCTATAGTAAATAAATGCCAAATTACTCGGTATGTAAAATCATTGCAAATTTTATAGTTTATAGTCGTATAGTCTCTTCACTTCGTCGTAATGTCCATGTTTCTGCCCCTTATAATGCCATACTCCACACAAAGCACTTCACTAGCCTCTTCCTTAGTTCCTTTTCCAGAGGTCAGCAGAAGAAGCTCCTTTTTCTATTAACAATTGCTATAAAGCTTTATAAACAAACAAATAAACGGCAATAACATTTGCATAGGTTCATCAATAGGACAAACGTGAAAACGATCCAATAAATTTTATTCGAATAAAAATCAATCGATTATCGCAGTTCTATGCCAGCGTGATGCACTGTTACAAGACAGGAGTCAGCTATAGTCCCAGCACATACACTGTATCTGTTAAGAATTCTCCACTGTAGAGTGACTTCATCAGCCGTCTGGAGCAATGTCAGGACGCTGTGTCCATACTGATCGGTTTGTTATTAGACGAACATCTCGGCAATCATCATTAGGCTTTCTATCATTTACACTTAATGAGATTGTTTTATTTCCTGCAATGATTACTGCCTTCGGCGATCATAGCCGTTGTTGATTCGTTCTGATACAATCACACAATTAGCGTCGAGTACCAAGTAACGAAAACCATAAAGATGGTCATTAGAAGCGCTCCGGACTTAACAGCCGTTTATGAATTATTACCTCAATAAGACGGCGACTGCACGGTCTAGACCAGCGGTGACCAAAGTGGGTGTCGTGATTACATCGTGTAATCACAGACATTCAAACGGATACGAGGAGTTTCCTGTACATTTCTGTGTGTTTCATTCATGTACTTAAGGCAAGCAGTGACGGTATCATGTCGCTCCACAAACTCTGTCTCTACAAGCAGTAAGAGGTGGTTTCGTAAGGAAAGAGGAGGAGAACTATTATACATGGCCTTTCAAAAATATTTAAAATGTAGCTTAACACTAAGGACTGTATTCATAGACATTCTTAGCGAGGGCTTCCGGTGGATGATCAGCGAACTAACTTTTTTTGTATTCATAAACCAGTGTTAGCGATATGATAGGATATGATATGATATGATATGATATGATATGATATGATATGATATGATATGATATGATATGATATGATATGATATGAATCCTGTGCAAGCAACCAGTCGATAGCTGGGACTAGTTTAGCACGCTCGTAGCGCGGGCTAACGAAATATCTATGAATAGCACCCTATGTACTGTCCCTAATTAATGTGAAGCTTATTAGATCCTCAAATTAGCGAAGTATCTTTGAAAATTTGTGACTAGAAAATAATGCTACTCAGATGAATATCTCCTGTAAATTTAAATATTCTAGTGAATATTTATAAAAATTTCAGTAAACTGCTTTTGAAAAAATCTTACGAAGAAATGAACTAAAATCACTGAGATATAAGTGCCAATTATGGTCATAAACTAATTTGTTGCAGAATTCCAATGATTTTTTACGCACACTGCTGCATAATTTAGTTTTGTCAACTAGAATCATTTCCCTATGTTAGTCAGGGAATGAGATAGAATAGAATAGAATAGAATAGAATAGAATAGAATAGAATAGAATAGAATAGAATAGAATAGAATAGAATAGAATGTTTTATTTTCGCTGGCAGAGTTATGGTCATAAGTCCTTCTCTTCCTCTCAACCATCTTAATTAATACACAGATATGGTTTATTTTGAAAATATGAACAATTAATATTAAGATAATTTTTAAATTTTCCAAAAAGATCATATCTCATTCCTACACTAACATAGGAAAATTATTCTAGTTACAAAATTAGTCGGCCTGGTTGGCGCAGTTGGTATAGCGATGACCTTCTATGCCCAAGGTTGCGGGTTCGATCCCGGTCCAGGTCGATGGCATTTAGTGTGCTCAAATGCGACAGGCTCATGTCAGTAGGTTTACTGGCATGTAAAAGAACTCTTGCGGGACAAAATTCCGGTACACCGGCGATGCTGATATAACCTCGCCAGTTGCGAATGTCGTTAAATAAGGCATAACATTTTTAGTTACAAAATAGAATGTTGGCTGGTGGCTGTGAAAAACAAATTCTAATTCTTCCAGTTTATGAGAAAAACTGGCATTTATATCTCACTGTTTTCAGATAATTTCTTTGCAAGATTTTTTTAAAAAACATCTCCTTAAAAATTTTATATGTTCATTAGAATATTAAAACTTGCAGGGGATATTCATCCGAGTTTTCCTAATTCCCTAAAAATTTTGAATGGATATATTTAAAACTTCATGAGAAACAGAGCAATTTCAAATGGATATCTTTAAAACTTGATGACATACAGAGGAATTAAAAATAGATATTTTTAAAACTTGATGGGATACGTAGCAATTTCAAATGAATATCTTCAGAACTTGAGATACAAAGCAATTTCAAATGGATATTTTTAAAACTTGATGGGATACAGAAGAATGTCAAATGAATATCTTTAAAACTTGATGAAATGCACAGTAATTTCAAGCTGATATCATTAAAACTTGAGACAGAGCAATTTGAAATGGATATCTTTAAAACTCGATGAGGTGCGCAGCAATTTCAAATGGATTTCTTTAAAACTTGAGATGTAATTTCAAATGGATACCTTTAAAACTCTATAGGATACAGAGCAATTTAAAATTGATATTTTAAAAACTTGATGAGATGCATAGCAATTTCAAATGGATATCTTTAAAACTTGATAGGATACAGAGCAATTTCATGTGGATATCTTTAAAATTTGAGGAGATGCACAACAATTTCAAATGGATGTCTTTAAAACTTGATAGGATACAGAGCAATTTCTTATGGATATCTTTAAAATTTGAGGTGATGCACAATTTCAAATGGATATCTTTAAAACTTGAGACACACAGCAATTTCAAATGGATATCTTTAAAACTTGAGGAGATGCACAATTTCAAATGGATATCTTTAAAACTTGATAGAATACAGAGCAATTTCATATGGATATCTTTAAAATTTGAGGAGATGCACAACAATTTCAAATGGATATATTTAAAACTTGAGACACACAGCAATTTCAAATGGATATCTTTAAAACTTGATGAGATGCAAAATTTCAAATGGATATCTTTGAAACTTGATAGGATACAGAGAAATTTCATATGGATCTTTAAAATTTGAGGAGATGCACAACAATTTCAAATGGATACCTTTAAAACTTGAGACACACAGCAATTTCAAAAGGATATGTTTAAAACTTGACAAAATACAGAGCGATTTCAAATGGATATCTTTAAAACTTGATGTGATGCACAATTTCAAATGAATATCTTTGAAATCTGAGATACAGAGCAACTTCAAATGGATGTTTTTAAAACTTGATGGGATATAGAGCAAAATGTACGCTGTTGTATTTTACAGTAGATTTACACTATTCTGTTTCCTCAAAATCCACAGCCCCCGTCCGGATAAGTCCAGGCACTTCAGCTGAAGAAAGGAATGGAAAGGTCTCGCTGATCACAAATGTCTGCCTGTTCTACGGAAGTGGGTTAGCTCACACGAACGTACGGACAACGACCGATTCACAAGTCAACGAGCCACCACTGTACCGATGCAATTGCAATATTGACGTGCTGCCTAATCCACCTGGCTTTGTTTTGACATCACGACAATTGCACACAGCCCGCGTCCGATGTAATTAAATTGTCCCGTTATACTGACACGGGCCCACCGGGTGTTTACAAACATGGTTCGACTCTATCAATTACGTCACGGTATAATGGGGTCACTGCATCATATTTAACGTTGTTGCATCGATTACAAAGGGTACTACGCCAAGATGAAAATGCAAACGTATTAATGGCCTAGTACGCACAGTGTTCGGCTACCTAACGAAGTTTAATGCGAACACACAGTGAAAACTAATTTGTAAACGGATTTATCATCTACCTCGAGAGTTCATTCCATTTAGATCCGTCCCGACTTGAAGTGTAAATGATCTATCCATTTCTCATTTGAACGTATTACAAATGTTCTCTTTTTGGGTTATAGAATTCTGCTAGCTGCGGTTGACTATTTTTATCGAAATTCTTCAATTATTGTATTGCTATATTTTCGCGTTTAACTCTTCAACGGAAAGCATTTTCCATGTGTCTTCATTACTGTCTTCACTTGATAAGCTATGATCTTCTACTATCAGAAATTTCAGTTCTTAATTTTGAATTTCACTCGGCATACGACTGTTTTATAAATCCGTTTAGAAAAGTTGGGACTCTCAATATCTTATATCAGTAGTTCTTAAACTATGGGAGAGCTAATAGTCAGAGGTCCGTAAGTGAGTTTTCAAACTAGAATTTTACTATTTCATTATGAGAAATATAATAATCAAATGCAATCCCAGCAATAGATGTAACTTAATTCTCATAATAATGTTGCAATTATAATTTTTTATTATTGACAAAGTTAATTTTTTGAAGTCTCTAAACGAAACTTGAATTTGTAATAATTTGTAAAGTGAAAATAAACAGTTTATTACATGAAAATATTTTCTTATTTTGTAGTAAGCAAAAGTATAATGGTACTGTATTAAGGAGTCCGGCAAAATGCACATCATAAGAAAGGGGTCCTCGAATTTTAGTTTAAGAATACCTCGCTGCTCAATAATTTTATTTTTATGTATTTTCTACTTCCGTTGTGGTAACGCTCTTCTCCTTGTACCGCAGAGGCTTCGAAATTAACACTTCATTTTACAGTATAATCAGAAGTAGAGTTTAAAATGTATCTGGGAGATCTGAATTCTGAAATCTGTTTTAATAGGTTATTTTTAAAGATTAAAACAGCGTTTATCTCCTACATGTTGTATTTTAAAACATCATTATTTAAATTAGGTTTTACAGCAATTGGTTATATTTTCGTAAAAGTTACCTTTAGAAGACAAACAACAGTGTTGCTAAGAGCTGACTGTTTCACGGAGAACCGTTTGTAATTTTCAGCTAGGACTGAATAAGTTGTAAATATTTATTATTTTCTTGCACAGGAATAGTCGCAGTTAGGTATAAAATCCAATAATATGTTCATATCTGGTATAAATATTACGTAATGAATTTTTCGTCTTTCTATTTTTTAACCAAATTCTATACATATTATCCTAGATCATATATACCCAGATTGGTCGGCCTCATAGGCTTCGACGGTAACAACTTTTGTCAGGTTTACTATGTTGCCATCTAGTTGTTACATAAGGAGTCACGTCATAACTCCCATTTGAATTGCATTAGCGACTGTACTGCCATCTCTTGTTCGTTTGCGGCGGACGGGTGGCGATCCTGGCGGTTGTTCTATTCAAAGTGCTACCAATTTTAACATAGAGATGAGCTATCTGTTATATATATGATCTAGAATATTGTGCAAATTTGAGTCTACACGATTATTTTGTTCTAGCTCCCCTTAGTGGATAATGGAGAACAACGTAATGATGGCAGAGGTAACGAAAATGATGCCGGAAACTGTGTTCCACATCATCTTCGTGCGCCACAAATCCCTTTCTTGTCGGGCCATACTTTGAGCCTGGATCTCCGGTGTGGTCAGTAGACTCTACACTCTACAGCCCCTCAGTTACCGGCGTGCACACAATGGCAGTACATTTGGCAGCATCGTAACGTGTGTCACATGCTGAGCACAGAGATCGACTATCTGTAGTCTCGGTTCGATCCCTAATAGGCCAATTAAATTGTCCTCATGTTGCATACCCAGGATTTATTTACATAATCCAGTACCGCGACTAACAACGCGAGCTCGAGGGAAATGCTGCCGTAACACGTGCAGAACCGCACAAGTACCGGTTGCCTAGCAACGGTGCGATGTAATGGGAAGAAGCTGAGGTAGATCGAGATCCTTAACACGGGCGTAACAACGCCTCGGGGCGGGGACAGCACGGTGTTCGAAAACACAGTGCACGAAACAGAGACAACAAGCACCACAGAGCGAGAGAGACGTTAAGGCAAGTAGACAGATAAGTTATGTAAGTAGATAGATAGTAAGATTATAGATATAGAGAAATCGACAGATATAGATGTAGATATAGATATAGACAGAGAGACAGATTAGATAGATAACAGAGGTTGATTCACGAGGATTTACCGTCCTTTATGGAGCTTATTTCTGAAGGCATTTTGAGCAAACAATACCATATCAACACAGTTACTCTTCTCAATATTTTCAGAGTTACACTAATTTAAAATTGTTTGTAAAATACGTTTTTTCTTTAGTTTTAAGGTAAAAGAATAATACAAATAGAGAATGAACCATTCAGAAGTATCATTTCTTTAATTGGCAAGTATTATGAAGCTGAAAATGTGCTGTGAACTCCTTAGTTGTTTCGTACAGATATCTTTTTCTATTTTTAACTAGAAAATTACATTATTCTTACGCACTTATCACAACAATTATTACAAATCACACCACTCCACCGACTTAATTATTTGCATTTCAATTTTGCATCCTAATTTACTGCCTTGGAGAGTTTACAACACATTTTAAAAAATGTCGCCGTCCGCTTGAGTACACTTGGCCGCACGCTTGTGAACGGCACTCGTCGCGCTACGTAACTGCATACGGCTATCTTTAATAGCTGGCTGCTGACTGCACGCTGATCAAGATGACGCGTCCACAACAATGCGTTCCAATAACGAAACGCAACTATGTAAATATTAAGAACAGGACCCATGTTTATATGAAATTTTTTGCTCAGAAGTCTTCGGAAATAAACTCCGTAAAGGACGATAAATCCTCGTGAATCACCCTGTATGTTACATTAGATAAGAAATATTAGATTGAATTGGATAATCTACGTAAAGATAATTTTTTGGTCATACAGAATTATCTGTTCTGGTCACAATTCATTATTAATGGAGAAACATTCGCTCTGGCGCCGGGGATCGAACGCGGTTCCATGGTTCTACGCATTTTTCTCCATTAATAACCAATTGTAACCATAACAGATAGGCTAATTCTGTACGACCACCAAATTATCTTTACGTAGATTATTCGCCAAAGGTGCATATACTGTGAAATCCCGGCCACTAAGTCGCTCAAATGAGTGCGCTCCTTGTATGATGACAGTTAACTTAATATACGAGTGTGTATGTGTCAACATACAGTATATGTCGAACATGGAGTAAGGCCACAGAGGGAAAATATCAAAGGAGAAAAATTCGATCCGGTGCTGTGGATTGAACCTCGACGTAGCTCAATGGTTAGAGCACTCGTAGAACCGAGGACCCGGGTTCGACCCCCGACTCCGGAACAAATTTTTCGCCATTAATAACCGATTAAATGAGATAAGCTAGATTAGATTGAATTATATTAGGTAAGAGATAAATTAGATCAGATAAGATTAGCTAGGATAGGATAAGATAGGTGGAGAAAGATAAGGACGAAGTGAGAGATAGAGATGAAATACAGCATGCTGAACACTGCCCCGTGCGATCACGTCAGGTGTCCATGACAGCGACACTATGCATTTCGAAGAAGCGCTGTCGATAGCGGGAATCGAACCCGGGTCCGCTGGTCTGCGCGGGCGACCCACGCTAATGCAGGCCGCGTATCGATTCGAAGACTTCGCCCGGCCGTTTATATTTAGACCACCCGCGTTACCTGCCGCGTTACGGGCATTTCGAATTTCGGAACAATTTCCGGTCACAGACAGAAGACGAGCGGTCGATACCAAGTACATGCGGTTCTCAGCTAGCGGCCCGAGACGCATGCCTGGTGATAACTTTTATAGATAACTTACGATCCCAGTTTGGAGCAAAAAGAAAAAAAAAAAAAAAAAAAAAAAAAAAAAAACAGATCGGACATCTTTATTAAGTGATTATTCCAACACGCTACAGTTACATAAAAGCCAATATTCTTGAATGATATCTGAATTGGACTATCTATTTTTAGTAATGTTCAGGCCATTCCACTGGTTTAACGTAAAATCACATTTTGTACAGTTTTAATTTTAATACATCTTGATTTTACAGGGTTGTTTCCGATCTCCGATAACGAATTTGAATGACATCATGTGCGTCAGAAATCACACCGACAGCTGAATTGCGGCGAGAGGTGACAGACCAGTAGTGAGTGATTTCATAATCAGAGTGCACAGTGTATCACAGTAGCAATGCCCAAGAAAATCGAGCCTTTTTGGGACGGGTACATAACTCTTTCCGATGCCAAGTAGGTAGAGTTACGTGAAAATCATAGGAGCCTGCAGAAAACGTGGTTTTGTTATTTCCAAGAAAGTCATCTTGTGTGTACCTAATAAAACTGGCAAAGCTCGGATGGGATTAATTCCAGAGTGGAAAAAGCAAGCAAATCCACTCCCTCCCCCATCAAAAGTCGCCGCACCCCACGAGATGATACAAATTAATTCCATTCGAGCTTTACCAATCTTATTAAGTACACAGAAGATGCCTTTCTTGCAAATAACGAAACCTCGTTTATTACAGACTTCTTTCATTTTCACTTAACTGTACTTGTCAACGGAAAGGGTTGTTATGTACCTCTCCCAAAAAGACTGGATTTTCTTGGGAATTTCTGCTGTGAGTCGCCGTGCACTCTGACTATTAGATCACTCACTACTGGTCTGTCACCTCGCGCCTCAATTCAGTTGTCGTGTGACTCCTGACGTAGGCCTACATGTCATTCAAATTCGTTATCAGAGATCGGAAACAACCCTGTAATTAATTTTCAATTAATTTCAAGTGTAATTCAAACCATAATGTTCCTACAAATATGATCAATGCGTTAAGGGAGAGAGAGAGAACGAAGCTCTTCCACTTCGTGCATTGGTATGCATGCGTGTCCACTGCATCACTGTTCCGTAACATCAAATTCAGTTAGTTCCCAGACGTCTAGAACTGTAGTAGATCAAGAAGGGAGAATAATAAAATTATTACATTGAGAAACAGATTCTGCTCCAGCCACATGTGAAGAAACATGAAAAATGATATGCCACAAATTTCACATATTTGTCATCTAATTTAATTTTCCCTTGCTTTATTGACAGTTATCACAAAAATAAAGAAAACACAAGGTTAATACAAATGATGCGTTCGTGAGGGAGCTTGGCTTCTCCACAGAGTAGTATGTGCTTACCCGTGACGGTAAGCACATAAGTTCACAGTGGTGTCGCGACAATTCGTCCGGGTCAATTTGTCACTACGACAATTTGTCCCAGAAAAAATTGGTACCTGTAATGATTGGTACATTTTACAAGTTTGTCCCGGTTAATTGGTTCCATTTTAATTTGTACCGGACAGAATGTGCCACAATAATGCATCAAAGAATGTTAAATTTCTGTGAAAACGACAAGACTTTAAACTGAATAAAACATTCTAAATTGAAAAGTATATAAATACATCTACATTGTAAAGTGTATACATTATGGATCGTTCAAGGTTAACGTTATCAGAGAAGGGAAAACAAAAACTGATATATAAGGGATACCTTTATACAAAGCACAGAGAAAGTGGAAGAAAAATTGAATGGAGACGTGAGAAAAGAGGAGAATGCGTATCTGAATACATAGTTTAGTAAGTGGAACTCATGAAGCCCTTAAAGAGAATGACCACTCCCATGGACCTAATTGGGGCAGATGCAAGGCCTTGGAAATGGTGTCAGGTTTTAAAGAAGCTATAGTATCGTCCAATGAATCTATTAGTTCAACAATAACAGATGTTATGAATATACTTGACCGAATTAAAGTTGACAAAGATGGTCATGAACGGTTGCTACATTTCAATGCTGACAGTAAATTAACATTGTTTGTCACACAAAATCAACCGCGAAAACTTATTACATCTGGATATTGGATTTGTGATGGAACTTTTGCATCTGCTCCTAAACTTATGTGTCAACTATACACGATCCATGCTAATATCCTAGACCATACGTATGTAACAGATAGGTCATCGCTATGTTAAAATCGTTTGCACTTTGAAGAGAACAACCGCCAGGTTCGCCACCCGTCCGCCGTAAACGAATACGAGATTGCAGTACAGTCGCTAATGCAATTCAAATGGGAATTATGACGTCACTCTTTATGTAACTACTAGATGGCAGCGTAGTAAACCTGACAAAAGTTGTTAACGTCAAAGCCTATAAGGCCGACCTATCTGGGGTATATATGATCTAGGCTAATATCAGAGGCCAGTGATTTCCTGTTGTCATGGCCTTGTTCCAAAACAAAACCAAAGTCTTATATTATCAGCTGTTTAGTGAGTTAATAGATAAAGTGGATATACTTTTCGGAGAGCAATAAATTGTCTCCTTCATTTTATTTCCACTGATTTCGAGCTAAGTGCAATTAATGCAATAAAGGAAACTTTTCCACGAGTTAAACCAGCCTAATGTTTGTTCCATTTAGGACAGGCATTATGGCGTAAGTTGCAATCTGAAGAACTAAGGGGGCAGTATGTGCAAGAAGACAATACGGACATTCGCTTGCAGCTCCATTCCCTAATTGCACTGGCATTCGTCCCGTACAGGCAGGAAAATGACGGATATGAAGTAATGGAAGCATTCAACCTCCTGAGAGAAGCCTCTTCAGGTATTCTAGAGTCTTTGTTTCAACATGCAGAGAAGAACTACGTCTTGGACGTCGGTACAAACAACCTATGTTCCCAATCAATCTGTGGAACCGCTATGATCGCAGCACAATAGCTGGTCTTCCAGGAACCACCAATCCAGTAGAACGCTGGCATTACAGATTAACCCTTCTCATGGGGAAATCACATCCTTCTCTTACAGATTTCCTGCAAAAACTCCAAAATGAAGTAGCTTCAGTTAGTATGCAAATTCTCAGATTGGATGCAGATGGTTCCCCAAAAAGAGGGGGGAAAAAAACTATGTCGAAGCAGACAAAAGGATAACCAGAATTCTCGAAGGATATGATGAATATAAAGATAATGAAGACATACTTGGTTACTTGCGAGCTATTGCTTACAATGCAACTGGCAATTTATTTTAAGCTTCTATGGCATTATTAATTATTATTTTCAAATAAATATTTATTACGCTTCAACTCTCTTGTCACTTATTGCTCGGTACAAATCTTTTCACGGTACAAGTTTCCCGGGACGAACAGTCTGTACCGAATTTGCCACGATACAAATTGTGCTTGGTACGAAATACATGGAACGAAAAGTACTGATACGAATTCCCTGGGGCAAATTCTCGCATAATCAACGAATGCACTGCGGGTGGCATCGACGCAATGCCCATAAGGGGCGATGTTATAATTTATGTTACAATTTTCCTTTAGTGATGAGCAGAAAAACGCTCGACGTTAGAAGTGTTGTCACATCCCGATTTTGGCTGAAAACTTTATAGTCACTCGCAATCCCTTTCACCCTATCAACATTTAGATTAGAATTTTTGTGGTGAACATAGTAGGCTACAAATGCCTGATGACACTTCAGGACAGCGGTCATCAGCACAGTTCTCCCTCGGGCTAGCATCTCTTACTCGCGGAAGACATTGCACTAGCGTACATCCGTGGCTCCTGACGGATATGCTGTCTCCCTATCCCTTCTGCACGATGGAGCATATTTCGTTACATTCTTTACGCTTTACCCATTTCAGCGATTGCTGACGACCACTGCTTTAGGAGCATAACCAACAGATATTGGCCCTTTAAAACATTGACATTAAGGTTATAACAGGCTGACATATAGGTCACGTACCCTTAGAAATCACAAGCAGAGGATGAGAAGCAAATTTGTGCTTTATGGTACATAGGAAAGGACTGTCTGAAATTTAGTCTATGAATGCTATTCATTAAGCCTGGAAGATATAATCTGTTTTATTATCTCAAATACAGGCAAAGAACAGTGCCAAAAGGGATTGTGAGCAAGCTTGTGCATCTGATTAAGGTCTCAGGTCTGTTTAATACACTCCGCCCTTCTGAGGCAGGCATAATGGACCCGCTGGGGACGAGGTGCTCAGAGACGATCCAACCCGCATCCAATTATTTTCTGTCTCTAGCTCTGCAGCGATGCAGTCGCACAGACACTCTACCGACTGAGCTGTCTCTGTGTGGCCCCGGCCTTCAAATCAACAGTCACGGAATGTTAGTGACCCGTGGGCCGTGAGCCACGGGTGGTCTGCTGTGCACGTGACTTGAAACACGCCACGCCCTGCAGGGACAAGACGGACTGACTAGCGCCTCGCAACAAGATATAGTACAATAAAATCACTCTCTTTCTCCCCTTCCACCGCTACCCCCACCATCACTATCACAATTCTCTTCCTCTATTTTCGGGAAATAAACATATACATTAATTTTAAAAATTATGCGGACTTTCGTGAACTATGGGACTGTTAACTTTTTAGCTATTCAATTTGTCGGCTGACTTCAGTAGCTTTAGAAATTAGAATATTGTTCAAGCAATTAATTGGAGTAGGAGAAGAAAGATTTCAGTGGATCTCTTCTTATGTTGAAATTAAATCAAATGAGAAAGCGATTATTTAGCTAAGAAGGGTATAAAAATACAAAACTGAGGGATCACACATCTATTCTGTCATTCAGAAAAACTCAATTAGATCCAGTGTCAAGTCGTAAGAAAATTATATCCTAAACCAGATTAGATCAATAAAATAAATGACCTGATCTTTTAACCGAGAAGGATGATTCTTTCAGAATCAGCAATAGGCGAAACTATTAATGGGTTTCGCATAATAACCAATCATGATTATCTAGCAGAGCATCTATATCGCTTCAACATCATTGCATCGCCAAACTGCATGTCGTGAAAGAAGAATGCTGTTATGAATTGGGGGCCACCTGGAGGAGTGTCGGACACTTCAGAATCACTGTAATGGAACGAATGGCTAAACATATTAAAAAGATACAAGACTAATGACAGTTTGTTCCTGTTATCCGAAGAGTTGATTAAATAAGTAAACTTTTTCTGAACCAGTCCTTATAAAACCGACAATAATTTTTTTCGATTATTTATTCATATTTATTATCGGATTCACACACAGCTCCTACACATGGATCCAGAATACTGTTATCACTTACAATAAAATCAGTAACTGTATCATCTTCTCTTTTCTCATTAATGCATATTAGAAATCGGTTCGCCGTTGTTTTAATAAACGCACGTATTTTATACAAACATGAAATAAAAAGCGATATTTCGAAGCTCGGTGACTTGCCAGAAAGTTCAGAAGTAACTCGCAACATTATAATGTTGTAAAAAATCCTTATCAATTTTTCATTAGTTCGACAACTTCTTGAAAGCAGGAGACAGTGTTATAAAATTTCGTTCTTGAGAAGAAATAGTTGGATCAGAAAGATACGAGCTTGTTAATTTCATAGTACATGTTATAGGTATGTGAACCGTGATCCTTAATCTATTATCAACCATGTAACCGCAATTCATTATTCTAATTAATATTTTAGCTAAATAATATATTTACATTTCGGTCAACTAAGCTAACACCTCGTACTGTGTGAAATTCTGTTCATCTTTCGCAGATTCCTATCGCGACTCCATTTCAAACATTTTTACGAGTAGTTCGTGATGTTAGAAATCATCTCACCATACGGACTTCATCTCTTACAATTTTGGAAATTCGAGTACGGGAGATGCAATGTTCTAATCGAACTCTTACCAAGTTGTGGGATTCTACGAGTAGAGTTCAACACATCTAGGTTATTGCGAAGATGTTTTTAAAAGGTAAACATTATCGTCAAGTTTCTATGAATATCCGATAGTTGCAGCACATCTTCGAGCGAATGGATCCTAGAACCTCGCGATAGCCTACTAATAGTCTCTGATTTTAACCACTCTTAATAGAGTGTCAACTGCTACGGACGGGCAGTTATAGAACGTAATGATGCGTTGGTACGTTTTAAAAATCCACTTTTCGGAGAGAAAATGGCTGACTACTGCCTCTAAGTCTATAGGCCTACATAGATGAGATGGAATCCAATCTTGGAAGGGGTTTTATTCAGTTACGTTCAAACTTAAGGACTTATGCTTGAAACATGCCTCTGGCCTATATCTGAGATATAGGGTAAAGTTGCCTATTTCCGTGATACCCCTACACTAATCTCGTGATACTTTTTTAAATTGAATGTCGGTCAAAGTCTTGCCGTTCGACCATAGCGCCAGACATTTTTCTCGAAAGAGTGCATCTTTCGCCTACTTTTCAGACATCGGTGAACTTCCTATCAAGATGGCCAACCTCGTGACATTCAGTCAAAACAGTATCACGGAATTATGCAACTTTACCTACATGAGCTCAAGAGACTTACCCCCAGATATTTTATTGAATATATGTGTTTGGCACAAGCAGTCAAGTAAGTGTTCACATTCAGGGTAAAAATCAAATAACAAGTAGACCTACTGGTACTATAACTTCAGATGTTGACCTTTTGTCTTTAAATAGGTGTCCCATTTATCTTGACCACTCAAAATAACTTTGTTCGTAAGCATCAAATGAAAAATAGTTTCACACAAAAGGTGTACAATTGAAAGGGGGAAATAATACTGATGGGGAGGCAACCTTGTAGCCTTATTTATTAAAGAGATACGAGTACTAACATTGTTTTTTTAAATAGCACTATGTATTTATTATTCAGTATTTCAATTAAGCCCATCAAGACTTGTCCAAAAATGTATCACAGTTATTTTGGGTGGTTAAGATAAATGAGACACTCTGTATGTGAGCACAACAAGTGCGATTAATTAATTAATAGAAAGATAGTGCATACGCAATTTTTAAAAGAAAAAATGTAGTCAAGACACTTATATTATGAATGATTTAAAACTGATTGTAAACATAGATTCAAACGTGTCTGGAGCAAAATTTGAGACAGTGCTAAATATGACAGTACCATACATCCTTAACGAAGCACACCAGTTAAAAGCCTGACGAATAAATTTCATCCGTTAATAAACCACTCTTTACGTGCTTGACTTAGTTAAATTCCTGCAAAAAGTGGGATTTCAAATAATTGTGGATTTTATTTTCCATTTCTTTTCATTGGCATTGAGTAAGGCCAGTTCCATAAACTTGTGGCATTTCAGTTCTCTTTTTCAAGCAGGATCCCTCAAACATTATCCAACATTAAATTTTTCAGTAAGTTTTATTGTATTGGTTTTCGAGCACTTCATTGCTCATGCACTTGGAAACGCTCTAGACAATGGCAATAAACAAAAGAATCACTACGCCGCGCAGGGCAAGAATGACGCACATCGTACAATCTGTTAGAATTTCGAGTTGTGTCTTGTATATTGCTTTCTGAGCATATACAAGACAAATGTTCCCCGACGATTTTCACGTAAATATCCGTGCCTAGATGCAGGAGATAAATCTAAACACTTGCGACCTGTGCCCATATAGTCTATTATATTGGTGAAGTGCCGAGGCACAAGTCTCATCGAGAAATCCATCAGTGTGGACATACCAGTGAAATTGTATGTTCAAGACCTGTCCTTGTTAGTATCAAAATGTTCGAGTCAGTGCTTTCTATCGGTGTGATAAGCACACTCCATCAATCATTACTGCGCGCCGCATGTACTGTTACTATCAGTGCATTCGACAATATTAATCGACATCATGTGTTCTGTTTCAAAGTTTCCACGTATAGAGATCGTTTCCAATCCTTTCCCAGTCTTACCTTCAGAGCAGCGGTTCTGATCCTTTTTCAATGACGTACCACTATTTTCAATTTAGTAAATTAGTTATAGGCTACCATTAACCAAATTTATAATGGAAAATCATGTATCATTCACAGGACCATAATAAACGTTTCTGTGCTCCAACACCAATAACTGATTGCTCTATTTAGGTGTATTTAATTAAAAACAGTTACTATTTGAATTTGTTTAATGGAGTGTTCCATACAATATAAAGAAAACAGCTATGTATGTCTACATTTTGTAATAGAAATTTAAATTGTTTCACACTTTTAGTACCACCAAGCAGTAGCTGACGTACTACCAGTGGTACGCGCACCATAAGTTGAGAACCGCTGCTTTTGAGCGCTCGTTCATACTATTACACTTGGTGCTATTTTCAATTCCTCTTTAACGTCGAAGCTACTTTCTACTAATGTTCCGTTCAGTCAAGTTAATGACAGTTCTAGACGAGGATCTATACCGACTCTTTACTTTTTCGGCGTTTGCTAGCCAAACACATGAATAAGTAAGTAGTATTAATATTTTCAGATAAGTAGGTTTGATTTTCAATTCTAAATTCAGAATCTTGCTAACTTGCTTGTACAGTAGTCGCAAAAAAAACCGGACCGACCCTTGTAGCTGATTTCAGAGCCTTGTTCACTCCAGAGCACGATAGACTGGTAACTAAGACTTTCGTGGTTCGAATTCTGCCTGGTAAGGAAACTTTTTTTTGTTCCTTATTCAAATTTATTCCCAATACTTTTCGACAGCTGGTAAAATTCACGTTCTGGGAATAATAAGTTAATTAAGCAGTAAAATATCGCTGCAATCTAAAAGTATTGGGAATAAATCTCAATAAGGAACAAAAAAAGTTTCGTATATATTATGCAAATCTAGTCTTTCAGGTAATGCTCCCTGTAAAGCAGATTTGTGTGTACTCGATGTGAGTTTCTGGCGTTTCGTCAGCCCACGCGAGTTGTATGGATATAGAGGGAAAAGTTGAGACAGTGTCGGGTAGAGTTCCCGGGTAGCTCAGTTGGCAGAGCGCTGGTACGTTCAACCAGAGGTCCCGGGATCGATACCCGGCCCCGAAACAATTTTTCCTTTGAAATTATTCAAAAAAAAGTTTCCTTCCCAGGCAGGATTCGAACCACGAAAGTCTTCGTTACCAGTCTATCGTGCTCTGAGTGAACAAGTCTCTGAAATCAGCTACAAGGGTCAATCCGGTTTTTTTGTACACTTATCTACGGCTGAAATATTATTTTTAGTAGGTTATTTTACGACGCTTTATCAACAGCTTTGGTTATTTAGCGTCTGAATGAGATGAAGGTGATAATGCTGGTGAAATGAATCCGGGGTCCAACACCGAAAATTACCCAGCATTTACTCATATTGGGTTGAGGGAAAAACCCCGGAAAAAACCTCTACCAGGTAACTTGCCCCGACCGGGAATCGAACCCGGGCCACCTGGTTTCGCGGCTAGACTCGCTAACCGTTATACCACAGGTGTGGACCTGAAATATTATTAAACGCCGCTTCACATGTATTTGTTATTTCTGAATTCCCATTACCACCTGTATTCTAAAGTTTACTATGCTGATCGCCACTTGTAATCTACTATGTGTGCTAGGTATGCATGAACAGATATTACCTAGTTGTCTAATGATTAGACTCTAATCGATTGACTTATACGTATTAAATTCTTTGTTATCTGAAAGTAGAAAGGATTAGGCCTACTCATTTTTTGGATTTGCATTGTACCTTCAAAGCAATCTATTGTATGTTACACGGAATACGACGTTCCCCTTGTAAACACGAGTGGATAAATCTCATCCTCGGCTCACTTCACTGCGCATGCGCGGTATGTGACAAGGTTAGTGGGTTAATTGAGTGGATATCTAAGTGATGAGAGGTTGAGGATCTTAAATCAATGAAATCTTTGCACATAGGCCCTATTTCTCGGCCTCACGTCACTTAGATATCCCCTCAACTAACCCACTAACCTTGTCACATACCTTGTAAAACACTTTCAGACAGCTTCAGAGCAGACGATAACTTGATTTTATGCTTACATCGGTGCACATATGATTAATGTGCATGCGCAGTGAAGAGAGCCGAAGGTGAGATTTATCCACTCGTCTTGTCAACCGATCACGGTTACAAGACGCAAAACAACTCAGGTCGCGGTGCAAGCCTCACCGATACTTTGCGTGCTTGTACGCCGCTGTAAGATAATGAAGATTAAAGTGTTGGTGCCAACTTCAGGACGTCCCGTTTTACTTTCGCTGCATTGTTTTCTGTGAGTTGGTTAAAGTTGAAGGAATTGTTCGATGCAGTTCTTTCCCGGACTACTGTGCAGCTGATGAGAACTGTGAATTGTTGAGTAATGACGGAGTGACGCCGAAGAAAATGAACAAAATAGGCCTAGACCGAGAAAACATGCCCGCATTTTACCATAAGAATTTCTACTTGGACTCTCGAGAATTTGAACTGAAATGTAGAACGCAGAAAGCACACGCTCTTGTTGTTCAGCTAACGCGGCGCCATTTCTCAGTGCAAACAATATTAAGACCCATGGGGAGGGAGCGCCATAATTAGACACACTGGGGAATTTAAGTACAATAAGAACTGCGGTCGGTCGCTAGTGTTGAGCGGTAATATACTCGTGCCTAAAAATTATGAGGGAATGGACTGTCTTGCACACATAACACAAAATTATGTCAGGATGGAACTGTTTGCATGTATTTAGTCTTGCTTATGGTAGGCCTACACTGCTAGACAAAATGTTGGTGTACTAAAACGTACAAAGTGTAATTTTTATCGGTGATGTGTTTTGATTAAGATCTACATTAACCTATTGTAAGTACGTAGTCTATATTTTCATTCTCTCTGCCTTTTCATTTATTCCGATTTACAATCCAATGTGGTTTTGCGGAGGTTGTCTTTGGAACAACACTACAAATTTTGTCTTAAGCGTGGTGAATTTGATCTTAGTCCTCCTTATTTGTGTTTCGCATCTCAGTTGCTCGTAAATGAAATATCATTCCTACTTTCACTCAGTACCAGCATTTAATATCTTACAGAGGTCTGCATCGGACGTTTTCGCTCGAGCGCCAAGTAGTTCATAGCATAATCCGATAGGTAGCGCACATGCATGATGGGTAAAATTGTCACGAGCGATAAATCCTCGAACGGTATAAGCCGAGCGTTAGACATTCGTTCTTGTTACAGTGATGAACTGTGTAGTAACATCATATATGTTTATCATTTCAAAACTTTGCAGTGTTTAACTAACCTCTCCATAGTACAACTACAAAACTTGTTTTAAAATATAATATAAATGTTGTAGGTAAATGTTTCCCCCCCCCCC
Organism: Periplaneta americana; assembly: GCF_040183065.1. Classification (NCBI taxonomy): domain Eukaryota; kingdom Metazoa; phylum Arthropoda; class Insecta; order Blattodea; family Blattidae; genus Periplaneta; species Periplaneta americana. The sequence goes on along the minus strand of NC_091122.1, from coordinate 94,247,050 downwards.
ACACAGGAGTGATTTTGTTTTTGCCACATCTGATAGATGTTATTAGATGTAAATGTAATTATTATAAACGGAGAACACAATCACGATAATGCAAGAACTGTACCAAGTTTTCTAGTAATAATAATAATAATAATAATAATAATAATAATAATAATAATAATAATAATAACAATAATAATATAATAATAATAACAATAATAACAATAATAACAATAATAACAATAATAACAATAATAATAATAATAATAATAATAATAATTATTATTATTATTATTATTATTGTATCAATCTTTGCGTCTGTAACAGTTGTGCAGCATGATTATTAGTTTTATTATATTTTCTGTGACGTTATCTCTGTACTAATATTGTTATTAATCTACTGCTATATTAATAATATTTTGTAAAACGTTTCTACATTGTCGCCGTATATAGGCGGAACACTATGTATGGACCTATCATATTATATATGTGGTAAATCAAATATTGAATAATTATTAATTAGCAATAATAACTGTATATCGAAGTTTTTCATACTATTTTATTTATAACTTCATATTCCAGTTTTGGTACATTCCATTGACTGTTCCATTAAACGTTTTTCATAAACGCAGAAAATAAAGCCTTATTTTTACCGTGTGAGCAAAACATAATATGTGTATCTTATCTGTCGCCTTCCATACAACATAAGACATGTCGGTGAGATAATCTTGTGCTTCTATTTATTACGAGCGCATCACGACCGATCGTATCTCACTCGAGGGTGCGACACTCGACCGAGTTCAAGCGAGCGATTTAATTCCAATGCAGCACTCTACATTTGCCTTCAAAACTAATATCTACTCTCATGTCTACTCTCATTATAATTTTCGATAATGAAGCCCTATTGAATTTTTAATCGTGCAGGACAAAATAAAAAAAAAATCTGCCCGTGTTGATTAAGCTCTAAAGTCACGAATACTCCTGCTGTGCCTGTCTAGCGCGCTGGCCTTCCACTCAGGCGGCCCGGGTTCGATCCCCGGTCAGGTATCGGTGAAGTTTACGGACAAAATAGACGTTGCAGAGGGTTTTTTCTCGGGTTACTCCCATTTCCCTCCTTCATTCCACCAATACTCTCCACTACCCTCTCATTTCATTTACATACATCCTAACTGTTATGTAGGTATTTCACTGCAAACTCAGCATTCTCTAATATTTCATTTTTTGCCTTGCTCTTAGCCTCCGCATATATGATCCATATATCTTAATATCGTCTATTATCTGATATCTTCTTCTTCCCCGAATTCTTTTCCCGTTCATCATTTCTTACAGCCATTTCATTCATCATCTGTAATAGTAAAACAAAAAAAAAAGTTGCGGTGGTGTTTAGGGGTAGTACGGGTTTCCGATGGTGATATAGGGTCTAAGAGGTTGGATCTCCGGGCTCAAGTTCGTCAGTAGATGATAGGCCCTTGACCTGCAGGGCCCAGAAATGATGACCTGCCAGTCAGCGTCGGATCACGATGTCACCCGGACCATCCGACGGACTTAGACAATCATCGCATATAGGGCGTACAATGGACCTAAACTACCTAAGTGCAAGAATCCATCCCAGATCCAGCCCTCGTGAAATAAATAAATAAATAAATAAATAAATAAATAAATAAATAAATAAATAAATAAATAAATAAATAAATAAAATAAATAAAATAAATAGTCAAAATACATTTTAAGTAATGTATCTCTTGAAAAAGCCTAGGCTTTGTCTAAAGATATACAGTGAATTTTACAATCCGATTAAGTCCAATAGGCCTATAATTTTACTGGTCTAAGGCAGTATTTATATACTGTAATATGCAGTGAAACCATAATCCGTAACTAATCACATAAATATAACACTTTGTTCATTATCGATATTTTTACGTTATTTTCTTGTTATTTATTTATATCACATTTGCGAGCAGAATGTCTGACACGGTATGGCATATATCGAACTCTTGTCCCTTTTGTGATAATATGCTGTTAGAGAATTCAACAGATCGTAGGCTCCCATATTTCGGTTTCATTCTGGGTATGCCACGACTGCTTGCTCCCGAATTGCCATCATCAATGTCACTTCCTTATCTTGTAGCGAAGGGTCGTTGCTAGGATACCTGCTCGGCGCAGAAAGGAACAAAAGGAGTGCGCCTTGAATGGGAGCAATTCAGTACCGAGGACCTTATGTGTCCCTGGGCTACCGCATTCCACGGACCGTCGACCTGCCCATGTGACATCTTGCAAACAGCGCTTTGCAGGCTATCCACACCGCGATCTGCATGCTAACCTGAACTGGTATTGAAACAAGTTACCAGCTTCTGACAAATGTATGGCTCTACTGGATATACTACAATTTCAATGGTGTGGGATACAAGAAATGACGGTTAGTGACCTTGATTACGTTCTACCTACATTTTGGTTTCATTATATTCTGGAAAGGTAGTGAAGGAAGTCACCTGCTCCTAGCCGGGTGATACGGGTTAAATTAGTGGCTACGATGAAAGCCGTCTGGATAGCTTCTTTGGCACAGCAGTGGTTTACGAGATTGCAGACCCGGGTTCGAAACCAGGTGATGGTGGAGTCATATTTGTGGTGGAAAAAACCAAGGTTCCTGATGATTTTTCTAAAAAATTCTTCGCTTTTCTCAATCGTTTCACCGTCACGCTCAATTTCAATACCGGTATTCTTTTATAATTTCGATAGTATTTACCTAAAACTGTGCAGTGTATTGTAGTACCGATATTGTGACTGGTGCATAGATGGCATCCTATACTGAAGAGGCGTACTAGGGAAGACTGTTGTACTTTGAATCAATTTTCACATTTCATTTTTCTTAATTTTGGAAAATGAAATTTTTAAAATGAAAAAAAGTGTTTGAAATAATTATTGAAGATATCTTTACAACTTCCTATAGGTATTTTCCTGTTTTACGGGTCTATTAAGGATGAAGAAAATAAAATGAGATATGTAAAGTGTTCCATATTACAGCAGGTTCGTGTACCTTGGATCATACACTCTTGTACCTTGGAACGTTGGAAAACAGGAAAAGTGTTTGAAATAATTATTGAAGATATCTTTACAACTTCCTACAGGTATTTTCCTGTTTTACGGGTCTATTAAGGATGAAGAAAATAAAATGAGATATGTAAAGTGTTCCATATTACAGCAGGTTCGTGTACCTTGGATCATACACTCTTGTACCTTGGAACATTGGAAAACAGGAAAAGTGTTTGAAATAATTATTGAAGATATCTTTACAACTTTCTACAGGTATTTTCCTGTTTTACGGGTCTATTAAGGATGAAGAAAATAAAATGAAGAGATATGTAAAGTGTTCCATATTACAACAGGCTCGTGTACCTTGGATCATACACTCTTGTACCTTGGAACATTGGAAAACAGGAAAAGTGTTTGAAATAATTATTGAAGATATCTTTACAACTTCCTACAGGTATTTTCCTGTTTTACGGGTCTATTAAGGATGAAGAAAATAAAATGAAGAGATATGTAAAGTGTTCCATATTACAACAGGTTCGTGTACCTTGGATCATACACTCTTGTACCTTGGAACATTGGAAAACAGGAAATACTGTATAGATGGAAATATAGCTGTAAAAATCACTATAATTTAAAAATACATTTGCTATCATTTGCAGGCTTCTGTGTTTGAGATTTTAATTCCTGGAGGAGCCAGAACTGCTTCAACAACTTTCTTCAAGGCATTCGGATTAATTGGAGGCCTCTTAACTCCAGACTTACTTCGTGACATAGAAAAACAAAAACCGATAGCATCATGTACCTTGGAACATGTTCCTTAGTACAAGATGTTTTGTGATCCAAGGTACAAGAGGGTGCATGTTTAAACAAATATGACTGCCTAAACTAGAGATGAGAATAAATCATGGAAATTAACACACGCATTTACTCACTAGATGATAGGGAGCATACCGCACTTGATAGATATTTACAAATACAATTTGGTTTTGTGTTAGAAAACATAACTTAACAATGAACGAAATATTTACTTTTGATACCAAAAAAATTGTTTCGTCAACAGAAATTACACTTTATAATAAATCAAACCGAAACTATAACCAGAGCTACCTAGCGGCTTTCTCTGGAATCTACTTCAGTTTGAGTCGCCTAGGTAACAACAAAAGTCAGAAACAAAAAAATGATGCAAGGCACACTATGATCAAGGTACAACAGCTTTCGAGAAAGTGGAAGGGATCTCCAATGGGACTCCATGGAACCCGTCAGTCTACATGACTGAATCAGCATTGAGAAGGTCTACCATATAGCTGTCACGGTATCCATAAAGAAAGCGGTCGTTCGGACTTCAATAATCATTCTTAAGTAAGGAGTATTAAGGCACAATAGCTCATTCGAAGTTGCAGTGCTAGCCTTCGGACAGTTCTTAGTACAAAAAATAAGTAAAGAAAATACTACAAAATCCTAACATGATTTCTTTAGGAACCAAAGTGAACTAGAAATCGATGGTCAAAAAAATACCGTAAATGTTTCGCTTCAAAATTCCTAGCTTGGCAAACGGATGCGTCTATAGATGTTTCATCGCAGAGAAGTCTTATGGACAGAGAAGACAAAAAAGCATACAAATGTGACTAATGAAACTAATTAAACGACGCTGCACCAACTACGAGGTTATTTATGGTCGGTTGGATATGTGACATTGAAATGACATTTGGCGAGATGTGGCCGAGGATTAGCAGTTGGTTTACCTGACATTCAACTTATAGATGGAGAAAATGTCGGAATAAAACCCAACCAGGTAATGGTCCAAAGTGGGATTCCACGCTCGGGTGCAAATTTAGATCACGTGATCTAACTACAGCGATGACCCCATGCGACAGGATATTTTTCAAGTTCCGCAACGTTTCAGGGATTTAAACGGGAGACAAATAAAACCTATAAAAGGAACACAATCCTTATAAAAAAAAATATCGAAGTTTGAAGGCTCAACCAAGAAGAGGTGCAGAGAACAGTTTTCTGTAACCATGAAACATACACTGCTTCTAAACCATACATTTGGAAGAAGAAGAAGAAGAAGAAGAAGAAGAAGAAGAAGAAGAAGAAGAAGAAAATGTTATCACATATTGTTACTTACATTGTTTGCACTTCTATATGATTAAGGGAAGAATTCTCGAGACGCTTACCTGAAACAAAGAAAAAAAAGAACTACATGAAGACCAAAGTTTATACTATATAACAATAAATAGCCTACATTTAAACTACTGTATTATTGGAATCGATCTACTGATTGATCTATGTGTCGACTTCGTTTCCTTTCCCATCCTATAGATGTCCTTTTTGTGTTCCCGTCATTCTCCATCATCCAAGCAATGACATGCTATTTAATTCGCTTAGTTGCAGCTAAAATGCCTCCACTGTCTATCTATATGCTATCTTCCGAGAGGCAGTTGTTCCTTTCTGGTTCACGTATTTATATATACGTAAGTAACCTTATCCTTTGGTTTACTCTGGTTCGGTTTCTTTAATTGTACATACTAAATTTCTCATCTAAACATACCAATAGACTATTCTTCCCTGGCTGCTACATTTCTTTCATTATTATTATTATTATTATTATTATTATTATTATTATTATTATTATTATTATTATTATTATTATTTATTTATTTTTCTTGTGTTTGTTATCGTTACTACATTTGTGTTGAAATTTTTTATACTTAAAGCATTAGGATTTTTTATGATTCCATATTATCTCATATTAATAATAATTACTTTTGTTACTATACTTTAAAGAGATTTTATTTAAACCAAATTGTCAGTTATAGGTTCGGCGGTTAGTTACCGAATGTTTATTTGAATACGACATCGATTACTCCTTGCTACCTGTGCAATCACTTCCTTGCTCCACAAAGCCTGCTTTTTCAGTTCTTCCCGAGTAAGACATTTTGATTATCCGCTTCCGGTGATAAGAATGGGGCACGTCACAAACTATTTTGGATAAAGTATGTGTTCTTTATTTTCTTATTTTATTGGGTTATTTTACGACGCTGTATCAACATCTCAGGTTATTTAGCGTCTGAATGAAATGAAGGTGATAATGCCGGTGAAATGAGTCCGGGGTCCAGCACCGAAAGTTACCCAGCATTTGCTCATATTGGGTGGAGGGAAAACCCCGGAAAAAACCTCAACCAGGTAACTTGCCCCAACCGGGATTCGAACTCGGGCCACCTTGTTTCGCGGCCAGACGCGCTGACCGTTACTCCACAGGTGTGGACAGTATGTGTTATTCATTGATTAAGTTATTTATTAACAACTAGCTGAAAGTACCCGGCGTTGCCCGGGTTTTCCTTTCTGCTTCTATTTTTAATTAAACTGGTTAATAAATTTTCGGAAATCTCGGAAACCTAACTATGCACAACCAAAACGAATTGTCTTTCCTAAGCTTTCCTCGCCCATAAAGATGAATCTTTACTTAACGTCACTTACATGAATTAATGAACTCCTTAGCCAAATGCCTGCCAGGGTTAACTCTATTTAAAACAGTTGTAGATCAGGCACCGAAAAGAAAACATGTCATCATGTGCCTGACGTTAAACAGTTGTTTTAAATTTATTTATTTATTTATTTGTTTTTATTTATTTATTTATTTATTTATTTATTTATTTATTTATTTATCCTGGTGTAGTTAAGGCCATTAGGCCTTCTCTTCCACACCGCCAGAAATACAAATAAAGTAATAGAAAAATCAAATTATAAACAAAGTAAAACCCAACGAAAATATAATTCCTTCTCCTCTTCCTGATCAGTTTCAGCATCGAATCAATATACAGTATACATATATAATTTAATTTATATTGGAAGATTTTTTTACCTCTTGACCGCTGTACACCCACTTATATCATACGCAGTTTTTTTTAATATAACTTGAAACTATATCCCATAAATTCAGAACATATTATATTTGTTCTAATTTTATACAAAGAATACAGATACAATATATACTCGCAATAAGTTATTTTTTAACATAAAGACTAATATTCTGAGAAACGTATAGGCCTACCGGAATTTTAGAAATTAAGAGATTTTTATTTCCACAACGCTTAACATACTAAATTTGCAACGTGAACAACAATATTTTTAGAATTATTACAATGTTGTTTTCAGTGGGATTATGTATATTCACATACTACATTAGCAACATGACAAAATTGCTTATTGATATGTGTAAAATCTTTTTTTTTTCACTACTTTGAATAAAATATAGTTGAGGATGTGAAAAACACGCAGTTTTTAAGTTAATGTCTGCAACTTTGAGCGACTGTCCTTGAGCTTCATTTTAATATGGCTATTACAAATGCTAGTGGCATTGAAATTGCAGTTGCTTAAAATTGAATGAGTATCCTAGCAATACGTGGAATAAAAACATCTCCTTTTATTTTTGCAGTTAATATTGCCAATTCTATTACGTTTCGTATGAGTTTTTCATACCAATTCTTATTCGTGCATAATTTTGGTGGGTCAATATTTCGCAATAGTACTATTGGTTATTCATTATTATGTAAATTATCTGGTAGCAATCCTTGTAGTTTCAAAGAATTCTAGAATTCAGTTGTATAAAACAGTTTTCTCACTATCTACAAAACTGCATCGAGGAATTCATAATACGGTCCTCGACTGCATAAAGATACTTATTGTATGAATTATCTTGTTTTAGCCTTCATGATGTGTAACAACGATGTAATTTAATTTCTTGTTAAAATTTCCAAGGCCTCGTGAAAGTCGATGTTGAATACAACAGACAATAATAAAAAAACAATTGACTATAGATTTTTTTTTTTAATTTATTTGACAATTTTTGTACATTAGTACAATGAATTGTGCTTAAATAATTAACGTTACAATAATATGAGACTTGTGGAGAGGGTGACGTCCATTAACGTTCCTCAAAGCATCAACAAATCAGTGTGCCTCTTCCTCTTGAGGCGACGATCAGGCCGTGCAGGGGGCAGGTTCCGAGGAATCTGGTTGATTAAGTTGTTAGAATGTGTTGACAATGTTGCAAATAAGCGTGTGTAGGAAGAATGAATTACAGTCTCTATTTTGGCTAGGTCTAGATCTGAATGAAGTGTTTCATTTCTTACGTACCATGGTGATCCAGTGATTATCCTTAGTGCCCGATTTTGGAATGTTTGAATACGCTTGATTTGGCTTATAGAAGCCGATCCCCATAATGAACATCCATAGAGCCAAATAGGTTTGAGAAGCATTACATATATTAACCTTTTGTTGGAAAGGGAAAGACTAGAGCTGGAAAGTATTGCTTTCAATCGATGAAGTCTGTATCTTAATCTCTGGAGGGTGTAAGTGAGATGTTTATTCCAGGTCAAGCGACTGTCTAGGATGAGTCCAAGATATCGTATTTCTTCATGCTGTGGTACTGGTGAACAGTTGAGGTATAATGGAAGTACTTTTTCTTTTTTTGAGGTATGTGAATGTTACTGTTGATGACTTATTTGTGTTCATGACTGTTCTCCATTTTTTGTTCCATATTTCAATTTCCTGAAGAAAGTTTTGTAGAATGGTTGTCACTTGTTCACCAGTATCTCCTTTGCTAAGGACAGCAATGTCATCAGCGAACTGAGCTACAGTTAGAGAATCTGATTTAGGTGTTGGTATATCATGAGTGTAAATTAAATAGAGAAAAGGGGCTAGAATGCTCCCTTGAGGTACACCTGCAGAAATATATCTAATCTGAGACTGTACACCTTCGTATATTACTGAATAAGTTCGTCTTCTAAGAAATGATTGAATTAAACGGTAGTATGTGTCAGGAAGATGGTTTTTTAGTTTGAATAAGAGGCCATTATGCCACACTTTATCGAACGCCTTTTCTGTATCAAGGAAAAGGCCTAAACAGATTTGTTTCTTTTCATAGGTGTCAAGAATTATGTCAATAATCCTGTGTAATTGTTGCGGACAGGAATGCATTTTTCTGAATCCAAATTGAGTATTTGGTAACAATGATTCGAGATGCGTTAATAGTCTAGGTAATAAAAGACGCTCAAATATTTTTGAAAAGAGAGGCAGAAGACTTATAGGTCTGTAGTTAAATGGATCAGTACGAATTTTATTCGGTTTAGGAATCATCACAATATTAGCGTGCTTCCACGTTGAAGGAAAATATGATAAGCGTATCATTGCATTGTATATCTGTGTTAACAGTACTATAGTTCTTCTAGGCAGTTGCAAGAGGAGAGGTTGTGTTATATAGTCATATCCAGGGGCTTTTTTCGCGGGTAATCTATTAATCGTGTTTCTGACTTCAGCTGGAGTGAATAGTTTACAAATTGGAGACAGTTGTAGAGGCTGGTCTAGAGTATTATTCACTTCTAAAGTTGTAATATTATCTTCGTTGTCATTAGGTTTAAACTGGTCTTCTAAAATTTTGGAAAATATCTCAGTTTTATCATTCGGGCTTGTGAGCCACTGATTGTCATATTTTAGCGGTGGAATCTTTTCAGTTTCTTTAGTAATTTGTCTTGTTTTACGCCATAGACTGCCATCCTTTGAATCTAAGGATTTTAACTGAATGTCAGTTGCCTCACTGTATAATTCTTTTAGGGCTAATTTTAGTTCTTGTGTAGCCTTATTATAATTTTGCTTATGAGGAGGATATTTTGTTCTTTGCCATAGTGCCCTGGCTGATCTTTTCACATATTGGAGCTGTAAGATATGTGGTGGAAATACTGTTTTTCTTCTAATTCGATTAAAGTTTGAACTATTGGAAGAAGCCGTATTTGCAGCTGTTTTAATATTATTGGTAAGTGTATTTATTGCCATATCTATATCTCTTTTATTTTTTAGGGGAATCTTCAAGTTAGTAGAGATATCAAGACAAGATACCTATTCATTCCAGTTAAAGGGGTGTCTTATGAGCGTGTATTTATTACATGAATTCGGAATAGCTGCTGATAAAGTCAGAAGAACAGGTAAATGATCTGAACTCAATTCATGTATAACTCTTGGAACGTTACAGAAATGTTGGAATTGTTTACCAATAAAGAAATCAAGCAGATCAGGCATATGTCCTGAATCTGGATAATGTGTAGGTTCAAAAGGGTATGCTATTTCCAAATTAAGTTTAAAAATTTGATCATATAGCATAATGCCTCGTGGATTGGTTACGTTGGATCCCCATATAGGATGTTTGCTATTAAAATCACCTCCTAGTATGAATCTGAATTTCATTTCATGAACTATTCCCCAAATCAAAGTGGGCGTGACACGCTGGTCCGGAGCAGAGTAGAATGAACCTATTTGATAGTCTGTATTATCAATTTTTATCTGTACTCTTGAAATTTGTACTTCATCCTCTAAAATTGGGGGAAGTTCGTTGTGACACAAATCTGCTCTGATAATTACTGCAGATCCACCTTTTCTGCTTCCAGAGGGATGATCAGCTCTATATATCTTATATCCAGATATGAAAAAGTTTAGATTTGGAGCAAGTTTAGTCTCAGTAATCAACATTATGTCAATATGATAAGTATTCAGGAAGCAGACTAATTCATAGTATTTATTATTTAAACTCTGGCAATTCCATGTGCTGATAATGAAACTTTTCTGTGGAATGTTATTCATTTTGCAGTACTCTTGGGAGTAACAAGTTCAATGAATTAACCAGAGGTTGTATTAATGATATGAGCATATCTAGTTTCTTAATCATATCAGAGAATAATGCATTATTTGCGATTAGGGTATTATCTACAGTACCTTGCTTGTTAACCGAAGATGCTGCAATACTTGAATATAAGGGCCGATTGGAAAATTCCCTGTGTACATCTGAAAATGGAGAGTCCTGTGCAGGAACCTTTTTCAGCTCTGGAGGGGAAGCTGAAGTTTTATCTAAAGAAGATGTTCCTGGTGCTGGTTGAGATCTATATGGAATTGTCTGATGCCTAGTTGCTCCTCTTTGTAGTCTTGTATGTTCAGGACAACCTCTGTAGTTGGCTGGATGATTCCCTTTACAGTTTGTACAAATGGGAGGAGTGTCTTTTGGTTTATTACATTTCTCTGTAGGGTGAAGACCTTCACATTTCACACATCTTGCAGTCTGATTACAGAAGTTTCTTGTGTGTCCAAATTGTTGGCATCGCATACATTGTACAATAGTTTTTCTTGGTTTAGGCGGCTCCACTTTTATTATTCCGTTATAAAGTCGGGTTAAGCTGTATATTTCAGGATTCTTAGGATTGTGTTTTAAATCTAGGAAAAATAAAGGTAACGGTAATTTGGTGATTGGATGTCTAACTGGTAGCATCTGTATAGGTTCATAACCCAATTCTTTAAGTTCTGACATCATGAATTCTATATTACAACTGTGATGTAGTCCCCTGATGACTACACGAAAAGCTTTCTCAGATTTCATCTGATATGTATGGAATTCAGCATGATGTGATTTTAAATAATCAATTGCCTTTCTGTATCCATCTATGAGATCCATATTTAGCTTCACTTTGTTATTTTCGATAGTTATGTGTCGAAAACCGCCACAGTCCAGCGGTTTGAGCTCATTAAGCATAGAATTAATATTCAGAATATTGTGAATATAAATTGGTGGTGGTTTCTTTGGTGTAGATGTTTCCATCTGAATGTGATACGAAGACTCTTGTTGGTCTCTTTCGTTAAAGTCAGCTAAAGGTGCAAATGCATTTGATGTCGGTATAGTGGTTTCGTGATGTAGTTTTTGACGTTTTGTTGAATTTGTATCAGTCGCAGAGTTGGACATGTTATTTTGAGACATATTAAATTAATTTATACAAATCAATGTAATAGAAGTGATTGTTTGCAATATGAGATAGTCACTTGTCACTATTGTCTTAAGTTATGGCAAAATTCACTGATAATATTAAACACAATTAATAATAAAATAAAACTTTTCAGTAGAATGAAATGTCACAACACATCAATGAGTTCACAATTAACAATTATTAATACACAACAAATATTATTGAACACGAATTCCTTTTAAAAAACTTAATATTAAGAGCACACAATCAATCTCTATTCTGCTTATTTCACCGCCTTCTTGATCCTCTTGACTATAGATGATTTTGTATTTTAATATCATACATGAAGATTTCATCTATTTATTTTTATTTTTTATAATTTTAATTAATTTAACTTCCATTTGCACAATTTTAATGTAGCCTATGTTCTTCTGGTTATGAAGGTTAAATGTGCAAACTTTGGCACATATTGGACAAAGCGTGTAGATTTGTATAGAGAAAACACACACACACACACACACACACACATACACACACACACACACATATATATATATATATATATATATATATATATATATACATACATACCCACATTCAATTTTATATATTAAGATATCAACTGCGAGCTTATTTGGTGTCGGGGGAATTTGTGATAACGTGATGTTATTCGGTGAGATTTGACTGAAGTAATGAGATTACCTGATATTCGTCTTACAGTTAGGGAAAACTGTTGAAACACTTAAATATTTAGACTCAACAATAATTAATTGAAGATAATACTGTAATTGTGGAAATGCAACCTATATTAATGACAGGTAACAGGTGCTATTTTGCTTTATAAGATATAGATCAAATAAATAGATAGATAGATAGATAGATAGATAGATAGATAGATAGATAGATAGATAGATAGATAGATAGATAGATAGATAGATAGATAGATAGATAGATAGATAAATAGATAAATAAATAGATAGATAAATAGATAAATAAATAAATAAAATAAAATAAGTAAATAAATAAATAAAGCTATTGTCTGCCACATGTAGCTGTAAGGCTTGGCACTAACAAAAATATGTGATTCACAAATTAATATCTAAGAACGGAAAATACTTACTATTTTTTTTTATCAGCGTGCGAAAAAAGAAATTGGATAATACGATCAAATAAAGAACATGCAGAGCTTCACCAAGATGTAGATTTGGTAACTATGAAAAAATCACAGCGCGAATCTAAAAGATCTTTAGAATGAAAACCGGAGAGAAGCAGGAAAGGAAGACCAAAGAAAAGATGAATGGATTGTGTGGAAGATAATATCAGAAAAATGGTAATAAGAGCTGCAGATTGTGAACTACGGATAGGAGGGACTGGAAACAAGCATGTGAGGCGGCGTTAAGTTCTTCAAGAACTACAGCGCCAAGGAGTAAGTACTGTCCGTCCGAATGATTACGTCGCATCTCGACTTCCCCCACCCGTTTCTGCTGACCCCTCTGTAAAGGCTAGTGGCAGAGTGTCATATACGCTCTGTCCAGAAAATATTTACTGTTCGGAATTGAAGGTCTAAGTAACATTATAAAACTGTTTAAAATAATTTAAAGAAAAAGAAACTGAAACGTAAGTAACTGTCACGTGACTTTTTGTTTCGCCAATCTTGCGATATAACCACTCGGTCGTCTATCGTTGTGGCTGAGGGGTTAGCGAGTCTAATGCCGAACGCAGCGGGCCAGAGTTCGATCCCCAGTCGGGACGAGTTGCCTGGGTCAGGTTTCTTTTCGGGGTTTTGCCCTGACTCCTATGGATGAATATCAAGTAACTTTATCACTTCCTTTCCTCCCCTATCGTCCTTTCATTCATCATCCCGTTACTTTTTCTGGTTTTCAGATCGCTTTACAGGCGGCCCTCCGAAGCTGCTGGCTCTCTCGACCGGCCTCCGTGGATTCGGTGGTGTACAATAGACCTCAGAACGTAGTACGTGGGATGTTCCCTCCTCCCTCATAACAAGTAAAAAAAAAACACACTATGTCGGTTAGTATGTGTGTAAATTGGGGAAAACTTCAAAATGAAACGTAACCAGTTAGTCACCCAAAGAGGGAATTTCAAATCACTGGCTCACAAAAAATCTACTTGTATTGAAGTGCTTAGATATGCCCCATGTCTGGACTCATAAGCACCCCCACCTGTACAACATACCACCATAGATGACCATTAATAAATTTGAAAAAAGTAGGCGGCAGACTGGCGACGTGTCTTCTTAAAAGTAAGAATGGCATTAAAGTAGGCTATATGTACACAACATTATATCGAATAAAGCTAATTACAGCACAAAGTAAAATATATAGGTTTATAAACTCATCGTGGCTCCAAATGTAATTTCACTTAGCTTACGAATAAACCGAGATCTGCAAGACACTCATGTAATGACAGGTATTATCGTCATTATAAGGGACAGTCATTAAATGACAATCTATACTGGCTTAATATTGAATGAAACAAAACGGCATTAGCGATCTGGGAGAGTTAACGTTTCTTTTATTTTTTGTTAACTTACAACAGGTGGTGATAATTATAATCATCAATGACGCCACAGGGACATCGATGAGTATTTCTGTTGCATACTAAATAACATCTTCTACCATTAGCGTGAACATTATAATCACCACCACCACCACCACCACCACCACCACCACCACCACCACCACCACCACCACCAAGATGTCTGAAATTAACAGACCGGGTTTGCCTCATCCACAAATACCCGAAGATCTTCCTTCCCGCCTCTAACCTTCTGGTTCTTTTGACGGTCCTTGTTCTTCGTCTTGCTTTAGACCATTGTGTGCCCTATAAGGGATGATTCATAAATACCTGTAAAAACTTTGTGGGTGTAATGTAGAGGTAAAACTAAAACTAAAATGTTCTATATAATTTTGTCTGCAAATCCTTACTTTCAAAGTTATGATGCAAAATGTCCTATCTTGCTAGGTATTAAAAACATGTAGGTACCAGTAAAGCCTTCGGATGTGCAATGCTCGCCTCCATAGCGACTGCGTTAGATGTTTCTTATTCGTAGACCCCTATTACATTACAGTTGATTTCGACTTGATAAGAGTTCGTTTACTGTACGTAGATATTCATAGCTATTTTGATGTCACTGCCTTAGTTATGCTGCGTTCAGAATTTGAGTGGCATAAACGAGCGTCTTCAGACGATCCCAAAGGTAGAAGTCTGGTGATCTGACTAGTCAAGCAACTGGTGTTGCACGATCTATCTTATCGTACACAACTGAAGCCTACTGAACTAATTACAAAATGAATGTGTACCTACGGGACGTGGTGACTCTAGGATCTGCAACAGTGCCATAAAACTGAACATACCTACGTGCGGTAAACGAAGTCCTATCAGGTCGGAATAGACTGTAGTGGGGTATACGAATAAGAAACATCTACCGCAGTCGCTATGTATGCGAACGTGACACAGCCGAAGGCTTTACTGGCCCATTTTTTATGTCTGGCAAGATATGGCACTATGTATCGTAACTCAGAGTAAGGAGTTGCGGGAAAACTTGTACAGAACATTTTAGTTTTATTTTTACCTCTACATTACACCTACACGTATTTATGAAACACCCTGTATATGCAATGATTATTCACGTCCGACAAGTGATCCGGATGGCATTCGTGAATCCGATTCTGACAGGTGTGTCATTCTATTTCAGTCCTGAGAGCGTCTTACGAAGAGTACTTGACAAGCCCTTCCTATATCAATACAATCCCCAAGACTTCACCCAGCCTATTTTTAACTACTACAGGAAGAAACAGACAGAATGACGGAAAGAAGGAAAGCGTTGGCGAAATGATAGGGTGAAACGACAGCAGCCCAAGAAAAACCCTCTGCAACGTCTGCGTTGTCCTCCATAATTCAATCACGATCTAGTCGAGGATCGAACCCGGGTCATCTGGATGGAAGAACACTTGAGCCACAGATGCTTTCACTGCAGGTTACAGCTCTTGGATGAACCCAGTCTCCAATCAAATAATAATTCTCGGTAACCTCGCTTCGTGATGCTGATTGGCTGCTGCCCACGCCCTGAATATGAGAACAGCTTCATAGTCGCTGAGCGATGTCGTGGGAGACGCACACAACGCTGCGCTCCAGTGTGAAGCCGCCTCGCAGCAGCAGATATGCGTGACGGGTCATCTCCAAGACAATGAAAATCGAAACAATTGAATAATTCAGACAGCTGTGATCGACTGTGTTACTAATTCAGCCGCCTCGATTCCAAAAATGCGCAGGCAAATAAAACCATAATACCGCCCCACTTGAAGAAGAGCAGCACTTAACGGCACACACTTTAGCCCGTCATCGTGAATCGATAGGTTGTAGACTGCCCCGGGTTCGATTCTTGTTACAACTCAGTTTCATCCAGCGATGTTTTTAACTGGATCGGTGGAATGAAAGAATGCTATTGAATGATCTGAAGGAATGCGTTGACCCCCAAATCAATGCTTGAAGTCCACATTTCAGATTTATAAAGGAGAGAGTGAGTGAGTGAGTGAGTGAGTGAGTGAGTGAGTGAGTGGAGCCAGCCAGAGTCTAAATATAACGGGAAAAAAATCAACTGGCCAAATCAAGCAGATAAGAACACGTCTGTTTATAACGCGAGATAAAATTCCTTGCAAGACAGGCCTGAAAGTTTGGTTACAATTTTAACATCTTATATAAAGTGAACTTTATAAGCCAAATATACAAATAAAATTATTAAAATAGACATAATAATGCACCATATTAATTATGTAAAATTAATAATAAATCCGTGGCGTAATAGGCCATAGAGGGGCTAACCCCACCAGCTGTTTGATGGTCTCAAGTCCACATTGCTCAGCAAAGGTGATCTTAGAGACGGGATTTTTAAAGGGAATCCCTCTTTTTATTTCAACACAAAACATGAAATATTTAATTACGATGTTCAAAACTATCTTCCACCGACCAAATTATGTGGTTTTGACTTACATTCTTTCCCCTCTTTTTAGTCCAAATTCCATTTTTCTTTCTTTTTTTAAAATATCTCTTATTTTGGTCCTTTTTGACAGAATATCGCAGACATTTAGATAATTTTCCTATATTTTTCCGATAGGCCTATAACTTCCTGAGCAAGCGAAAATAAATATCGTTCTTCTTCTGATTCCAGACATTGAAAAACTAATAAAGTGTGCTGGTTCAGAGCTCGGGATAAAGAGAAAATTTTCACGTCTGGTTTCAGTTGATGTTGAGCGGACATTTTCTGTTTATAAAGACATTCTGCATTCAAAGAAGCAGAATCATATTGAAACATATTGAAATGTTGAATGTGATCAAATACAAACTTTCCTTAGGTTGTGAAGCGATAAATATTAGCTTGTGTGTGCTATGTGTATCCGTGAATGTGCTGAAGTGTGTTTTCAATTAAAATAGCACAATATGGAGTAATATAGGCCTTTTTTTTGGCTGTATCAAATACAACACTTCCCTTATGTTGTGAAGAGATAAATGTAAGATTGTGTGTGCCATGTATACCCATGAATGTGCTGAAGTGTGTTTTGGGGAGTAATATAGTTCTTTTTCCAAGTCTTTTTTTTACTCTACAACTTTCCCTTTTTTTGTCCTTTTTTGATGAAAAATTTTCCCTTTAAAATCCGGTCTAATGATCATCTAATCGGTACGGGGGCAAGGTATGGTCAGCACAATGATGCCCTCAGCCGTTATATAATTACGATGTTCGAAATTTGATTTCGCTATTCATTGTAGCTCCCCAAATCAATCACGACGCTAGGTGGATACCGCTCCCATACACTAGCTTAAATTGAATGAGAAAATTTCTTTCTCATGTGGACTCGAATCGGCTCTCATTCCGTATCGCTATTCCAAGGCCTTAGATCACGCGGAACAAGTAATATGAATAACACACTCGTAATATTACAGCGTTTCAAAAGGGGAGAACGTTAACTGGAATTTCTGGTCTGTGGATTTCCTAAAGTTTGACGTAATTTAAAACGATTGCGATCCTTTTAAACAACATTTTCTAAGCTTGTCGCTAAGTTTCCAACAAACTCGAAATAGACGTACGTATTAATTTCAAAGCACATTTTCTATATATAGGCCTACTACTTACAAAATTACTTCCTATCAAAGTCTATATTAGACAAAAAATATACTTGCGGTGAGTCAGGAAGGCGTCACTTACTTTTTGACTTGATCATTTAACGACTCTTTATAAACTACTGGGCTAAAGTCGATGGAAGTGGTTATAGTGAGATGAGACCGAGGTTTCGCCATAGATTACCTGATATTCGCCTTATGATTGGGGAAAACCTCGGCTAAAACCTAAGTAAGTAATCAGCCCAAACGGGAATCGAACCCATGTCCGAGCACAGCTCCGGATCAGAAGGCAAGGACCTCAGCCGACTGAGCCACGCCAGTGGTTGGTGCTCGCCACAAAATAAATCACAATTATAATGTGCATAAAGATGCAGAACGATTTCAAAATTTGAAATAGTATTAATACTATCAGTTTTATTTATTTACAGTTTCACTAATATTAACGGAAATGAAGGACTGTGTACAAACAATGCACAAATAATTTATTTAAAAAGAGGATATAGCTGTGACTTTCAAATGTTTTCTGTTGGTGGCTTCTCCGATCTCTACACAAATTCTTACAGCTTCCATTTACAAAAAAAAGTTTTTTTTTTTTTTTTTAACGGAACTCCATTGCATTGGTTGGCACAAAAAGTATGAAAATGGCTGTCTTTGTATGAAAATCAATAAAGAATTGAAGTTTGGAGGAAATACAAACCGGAATTATGAAGAAATTAATTATAGACCACAATTCCAAAGCTCGTTATAACGCTCGTTCGTAAGCCTGCCAAAAAACTTCGACGGCGCCCTGCCGGAAGTCAGCGACGCCCCAGAAAGACGCGCCGCAGTTTAGAAATCACTGATATGCAGAACGCCAATAACGCCATTTCGGTATTGACAGCTCTTGCGATGATCATCTTGTCGAGAAACAGTTCGTATCGAAAGACTGGAGAAAAAAAAAAAAAAACAAGGAGGTTTTGGAAAACCGAAGACATAAAATCTGGCTGCAGGGTCGCTATGGAAACACTAACAAATTCGGGAGCGAATATTCTCTGTTTATGTTATACTTCATGATCGTTGCATGCCCACGTGCTCAACAAATGTCAGAGATCAGGCCCCTTCGGTAGCACATTGCTACAGAAAGGCGCGGGCGTGGGCTATCTTCCCGCCAACTCGGTTACGACGCATTACACTGACAGCAGTGATACTCTCTACTTCGAATGTACAGCTGTCAAAAGAAAAAGTGGCCGCTCTCCTGAAACAAAGTTCCCTTCGGGTATCTTCGCTACAATTCGGAGACAGGCGATGTTACATGTTGTTGGACCACGTTGCCTGATATCTACAGTTATAATTGAAGTATACTGTGTATTATTCGGTCGCATAATGGTAGCGTTCAGGCCTCTTATTCATGAGGTCCTGTGTTCGACTACAACCTCGTGCTTTTTATGTTCTTTTTTGTTCTGTTATTGAGAGAGATAAACTATACATAATGGCTCCTTTCTCTTTTACGATTATTTAGTAATTAACATCAGTTTCATTAATATATTATGCCATGCCTTTATCATTATCATTATGATATTGTGGCTGCAAATGGAAAGAAAAAAGATTTTATTCTCAATAAAATATCTTTCGTGGCATAAACAAAACAAATTTACTGGCGTCGGCCTTAAAAATGTCAAACAATTAAGCGTTCAAAAACAAAACAAAAAGCCACAATTCAATATTTAGTCTAGCTTCCTCTTATCTCGATCATCTTGCAGTCGAGTGGGCATGGAATTGACTAGTCTTTGCAAATAGCGACTGTTCTTAGACACGATATTCCAGGCATTCTGAACATACATACATTAGTGTTCTGTCCATGGGCAGGTCTTTCATTGCAAACCCAGCAATCTCCAATCTTTCCTATTTTCTGCCTTCCTCTTAGTCTCCGCATATGATCCACATATCCTAATGTCGTCTATTATTCTTTTCAACCAGAGATCCAACCAATTCCTTTTTCTCTTTCTAATCACTTTCAGCATCATTCTTTCTTGACTCACTTTTTCAAACACAATTTTATTTATTATTCTGTCTGTCCACTTCACACGCACCGTTCTTCTCCACATCCACATTTCAAATGCTTCAATTCGTTTCTCTTCATTTCGTCGTAATGTCCATGTTCCTTCCCCATACAATGCCACACTTCACACAAAGCACTTCACTAGTCTCTTCCTTAGTTCTTTTTCCAGAGGTCCGCAGAAGATCCTTCTTCTTCTATTAAAAGCTTCCTTTGTTCATGTTTGCAGTTTTTCTTGGGAAGGATAGGCCTAAATGCGGTAACATCCCGTTGCTTTCCGCACACCACTATCTCTTTCGCATCTTATTAAATTCCAGGGGGCCCAAGTGTGGAGATGAGAGTGGATTTGACTAATTGGGCCCTCCGGACTTCACCGAAAGTCACGGCAAGGGTTAAATATTAATTCTATCAGGATGTTTGACGCTATCAGAGATCGGGAAATCTCAATTAGCCTTTGCCCCCCGCATCCTGGACTAGCTTCTACGAATCATCAGAAAATCTTAGAGTGTGATTGGGCCAATTTTTCCGAAAATATTTCCACACTCAGCGGACGAACGTCGGAATTTAGATGTCAACGTCTCAGGTTCAATTCCTCGTTACTCCTTTTCATTTTATTGTGCTTCAAGATAGTATAATGTAATAATACAAAAAGAAAAACTAATACCAGTATTATGCAACTGGATTTTTCCAAACCTAATATTAAATGTATGTTATTTATATCGCTAAAGAACGATTACAATATAAATAACTTGAATATTATTTATACAGTATCACTAAAGAACGATAACAGAATATAAATGATAAATATCGGTTTGTTTAATTAATATAAGATATTATATAATACGTATTTAATTATCTAAATAAAAAATAACCTATTTTACAAAGAAAGATGGTTATTTGTGTTATAATAATTACTTACATAAAATACAGATTATTTATATTGCGAAAGAACAATAACAATATAAATAACTTGAATATTGTTTTATAATGCTAATGAAGGAAAACAGAATATAAGTGATAACTTGAATATTATTTATATCGCTAGAGAACGATAACAATATAAAAAACGTGAATATTATTCATATCGGAATTTCACAGATTTGTTACAGATGTATTTAAGAAATTGTAGAAGAATAGTAATCAGTAACAGTGTCCTATTTATTCTTCTTGGAGCCAAATTTGTAACTTTTAAAAGTGTGGTTACTACATTGAACTGTATGTGTTGTAACGGATCTTGATTTGTTATGTATGTGAGTCAGTTATGGGATATATATTATTTTAATGTACCGAAGTACATATGATATTTCCATGCAGATATTCTGCGTCATCATACGATGAAAGAGTAATGGAACGGAGAAAAATTCTCTCCGGCGCCGGGATTTCAACCCGGGTTTTCAGCTCTACGTGCTGATGCTTTATCCACTAAGCCACACCGAATACAACTCCGACGCCGGATATACGTAAATCACTTCGTGATTTAAGACGCCGCTTATTCCGTCGGATCCCGGCCAACTAGTCACTCATATCGAGTGCACCTCAGCACATGTGTGGACTTCGGTCCTGCGTTCATAGACATCTATGACGTAGTGCAGAGGGCGGGCACTAGAGGGAACCCAAGAGTTGGAGCTTAATCTGAGACGATTCTGACCGGCGTCGGAGTTGTATCCGGTGTGGCTTAGTGGATAAAGCATCAGCACGTAGAGCTGAAAACCCGGGTTCAAATCCCGGCGCCGGAGAGAATTTTTCTCCGTTCCATTACTCTTTCATCGTCAGTTATGGGATGCTTGATGTCGTCGCAATGTCGTAATTATAGTTTGATTTTGTTTGTGTGACTATTGTGTATTAATTTATGATGTATGGTACGGAAAGCTGCATATTTGTGTTATAGAAGTGTTACGTATGTGTGTTGTTAATGTTTTTGTATGTTTCATATTGATACCTGATATTTGTTTTGCAATCGCAATGCCTAATTTAGGGATTGTTTATGTTTTGTTTACATCGCGTAAGCTAATTTAATTTTCTTTTCCATTTCTCTTTATGCTTATGTTTTTTGTGTATAAAACTATAGCCCCAACATACATATGTAAAATAGGGCTAACCCCCATTGGAGATACAATAATAATTATGATTCATATCGTTATAAAACGATAACAGAATACAAATGATGACTTGAATTTTATTCATATCTGTAAAGAACGATAACAAAATATAAATAACGTGATATCCATAAAGAACGATAACTGGATATAAATGATAATTTGAATATCATTTACATCGCTAAAGAACGATTAAAAAATAAAATGAAAACTTGAAGAAGGCCCGAACCCACGACCTTTGAATCATTAAACAAGCACTCTACCGGTGGTCTACGAGGCGCAGATATGGAACACTTTCATAGTTCCGGAACTACTTGTACAAGCACATGCATCGTGTAACATCGCCGCGACCCGAAGTGGACTTTGAAAATATTCGCTGTTCACGAGTGCGGCCACTTTTTTTTTTTTTTTGACAGCTGTACACGATTTGTCCCAAGAAAATGGTACAGTAACTTTCGTCCAAATTTTTTTCTTGTCCATAGATGCTTACTCCCTTCTTTTTTCTGTTCCAGTTTTTTAGTCCCAAACGCCTGTACGTCCCAAGCTGAAGTTAATGTAATTTGTAGACTATATTTTATGAAATTCTGATAAAAGAAATAAATTACAAATGATTTCAATCTGTACTAGCTTTATTAAGCTTGGCACATTATTTCGGGCGCAGTTTAAAGTCCCATTACTTAATCCACTATCTACGACCAGCGACTTAATCTTCGCATCTGGTCCCTTGTTGAAAACACGGCCAATCTGCTTCTAGTGTCAAACCGTAAAAGACATTCGCAACCATCTGTATCAAATTTAAACCTATCGGAAATATCTTGTAAATCCTGTAGCTTTTTCGGGTTGGCCAAATGTAATTGATCTGAACACTGTTCTCTCTTCTCACATCACCATTCAGTTTAACATCCCCTTTCCTTTGTTTATGAGTTTGAGTTTCCGCGTTTTAGAAATAGTCAGCCTTGGCCGGTCCATTGACAGATGATTTTGTAATTTACACTTCTAATTTATAAACCTATTGATTTGTAATGCTATAGCAACGACAACAAGCACTGTATTTTTAAGTGGCAATATTGTTTGAGTTCTGAGAATACTCTAACCATAACATATATAGGCTTGTCGTTATATTCGTAACAACAAATGGGACAAACAGAAATGTGGGACAAAAGATTTGCGACAGAAGTGTCTCGCTTTGGTCCCAGTCGCGTGGTACGAACATTAATTTGGTACGAAAACTGTTTGTGACAAAACAATTTCTGGGACATTAGTGACCTGGGACGAACCGCTGGGGACGAAAGTCGTACTACGCTCTACTTCATCCTACTCCGCTCTTCACTTGATATAAAAAATTGTACGTGCTTCGCTGATGCGGAGAGTAGATGACAATCAGTTTACTGCATTTCTCTGAAACGTTAATGAATGTGTCAATCTGTCAAGCGGAGATATGAAATGGGTAATATTCATGGTATAGGAATGTCCTCAGTTCTGGACAAGAGACACTTGGTAGCATCTTCGAGCTGGTCATGCCACTCGTGACCGCCTAATTGATGTCCCGCTTGTTCGGAGTCAAACTGGGTAACAAGCGCAAACCGAGTCCAGCCTAGATGGATAGGCCATACCTAGCTCCTTCCAAAATGAGCTATGGGCCGAGTTCAAATGTCATGTTCGAAACCAGTGTTCGATGAGTCGTCTGCTACATAGGGCACCAGCCAAACAAAGCTTCACTTAGACTACAGATTACGTTGAAGGAGTATCATACTTAGTAGTGTGTTATGTTCCCTCATCAACTCTCAGTTTGAAACAGTGAATAATTTTGACCATTCAGGAAACTAACTGGATTAAAAACAAAGTGTACTGAATTTGCATCTTTCTTTGAGTATTTTGTTTAGGCCTAATACGTTGCCTTTAACGAAGTTATTAGAACATTAATATTACTATTTATTTAATTGGCCACTTGTCTTATTCCGTTTGATTTATGAAAAATTAGTAGGCCTGTACTTGTTTAGTGATAAGTGGAAATACTGTTATTTTACCTTCCAAACTAAAATTACAAAGGAAAGCATATAAACATTTTAATTAACATCTCCTATCAAAAAAATAAATAAATAAATAAATAAATAAATAAATAAATAAAAATTTATATGTATATAATTCTTCAAAAAAGATTACATAATGTCAAAATGATTGATGAACATTAACGTAGCGAAATATTTAATATTTGCGAAATCCTTTCTCTTTAGTTTAGTTAATTCATTTACGAAGGCTTTGCTTCTCTATATAGGTTAAGAAAATTTGACATATGAGAAATGAAGTTGCTTAGGCAGACTAAGCCTATACGAGCCTGTATGCTTGGTCAGATGAGAGGAGACGAGCAGGAAGAAGCGGATCCGAGTAAAGGGCTCGAGTTGATTCAAAGGTAAGCGAATCTTGACCGAGCACAACCACTGTTTTTGCACGGCTCTGGAACCTAACCAAGCCACGGACAAGGTTTCGTATTATTTTATTCCTTCCTTGAAGGGGTTATTATTATTATTATTATTATCATCATTATTATTATCATCATCCTCCTCCTCCTCCTCCTCCCCTCAACGAATTAGGACTTTGTAGACCTGTTTCGGTCCCATTCAACGTGAATCCAACAGTCATTTAGGACAGGTCTTCTATGTCTATTGGTGTGTAAGAGATCATGATCTTCGGGATTCTAGTGTTATCCATTCTGGAGATAGGGTGTAGCTAGTTAGATTTGTAATTGAGGACCGTTTTTACAAAACTTGCTAACTGAAAAAACTAAATTTTACAGGAGAGACAAAACACTATAGTAAGCAAGTTTTGCTGTATCTCTCACTCATAGCGGAAAGCAAGTTTTGAAAAAACGATCATACTTTGACACACTACAATGAAGAGAAATAACCCAGTTTTACTAAGACGCTTTGAACATCGTGTAGAGGCCTGCCTTATGCTAACGAATCCATCAAAATCTCAATTTTGCAAATTTTGCAGTTAGCAAGTTTTGCAAAAACGGTCCTCAATTGTTTATTTTGTTTTCAACAGATTCAATCTTTTCTTCTACAAAGTCTTCGTTCCTTTTTAAATCCAAAAGGGCATTTCCTGTTCTTTTAAAATTTCATTTCAACTGTTTTTAATATTTGTTTACTCTTTTGTTCAATTTAATTTCCATATATAAAAAAAAATATATAGAAAGGATTAAAATATTATATATTTTGACTGAAGAGTATTTCTGGACAAAATTAGGTTTTAGAGTATTAGTCAGTATTCCTCAAATCTGTGAGAACTTTGTGATTTTTTTGTGCGTCCTTTTCATTTTCATACATCACATCCAAGGTAATTAAACTTCGATAATCGCTCTAAACATGTTATTAATTACTATTTTACTTCTTATTAGATCCTACCATCGTTTCGGATTTTTTTGTGGATATTTCTGTATCAAAATCTATATTCTGTATTGAAAATATTCCTCTTATCAATTGCTCGTATCTTTTGAAATAGCAATAGTTACTTGGTCATCCGCAAAACATAGTGTTTAATTTTGCCAAATATGTTAGGGCAATGCCTGGTGAATAGAACTGGTTCCATTTGTGTATACTTACTTACTTATTTACTTACTTACTTACTTGGAACCCGGAAGTTCATTGCCGCCCTCACATAAGCCCGCCATTGGTCCCTATCCTGAGCAAGATTAATCCAGTCTCTATCATCTATCATCATATCATCATATCCCACTTCCGTCAAATCCATTTTAAATTATCTTCCCATTACGTTTCGACCTCCCCAAAGGTCTTTTTCCCTCCGGCCTCCCAACTAACACTCTATATGAATTTCTGGATTCGCCCATACGTGCTACATGCCCTGCCCATCTCAAACGTCTGGATTTAATGTTCCTAATTATGTCAGGTGAAGAATACAATGCGTGCAGTTCTATGTTGTGTAACTTTCTCCATTCTCCTGTAACTTCATCCCTCTTAGCCCCAAATATTTTCCTAAGCACCTTATGATTTCTTTAATTGAAAGAGTGGTGGTATATGACTCCATTATTACTATACCGGTATTGTATGTCTCTTCTGAAATATGATTATTAATTTTAACTTTTATTTTGTTAATGCATATTTTTATTATGCCTATATTTTATAGTAATAAATTTAATATATTCTTATGCTATAATATATCAAATCACCAAAATCATCATCATCATCATCATCATCATCATCATCATCATCATCATCCTCAAAGGGGATTGTGAACTCCTAGTGCTAACTCATCTTGGTTAACTATTACGCTAATTCCGGCTAAGCGCATTCTCTCCCATACCAGTTGACTGTACTAAGGATCACAGTGCAACCTTGCTTCATACAGGCAACCCCACATGTTCCTAGACAAACCCTTTCAGCATGTTGCCAACCAATGTTCGGGGAAATGCTATGATTATGACAACAGAATGCAGATCGACCGAAATGATGTTTAATGTTTTACATAAGGCAACTGGGCAATCCAGAGAAAACACCAACTGCGACCTTGTCCGCCGCAAATGTCGCTATGGATATTTAATGCAAAATCCTAAGCCTGGCCGGGAGTCGAAACCGTGACAGGTTGATGGTCTAGAATGCAGTCACCGCAGGGTCATTATTTGGAGGATGTATGCATAATTTTTACTTCTCTTAACAGTCTACATGGCAAAATTCATAATTCAAAATTCATGGTTCAGAACTGTAGTGGGCCAAGCGCCATTTACTAAAACCGTAGAAAACAAGGTTTAAAATGAAGTTAATACCATAATTCAATGGCAACATATAGCAAGTAGTATAAAGTACACACATTCAAACTAAATGATATGTCAATCTTCATTAAACTATTGTATTCACTTATCTTTAACACTTGCTTTCTCCGTTTTTAATAAATGGCGCTTGGCCCACTATGGCTCTGAACCCTTCACTTACGCATACAAACGTAGCTGACTCTGTGGAAGGAAATCTGTCCTTACGCACCTAACGCGAGACTGCGAATTGGACACATTGATGTTTACACGGTTTTGACAATGCTTTGTAGCCTATACTCTGAGTTCGATTCCTATTATCATCACTCCCATCCTCAATGTGCACACCTGTATCTTACGTAACAGAAATGATCCTCGTTGACACAAAACATGTCTTAGATACAACAAAAAGCGTTCCTTCGCCTCGTCAGACGCAGATAAAGAAAGAAGCAGGTGCGCGTAGGCAGGTTGTTCTCGATGTCAGATAAATCGACTGGATTGGAACCAGTCGACAAGCAGAGCTGTGCCAAACGAAGATGGAACAGTAGCACACAGATTACGATTCCACTGCGAGCGACTTGTTGCCCCAGAAGGAGCGCTTGTGGCTACCGGACCAGAGGGAAAAGAGATTTATCTGTCTTCCACTGGGACCGGCCTTGTGCGGGTTGCCCGTTTGACCATGGCCGAAGATTCCGAATCCTGAAGGATGATAAAAAGAGTCAGGATTTACATGCAAACTGCATGCTGATATAACATTTTGTAACCTTCAGGCTCAGACTGCGTACTGTAGCTTTTCAGACTGGTATTTTTACATGCAAGTATGATATTGTAGAGGTTTTAAAATATTTTTGGAGTTTTTATAAATATTCAAGGCCTCCCGTAGGCCTATTAATATTTACTTCGCAATGAAACATTTTTTTCCATTTGTGACTATCTTGCGGGCAGCATAATTAATCATAGTTATAGGTCATTCGTTATCTCGTGAAACCAAATGCATGCGTGTGCAACGTGCAGTAGTTTACAATAAGAACCTTATGGTGGGAGTAATGAGCTAGTTAGCTGCAAGTAGAAGCATAGCGACTGCGGGAAGTTTCCCAGTTCAATTTCTTTTTCCCCTAACGCGCAGGTAGGTTTCATTAGATAACGGAATACCTCTATGAGATTGCAGTGCCTTACAGTAAGAACCATTTTTTAACTTCGATATTTAACGACGCTGTATCAACTACGATGTTATTGAGCGTCGATGGGATTGGTGATACCGAGATGATATTTGGTGAGATGAGGCCGAGGATTCGCCATAGATTACCTAACATTTGCCTTACGGTTGGGGAAAACCTCGGAAAAACCCAACCAGGTAATCAGACCAAGCGGGAATCGAACCCGCGCCCGAGCGCCTTAACCGACCGAGCTATGTCGGTGTCTAGTAAGAATCTTATGGTGGGGGTAATGGAACTAGCTAACTGCAAGTGAAAGCATAGCGACTGAGGAGCTTCCCATTCCAATTTCTTCTTCTCCTAACGCGCAGGTAGGTTTCATTAGATAACGAAAGACCTCCAGGAGGTTTCAAAACTCCTGTGTCACGATGCACTGTAAATTTATTATGGAATAAGTTGGGTCTAATGCAAGGAAATTATGAAAATTATAGGCCTGCTTTAGATGGAATATTATTTGTAGCTGATAAGTGATAAGTCACGAAAAAAATTGTATAAAAGATTCTAATACAATTGTATTTTATTACTCCGTACTAATGAGTACCGTTTACGTTGTTACGTTCCACAAATTATTTGCATTAGGCGTAATAGTGTACCTTACATCAATAGATATTTAAGCTTGGAAATACTATTTCTATATGACATAGTGCTTCTTGCAAACTCGGAAAATGGTCTACAACATTCTGTTTATCAACTTCAACTCCTACCCGAATACCTAATAAGACATGAAAATCTCAACAACTAAAACAGAAGCTGTGGCTTTTAAAAGAAGACCCATTCGTATCAAAATCTGTACTTGCAATAATAGGCCTACAAATGAATAACTTGCTTTATTTAAATACTTAGGATAGTCATGTTAGTTGTTATTGTTGTTCTGTCAACTGTTCAAAGACTCTCTCACTTCACAAATGATACAAACCATGAAACAAAATAATATAGAAACAGCCATAGTTTCAGTGCTATAAATCAGTTCAAGGTCAGGGAAGACAGTTGTATCAGTCACCAAGTACAATCCTAGAGAACAGCTCTTTGTAATCGATCCAGTATATCTATAATTATTTTTGTGACGTGTAACGTCTATATGCGACCTATAGGCCTACTAATAGAAGATTAAAGGATTTTGAAGGAACTAAAATTTCAGTTCGGTCGTCATGCAAATGCTTACGTCACATCCGATGAAATGACAACTGAACGAGTCCATTGCTATAGCCTACTCAATAATAATAATAATAATAATAATAATAATAATAATAATAATAATAATAATAATTGTATAATACATATCCTATTTGAAAGAGCTTATTACAATTTAATGGGTAACAGTCGCAATACATAAAAAACAATGTTATTCAGTTGCACTTAAACATGAACGCAACGAAAGACATATGCACAATAGATGCGTAATTGAGAGCGCGTAAAAAAAAAGAAGGCGTACAGACAAATCGAGTGCAAATAGTAATAACAAACGAAAACAATTTATTATATGACAAAAAAAAGTACACTTCTAGAAATGAAACAAAAACGTATACAAAAAACAATAAATAACTAGCAAATTGTACTTATTTATCCTAATTCCTATACAAAACTTATATGCAATCATAGGGATTTCCTCAAACCCCTGTTACTTTTTTCTTCCATTTCTTTCCTGATGATAAAGTCGATACGTAACTACGAACCATTAGATATTTCTACACTTACAATGTAGTTAATAAAAGCACAGAGTTCGAAGAACAGCGTTTCTAATTCAGTTTCACTCTGTCCATCGGTAATTCAAACAAGAACATATGGCTCCCATCAACTAAACAGATTTTATACAATAACGAAAAGTCACTGAACTGCTAAACCAAGTGTTGTCGGCTAGTGGGCGTACTACAAAACTCTGAATGCTGGATGTCAGGTTACCGCAAAAATCACACACGCAAAAGAGGGGCTGTTTTCATCCAAACTTTTTTAAACACAAATTTCATTTATGAAAAATATTTTCATGAAAGCCAAGTTAAAGATAAAGTTCGACCAAGAATACATTCACGTTCACGGTGCAGATACCCAGGCCTGGTAACCTACGATTACTAAGAGACAGGGTGACCAGGTCGTGACGCTGGGCGGCCATATTGAGTGCGTAATTACGCTAGGCGAAGAAACGAGACGAGTGGCCGAGATAATTGAGGGGAGAGCCCGCGGGCTGGTCTCGAACCCTGGACAAAAACTGCAATCAAGGCTTCCGCACTGGCAGAACATGCAGCGACTAAACACCTGACACAAATGGCCGTCCTCTGCCTCGAGACCAGGACCCAGCAGCGGCTCCCTTGACTGGACCGGAGTTCAATTACCGCCAGGATCTTTCATAACTTTCAGGCTGAAAGAGGAGTTAGGGACAGAGTCTATTCTTACAAGGGAACCTTCCGAAAATGCAACTCGCAGTGAAGAAAGTAACTTATTGCAGTTTAAAGATCTACTAAAGACATATTCATTCCCAAAAACTAGCTTCCATGTCAAGGGGTTGAAGAAATATAAGGCTATAACATGCCACAGAGTATATTAGAGAAAAGTACTTTTCACTAATATTCCCATATACTGAAGAAAAATTATAAATATTAAGACACTTACTATAATTACTGATGCTTTTCAATATGCCACAGGCAATTCTTTGATGAGACAGTGCTGTAAACAAAACGTAGAAGTGCATTGAACACATCTGAATACTCTCAATCCGTTACACATCGAACAATGATTGCCTGTGAATGCTTCAAAACAATACTCCAGCAGTGTCCGACACTTTCCTGGTCTTTCACAGATAACCGCATCTGTAGAAAGCAAACCTGATTAATGACTTGAAGATCTCTGCCATAAAGTGGTAATGTGTCAAGACTGTAAGTTTCAGAAAATTCTCTCGGGACCAGATATTGAATTCATCAGTGTCCGATATGACAAGGTCTGTCACATACTTTAAGAAGTTTTTATGAGGCATGAAGAAACTGAACAACAAGAATTTTGCTCCGACTTATAACAATATGTCCTTATGGTTTGGTGTGCGCTGAATCCGAAAATGTATTTCTTTTCTTCGCATCACGTAAGGTTTTTAAGATATACTATGATTTCACTTTTCGATAAGCGCTCCTCCAGGAAACATCTGGCGGAGGTTGAGAGTTGTAAAGCAAAACAAAAGCTAATGCATTTTATGAGTTTATGACTTATTTCCGGTTTCTTATGGTGTTGGTTGGCATGTTCTTTTGTATTTCTAATAAGTAAACAGATATTGGTCCCTTTTATTCAGTAAATTTCATAACAGTTAAAAGTGAGGTGTAAGCAATGAACAAACAAGAGTGCGGTTTTTAGTATTTAAAAGAAAAGTTTACCAGTTTGAGTGAAGGCAAATTAAAAGAGGGCATTTTTATCGGTCCACAAATCCACAAAGTTATGGCTGACTCTTTGTTTGAGGAAAAACTTTCCGTTACAAAAAAAAAAAAAAAATGGCATGACGCGCTTTCAAAGATGTTTGCTCAAATTTTCTTGGAAATTCTAGGGCAGACAACTACATGAAACTTGTTGTAGAAATCATGTTACGTGAATATGAGAAAATAGGGTGTAATATGTCTCTCAAAATACACTTTTTACATTCTCATTTCGATTTCTTTCTTCCTAACTTTGGAGCGGTAAGTGACGAGCAAGGGAAAGGTTTCATCATGAAGTATCTGAAATGTAAAGGCGATATAAAGGAACATTATCATCCAGCATGCTTGCATACTATTGTTGGTTCCTTGTAAAAGACAGTCCGGGTCTAGTTATAAACAGAAGTCATCTATAATTGTTTTTTAAATGGTAAGTTCAAATTCCAAGATTTTTCTAATTATATGCATGAAATATTTTTATTGTTGTGTTTTAAACTATATAACATCATTTTTCTCTCCAGTACACATTTTCAAGTATTATGGGTCTTTTGAATCCCTAGTGTGTTGAAATTTTTATCAGTAGCAGTGAAAGTTAAAAAAAAAGAGAGAAGTTTCTTCATAAAAAATTCAATTCATTTTCCCCAGTAAATGGTACGTGATGGGGCAATTTGGATTTTAAATTCAGATTTAGGGCACACATATTGGTAATATTCACCTATTTTTATTTCGGAGCAAGACAAGAAGTAAAAATTTGTTGTTCAGTTTAATCAAGCATTTCTGATTGGAAGCTACTCCTATTATTCGCGCATAACAGAGCAAAACAAGCGCAAGTGCAAGGACCGTCCCGGTCTAGCCCTCGAGAGAGTCCCTTATTAGGCTATTCAGTTCCGGATACAATGCAGTGTACTGGCACTGTACGTCCTCATATATTCTATTTCGTTTCCTGTTTTTCCACCGTAGGCCACCGTGAACTTAGAAACATTCTTCAAGTTGTCTATAGCCTGAATCGAGAGTCGACTCATAGATACATCTGTTGCTGAAGCTTGATAGATGCAAGACAATGCCTGACATTTTTGCCAAACGTCCTAACAATCAGTGACAGAACGTGAGGTAAATGTGCGATTCGTAATACTGGGCCTTATTTCACTGTACTTCCGATGGAAGAAATGACATGGCACGGATTTTTATAGCTTTTGAATAATCTACCGCCCTCAGTCGTCAACAAACTCGTGAATTTCGGATGGAACGGCAGACCACCGTCAAGGGCTAGGCGATCGCAAAGCGAGACTTCTTCATCTGCCGCTGGTTCACAAAGACTGCAGGTCTTCGCGCTAACGTGCCGCTTCCATGGCTCGAAGACGACGCCTAGGTCCTCGTGTACACGCTGAGCGGCTCGTGGAGAGTCCATTAGTATGCGGGACGGGACACTCAATAACTCCGGCAGCGTCGTTAAATAAACAAAGAAAGCATAAAGCACACTGGCCGCCCGCTCGCACTTCTCGGAAATTCAGTTATCGACCGCCATCTCGCCTTTGAGTGGTGGACCCTTTCCACCTTCCTGCATTCCTACACGCTGCGCGACCCACACACAAACCAGGTGGTGCGTCCCTTACCCGTGTCCGGTGATAGGGTTGTATCGTACTGACCACAACACCAGAGGCTCCCGCCATCTCTAGCTCTGATACATCATTCTCGAGCGAGAGGAAGGAATTTAAACGGAAATTG
Organism: Periplaneta americana; assembly: GCF_040183065.1. Classification (NCBI taxonomy): domain Eukaryota; kingdom Metazoa; phylum Arthropoda; class Insecta; order Blattodea; family Blattidae; genus Periplaneta; species Periplaneta americana. The sequence goes on along the minus strand of NC_091122.1, from coordinate 94,213,905 downwards.
AAATGCTGTGGTGATGGTTGACTTGGGTTCACGTAATAAAGATTGGAGACTCTCATTCATTTGAAATATCTACTAGTGATACAATATTCCCTTGATAAAACGTAGTGAAATAAAAATAAACCTATTGAGTGGGAACGAAGCTCTGAATAAGTTATCTAGCGGATACAGTATTCCCTGTTCATTCCTGATACAATATTTTCTACTGAGTAGGAACGTAAGTAAATATTTTGCAGTGATAATTTTCTATTGAGTTGGAACGGAACTCTGAATATCTTATTGAGTGGGAAAGTAACTCTTAATTTCTTATTGAGTCGGAAAGTAACTCTGAATTTCTTTTTGAAGGGAAACGAAACTCTGAATTCCTTGAGTGGGAACGGAACTCTGAATCACTTATTAAGTTAAAACGGAAGACTGAAGCGGAAATCTGAATTACTTAATGAGTGAAAAGGGAATTCCAATTTCTTACGGCGTGGAAACGGTACTTGATATCTTATGTAGTGGAAACGGTACTTGATATCTTCTGGTGTGGAAACGGTACTCTGAATTACTTATTGAGTGGCAACGGAAATCTGAATTACTTAATGAGTGAAAACGCAACTCTGATTTCTTATGGCATGAGAAAGGTACTTGACTTCTTATGTCGTGGGAAAGGAACTCTGAATGACTTGTTGAGTGGGGACGAAAGTCTGAATTTTTTATTGAGTGGGAACGGAACTCATGAATTTCTTTTTGAATGGGAACTAAACTATGAATTTCTTAATGAGTGTGAACGAAACTATGAATTTCTTATTGAGGGGGAACGGAACTCTGAATTTCTTTTTGAATGGAAACGGAACTCTGAATTCCTTGAGTGGGAACGGAACTTTGAATCATTTATTAAGTGAAAACGGAAGACTGAATTACTTATTGAGCAAAAACGGAACTCTGAATTACTTATGAGTGAAAAGGGAACTCCGATTTCTTATGGCGTGCAAACGGTACTTGGTTTCTTATTGAGTGGAAACGGTAGGCCTACTCTGAATTACTTATTGAGTGGGAACGGAACTCTCAGTTACTTAATGAGTGAAAACGCAACTCTGATTTCTTATGGCATGGAAACGGTAAGCCTATTTGCTTTCCTATGTCGTGGGAAAGGTACTCTGAATTACTTGTAGAGTGGGAACGGAAGTCAGAATTTTTTATTGAGTGGGAAAGAAACTCTTGAATTTCTTTTTGAATGGGAACGGAACTACGAATTTCTTATTGAGTACGAAAGAAAATATGACTTTTTTAATGAGTGGGAAAACAACTCTGGATTTCTTACAGAGTGGGAATGGAACTCTGAATAGGCTTATCTACCAGCGATAAAGTGCTCTGTATTAAGCGGCAGTGAAACTAAAAAAGAAAAACATGAGAATAAAACGGAGAAATATAAGAAACAATGAAGTTAAAAAAAAAAGAAAACAAAGAAAATGAAATAAAAAGTATAGAAGGAAAAAGAAGAGAAAAGAAAAAGGAGAAGCAGTGAAGAGAAAAAATGACTGCAAAGAGAGTAATAGGGAAGTGTACAAACATTAGAGAAGACAACAGAAAACGAAAAGAAAAAATGAAAGAACACGAAAAGAAAATATAAGGAAAAAAAATAGACGGAAAGAGAGAAAAAGTAGATCAGAAAATAAGAAAATTAATAAAAATAGAACAAGATGAGAAGGAACGTGGGAATAAGACGAAGTTAAGGACAAAGAGAATGAAAAGGAATAGTGGGAAAGGGATGGGAAGGATAAACGAGATGAAACACTGTAAGGAAAATGGAAGAACCAAAGAAACAGAGAGGATATAAAAAAGGAAAAGAAAAAACTCAAATGCAAAGAGAAGAAAGGGAAAAGAAGACAGAAAAAGGGAGAAAGTTGAAGTGAAATAAATATGAAAGGAATAAATATGTTTGAAGAAAAATCTGGTGGTAGTCGGTCAAGGCTGGATTCCCTTCCGTAAAGATGTATTCTCGGTCAAAGAGCTTCCGACATGCTGACCAAATAAATGAGAAACTAAACCCTTTTAAACTTCTTGACTGTCAATGAAAGTAAGGTGTGGATCTTGACTTGAAGAGTGTCCCGGGACGTAAGGATCAGCAGAATGTCGAGCCTCCACCTGAGACAATACCGGCCACCACACTGACAACCAGCATTCGAATAAGAAGTTGTGCTTCTAGCAGCGGTACGTTAGAGCTGCACCTTAACCCCTGTGTACACAGGGTCGGTAGTTTCTGATGAATTGCTATTTACCTTCCAATTCACGAAGTGGAACGATTGAAACCAAACACACATGTGAGGCTCTGTATAAGACGGGACGGACGGCCTTCATGCCGAGTGGAAGTTGCCGCGTGAGTATGGAGTAGGCCACGACTGGATCGTGTATTGATGAGACTCCTTGAATGCTGCAGCCCGCCAGACGCGAAGGAAAGGTCAATCGCGTGGACGAGGTGAATGAGGCGAATCGATGCAGGTGCCAACACCGCGAGATTACACACCTAATAAAGACAGCAGGCCTGCCAACGTGACACGGCTCAAGAATTTATCTATCAGTCGGAGGACAAGTTCTTAGTTCTAGTGGGGCAGAAGTGCTTATATTATGAAATAGGCTACACCCTGCGCTTAATTAGGCCGACATGCTGACTCTGCGTCCTGGCATTTACCAATGCGTCCGCCAATGTCAGAGTGAAAATCCGAGAGTGAATCTTGCAAAGATTCACTAAAAGGATATTCCATATCTCGACATTGCTAATTTATTTAAAATTGCAAAACATGTCGTGGTAGGAGATCTTTGGTTTTGGTCATGTATGTGGGATTCTCCAACGTTTCTTTAGCTCAAATTGACTTCAACGCCATGAAATGCAAGAAATGGGTAAACTGTCAGCTGAGTGCATTACCAAGAACTATAGTTCCCACCATATCAGAAATCTGTTGTCGCATTTGCACTCTGAAAACGTTGGACATAAATTTCTCACTGCCTTTTTTCAACGAGAACAAGTGACATGCAAAGCAAAACATAACTGCCTGCCTATGAAAAAACCATCATCATCCCCTTATTATGCCCTTTTTTTCTGAAGGTATATTCCGAATGTATCTCCAATTGTCACTATCTTTCCATGCTCATCCTTCGCATAGGCTTATTTTTCCCCTTTCATATCTCATTTCTTGTAAGTTTCTCTTAATTTCGTTCACCCAGCTCTCCCGTGGTCTTCAATCTTGATCACTTTCGTTTCACTTTTAGATTTAACATTAAAAACTAAAGTCTACTACAGTTACTTTCTATATAAATCGCGAAGAATTAATAATCTTGAAATGTTATTGAAGTAAATTAATAAAAGCTTAAATCAACTTAACCAGCAATGTATAATGCAAATAAACGGTAAGTGACAATCTGATTGGTTCCAGCATCACGGAATCGAGAAAATATCTGAAGTGAACTGATTTCAAAGTGACGGTCTCCAGGACACGATGGAGCCGATGAATAGTTCCGTAACTTTTGGGTTGTTTCGGCATCCATGACATATTGGGGGAGGAAGAAAAACCACTAATGGAACCACGGTCTTTTCATGAATATGTCTATTAAACTCATTTGGGAAGGTGAGTTTAAGGTATGATTTGACACTACTTCAGAATCGCCCTAAGAAGTTTCACTTTTTTTTTTGTTGAAAATTTTACGACACAGGACATTAATAAGAACTACGTTAACTACAGTGAAATAAATTGCTGGGCTTAAATTACTATAGGGTTAAGTAGTTTTAGAGCTATCACTGTTTAAACTTAGCAGCGTACCTATCCTAAAATCAATACTCCAGGAAATATGGGATAAGTTTGAGTCTACCGCTGCACTAAAATGTTTATTTCTGGAGAAATATTTATCATATTATTCATATGAAACAAACACTCTCTCAAAAAGTAATGATTTAGAGTATAAAATGATATCATATATATATATATATATATATATATATATATATATATATATAAATTGACCATTTCTGGCCATTGCAAATGTCGAGTCATATCTTAATATGATGTAACAAATTTCGGTACTTTCATTTAACTCTTCTTTCTTACGCTTTATATATTCTCGTAAGCTGCTTATTTTGTAGTTTCTGAATCAGACATATATTATATTTATGTTTTTCAAGAAAGATAATTTTGTGAATATGACATTTTGGCATAAGTGAATCCTAAATTTAAAATTCGGTAGTTTTTTTTAATTAACTATCGACTAAAAAAACATAACTGCTCTGTATTCAGGATCCTTGTGGTCACTCTCACTGAAAGGCTGATGATTTAATCAAATTCTTCTCTCTAGTGGTGTGTCGCAGAATATGACGTCACATTCATTAGATAACAATGAAGCATATGCAATGAAAAACTTACGAAGTTTATTAACATAATTATTTATTAAGTTCACTAAATAATTTGAGTTATAGCTAACCCGAAAAGAGGTTCTGAAAGTCCGTAAATTCTATTTTACAGTCAATATTTTCTACATAAATCTCCTTCCATTATGAGAGGCGAGTGCATTAACGTACTGTATTGTTTAAACAAGTAATAAATATCACTATTGTGTTTATAATAAAACAACTCGTAGGTCATTCGGTATCTCGCGAAACCTACCTGCACGTCAGGAGAAGAAGAAAGTGGATTGAGGAGCTTCCCTCCTTCTCTACGCTTCCTCGTAGCAAGCGAGCTCACTTACACCCAGCATAAGGCTTCTTTCAACAACATATACATTTTCACGTTATGATCCCGACGTTAGACAGAAATCTACATTCTACCTCGAAGATAGACGTATCCACGTCAAAAAGAAAAGTCTCGCGCCATATTAGACACTGTAAAATTCTTACCTCGTATCTTAGCAAATTCTTAACATAATGTGGCTAATTAATGTTTGGCAACGGTGGAAGAACGGGTATTATGATTATTATTCCTCCGATAATTGAAGAGTGTGATCCCAAAATTCGCTCAGTCTATTTCGCCATTTTTATGATTTATACATATACAGAGTAATTTCAAAATATCTGCGACAAACTCTGATGGGTGATAGATCTAACAATAATGAACCCTTTTTGTTAAACAACCTACGTATTTCTTTTGAAGCGTCGTTTCGAAGTTATCGTTGAAAATGTTTTTGCGCGGGCATAAGTCAATGTATGCGAATGTGCGTACCCCTGTTTGTTTGTTGAGATGTTTGTAAAAGACGAGAAGGGTTGTTGATGTTGTTTGTTTACGTTTAATGTTCAATACCTTTTCCTTTCAGTTCAGTGTAATCATCCAGTGAGAATGGTTATCTACGCGGTCTTCCACCAATGTACCAGGGACGAAGAGACCCATCGTCTCGAAGGCGCTGATAAAGTCGAGCAAACATTGTGTGGTGAGGGTGATTTCTGTTTTGAAACTGTTGTTGGTACATGTGGAGAGCTCTTCTTCCGTTTCCGCGAGCCTCCCCATAACACATTACCATGTCTGCTAACTCGGGAAAAGTGTAGACATCCATTCTCTATTGATGATTAGACTGAACTGAAAGGAAAAGGTATTGAACATTAAAGGTAAATAAAAAACAATTCTTCTCGTCTCTTACAAACATCTCAATAAACAAACAGGGTGTACACATTCGCATACATTGCCATACGCCAGCGCAAAAACATTTTCAACGGTAACTTCGAAACGACGCGTCAAAAGACATAGGCTGTTTAACAAAAAGGGTTCCTTATTGTTAGATCTATCACCCCTCAGAGTTTGTCGCAGAGGTTTTTAATCACTCTGTATACGATCATGATTAAGACCTCTATCATTAGGCCTATAATTTAAGTTTTTCTTCCAAAACAACGCCAACCCTTGTCTAAAAGGTTGTGTTAGCCAACCCTTGTCTAAAAGGTTGTGTTACTGTGCATGTCACTTGAAAACTCGTTCAGTCCGTAGATCAGTGGATAAAAAGCTAGCCTAGTCCATTCATAAAATGGACTTAACGCGTTTAGGAATCACACTCTTCAATTGTCTCTACTTATTTCCCCATACTTTTCCTTTGTACATTTCTTTCTATTCAATTGAGGCTAAATTCCTCTAGCGTTCGGGAGCTAGCTTTAGATTAAGATTGTTCTGCATACGGTGTAGACCTACGAATTCTATGGAATAAATAAATTAAATTTCATTCTGATGTCGAAAAACGCCGCGATGTTCAGAACCCAGCCAGCATAATTTCATGAAATGTCATATGCCCATCATCATGATGTCACTTTCCATCATTCTATATATGGTTGGCAAGCAAGGAAAAAATAAGACTTCAATATTTCATCAACGAAGTTTGATTACTTTGGCAGCCATGTCCGGCGCTATCTACCAGATTTATGACGAGGTCACTTCACCGCGACAGTCGCTGTAAATCATCCACATCTCGTTGAAAATGTCACAACGATCCACCAGTAAACAGATAGGACCAGCGCGTGTCAAGGCCCGAGGTTCCGGGTTCGATGCCACGAGCCATCAACCTCTATCTTACTACCTGTCCGAGATAACTTTACAAGCTATGAGACGAAGGCAAAAACCGGGATGTTTTTGTATAAAGAAATACCTGTACGACATATGTATGCATTTGCATGAGAGAAATGAAAACTGTAGATATGATCGAGAACATGAAAACTACTTGATATTCGCTGTGGAACTGGAAAGTCTGAGATAGCAAAAGTTATAACATATTTGCGGACATAAACATAATTAAAATAACAGCCTCTCAGTGCCGTCTTACACAGGATACAGCAATCTGAAGTGATTTAGCTTAGCTTTTCTCAAAGTATTCATTGCTTTCTCATAAGAAAATAAGTATAAAAATATTGTGATATTTTCAAAAGAAATCAATTCCCAGATTTTCACGGGAGTGCAATTTTCAGTAGGCCTAACTCCGGAAAATAAATAATTTGAGCATGCCGCCTTTCTATGTACAGAACCCCAAGTTACTGAATGAATTTTGTTCACATTCAATAACTACGAATCAATTAATTTATAAAATGATGTAAATAATTATTTATTATAAAGTTAACGAGTTAACCATTGAAGACAGCAATAAAATGTGAACGAAATGAAAAACTAGATATCTAATTAAAATTATTTTTACGATCAACTGATTTTTAATTGCATAATCATTTCCACCCGTTCTAGAGAGCACAGTCTAAGTAAGTTATTATTTGTACATACCACACCAAAAAAAATTAGCGGGCACTAGTTCTAAGAAATGACTTCTTTTGCACTTTTCTTCTTCAAAGGTCTCAATTCATAGTACTTCGTTTTTAGAAAAGCTAATTCTCGAATCCCACTACAAGTTACTGATATATTTTAATACTTGCATCACTTACATCACCTTTAAAAAAATTATTGTAAATGGGAAGATAATTCTACAAATTTATTTATTTATTTATGTATTTATTTTGCCAAATAATTGTAACATAAAACATAATATAAACAGAAAAAACTTTAGCTCGCCCCTGAAAGAGTAGACATTAAGAAGTATATAATACAATTTGTCTTATTTCTACTACGCAATAAGAATATATAAATTTAAATTTATAATTTTTAAATTTTTATAAAATCCATACATAACTTTTAAAATTTAATACTAGAATTATTACAATTGACAAGATTAGGATATTTAAATATAAATTTGTTATATATTCTTAGGCCTAAATTACTACTATGATTAAATATTGTAGCAGTGTTGCATTTTGGTTCAAACAATCTTAAAGAATTCATACCTTTTGTTTCATAATTATGAGAATACAATTCAAAATTACTTCGATTTTTATGTATGAATTTTATTAATACAATATAATAAATTTTGTCTTATTTTAAGAACATGAAAGTCTAAAAACAATTTTGAGATGGAAAATCAATAGGTTTATGAAGACATATTTTAATTATTTTCTTCTGTAATAAATAAAGTGAATTAAAATTGGATATAAATAAGCTAACCATCCTATAATTCCATACATAATTACAATATATTTACTGTTGGCCCAATAACAGGACGTTGTCGTTATTCCTTCCGACTCTACGAGCTGTTGTTAGTGCGAGAAGTGCGGATCACTTAGTTCATTCGAGTCTATACCAGGCCTGCAGAACTATAGCTCGTGAGAGCGACTGCTTTCCTCCCCTGTTTTACCCCACCCACTTTTTTCTACCTGTGCGGTCACGGCGTTCTAATTACGCTCGGCTGCATCAACATTCATTCTCGGGGCGGAAGTCGATCATTCCCAATAGAAGTGAAGTGAGGCTGACGTCATAGTCCCCCTACTTTGCGAGTTCTGCAGGCCTGGTCTGTATAGAGGCGGATCTACTCGCCAAAAATGATGATGATGATGATGATGATGATGGAGAATTGTTGGGATCTCACAGGGGGGCCAGATTACCGGGAGAAAACCTCTGTGCTGCCTCCACCAAGGGCTTGCCCAACACAAGTTATAAATTCAGGATAGAGCGGGATTTGAACCCGTGTCCCTTGGCTTATAATCTCAGCGCTCTAGCACCGCAGAATTTAATTATTAAAATAATATCAGCTATTTTACAATAATACGTGTAGAATAAATTATCACACTGCTACTTAAACCGTAAGATAAGATGATCCCTACTACAGGCAATGAAGACCCACCGGGGTAGCGAGAAATTAAGGCCCCAAACGTTGCAGACAACCGGCATTAGTAGCAGTACGGGTGCCAGCCTTACGTACTTGCCGGCATTGCTCTCAATGAGAACTCTATAGCATTCATTCATGTTAGAGGCTGAATCGAACCCAGGGCTATGGTACAGCCGGTAGGATTAGGTCAATTGTGAAAATCCATGACCTCATGAGGAATCAAGTCCGCGACTTTCGGTTTTGTGGCGTACCACGTTAGCCACAACGCTACTGCCTTCCTCCACTTAAACCGAAGACTGTATTGTAAATAATAGTCACAATCATATTACTTTTTGGAATTATAAGACTTAACTTCTATGTGACCCCTGCGGTGGTTGAATGGTCAGACCTCTGATTTTCATTGAAAAATCCATAGTGACACTTGTGGCGGACAAGATAGCAGTTGGGGTTCTCCCGTTTTTCACCATATTAGGCATCTACATCATTCCGTCACCATTTCTCCATTTCATCATTATTCCATAGCATTCCCCCGACCGCCGGCTGGCGACGCACGGAGGGGACTGGCCTAGGTACGAGGGGGGGTTGGCTGCTCGAAACCTGGGTACGCAGCGAATCTTAGTGTTGTCAGCCGGTGTGGGTTTGGGAATGCGCCTAGCTTCAGGGTTAGCGCAATAGACCGTAACGGTCGCAGTGCTGGGCTATAGTGCCTCTCCTCCCTTAAATTCAATTCAATTCAATTCAATTCAATTCAATTTAATTCAATTCAATTCAATTCAATTCAATAACTTCTATGTGAAAATTAGAAAATCAATATGCATCTTCAAGTATAGTGCATATTAAACGATTATATCTATTTCATCAGAGTATAAACTATAAACAAAAATGACATTGTACATGTGATAGGAAGAACTGAAGTGCTACGAAACGAGTAAAATACCGGTATAGAGAGTATGACACTGATTGCATAGCTGCATGCAGGGAGGGGCACGAGAGAAATCAATTCCCCACACACGAAATGAGGAAGATGAATAATTCTTTATTGAGTAGAATTCCTTTATGCTTAATTTACAGAAGAGTGGAATTTGCTCAGTTCCTGAGCAGTAATCTCGAATGTGAACTCTTGAGTCGTCATCCGATTTTTTTCACAATTTCCTGGGACAGATATCGACAACGAAAAAACTACTTTTAATATTTCTGCTAGTTTGCCATTCGCTTGTATTGTTTTTATACACTTTAAAGAATAAAAAAATAATATCTATTATAGGAGAAAAATATTCGTTCCGGCACCAGGAATCGAACCTAGTACTTCTCAGCTTTGCGCGCTCAGCGCTATTTCCATCTGAGCTATGCCGAGACCCGATTTACGGTGCCGGTCGAACTCTACTCCCTACGGCCCTGCTGATATACGACGTGTTTTAGGTCATTTTTTCAGTTAGATGGAGTTTAATGAAAACAAAATATCTCTGGTAGACAAATAGGACTTCTGTGAGGGTTTATAAATTACGTTTATTTTTGTATTAATCTTCCACGTGACCTCCACGACACCTCAAACGTTCTTGTAATCTTGCCCAGACGTTGTCGTAACTCGTCTCAATACACATGCATCAATTACTCAAATTTTTTTCAACGATGTGTTGTTTGGTTGTCCCGATGATGCGAGGTTTGTCCAAATGAACTCTAGACTTCGAGTTATTTGATTAAAAAAATATGCGTTATCAAATACAGAAGATGAGAAGTATCTGTGAAGTACTGTAATTTAGAATTGAGATTTTGGTCTTTCATAGTTCTGGATTTTGTACTTCGAATAGTTTGCTGCGACAATACTTCCGATGTTTAAGAGCCAACTGAACGTTCCAAGATTAGGTATTAGGTTGCTATTACACTATAAAAGTTCTTTGACAATGAATATGATAAAATATTTAATAAAAAAACTTTGATAAAAAATAGGATTTGGGGTATATTACACTACATAAAATCTTTTATAAAAGATTTGATCAAAGGTAACCTAAAATTAGGAACAAAAGCTCTCCTAACACTTATTCCACAACAGTTAATACGTGTTCCGAGGATTTGTTGATACTAATACTTACACGTTAAGTTTATGATCTGTCGGTACCGGTACTAATATTTACGCGCTATGTTTATAACACCATAATGAAGAAGAATATTATGCTTGATTAGATGCAATTAGTTCAATTTATTACAATATGTAAGTAGTTACTGAAAAAAAAAAAACGCCTGTGGACATGGATTGCAAAAGGTGATAAGAGATGTACCTATTCACCAGAACTTATTGAAATAACTACAATGCGAGGAACTGAAAAGTTATACAAATTATTATAAATATTATTATTATTTGATATTAATAATATTATACAAATTATTTATTTACAACATTTCATTTCTTTCATACTCCGATATCAGAATTTTTGTGGTAGCAATAGTCAAGTTATATTTGCGTTTCGCCATATTTGTTTCAAGGTAGGCTATAGAAATATTTTATCAAAGATAACAAAATGCACTTACATTTTATAAAAGATATTTTATCAAAGAAACTTTTATAAAAGAAAACCCATTACACTGTCATACTGTATAGGCTATTTTATAATATATATTTTATAAAAGATATTTGTCAAAGAACTTTGATAGTGTAATAGCAGCCTTAGGTACGACTATATCTTGGTTATATCTAGACGTAGGATTTTTACGCTCTAAATATTATATTTTATGTGCCTAAAATAGGGTCTAAAAATAAAAAACAGGCTGTTGGAATCATCTTTAAAATGACATCTCATTATATCTTACTCAAAATTAATAAATATCTCTTATACCTAGGCCCCTACTTATTAACTTATTATTAGAATTTCAAGAATCTTATAAAAATCTTGTCCTTTTATGTTGTTTTAAACAACAGTAGGTCTATATTTCCCTGTCTATATAGGCATACACTAAAACGAGCTGGAACTACGCAATGATAATAGAAAACTGAAGTATTTCATTATCTAAATTTATAACAAAATTGATTCATTTTAACGACATGCATATTTCATAATAATTGCACTCGCAGTACACAACCAGTAGGCCTAACTTTTCCGAATCTTCAAGAGACAATTTACACTTTTTGTCTTTTAGCACAAGTTCGGACGCAGAAAGCGAACACTTAACGTCTACTCGTGTCGCGGAAGCATACTTCCATTTTGGAAATATTTGTACTGGAAAGTCACATTTTCCCATTTTGTTATGCTTCCCCAACGAAACATTTGCTGCTGCTTTGGGGTCAGTGTCCAGAATTCTTCTGGAGAACATTTTCTAGTTCTTTCGCGTACTTTTTGTCCAACTGCACATGGTGCTGAGCTAAGTTCCTTCGTAACAGATCTAGAAGACCAAGAAGATTATAAATTCGTTTCCTTGCAGATCCCAAACAAGAGAAGTAATCTTAGCAACCAAGGATATAAAATGTAAATTCACATAAGCCACCTCGATGTGAACGGAGTCATCCTTAAGATGATCTTTGGTATAGCAGATGCAGGTTGCCTTCTCTTTCAAAGAGGAAATAATACCTATCATATAAGATAAACAGAGTTCATTTTAAGTTACAAAGACAAAATACAGAAAACGTGGTATATTTTCATTAATGGCGGGTACTCAACTGTTTGTCATTCACCCATATGAAGTCAGTTGTGTAGACCAATTTACAAACAGAAGTTTTGGGGATTACTGAAAATATATTATCTTTCTCTTAAATTTTAGAAGGTATTTCTTATTTATGGTTTGCAAGACCAATATTTTTTATTAAATAAGCAAAACCATCTCTTCTATATTCAACATTAAATCCCAAAGATCCAAGTTGCACCACAGGAGGCTGATCTACACTACACCCGCGATGAGATGAGATGATAACGACAACACTTGAGAGCCCGGTTTTGAATCTTTTCCAGTGTCTTGTGTTCTAATCTGTAAGGATCCCAACATTCAACACCATATTCCATTACTGGACGATCTAGTGACTTATATGCAATCTCTTTGGATTTATCAGAGCCTTTTCTTAGTACCCTCATCACAAAGTGTAACGCTCTCCATGCTTTTCCCTCTGTGTCAGTAACGTGTTCCCCCAACCGAGATCGCTGCTAAATGTTATTCCTAGGTATTTACATTTGTTAACTTCCGGAGTGGTTTCACCTCCTAAACTTTACAATGCGATTTTTTTATTTCTTTTTCTTGTAAAGCTGACGGTTTTACTCTTTAGAGACGGGATCGAAACTGGGTCCAAAAGATTATGAGTCCAGACCTCTAGTCACTGGACCGCCGTGGAGACTGTATTATTGATATCTTAAAATGAAATACACCAACGTCAAATAGGGATTTTAAGTTATACAAATTAGCAATATCACTCATAACAATACATAAAGCTTGTTAATACTCGTACAATTCTCCAGCAACAAAATAGATTTTTACTTCAAATTCTAAGTCTAGTTATGTCATTAAGTCATAGTCCTAGCTATAAAACAGGGAGTTCAAATAGTACATTATGTCAGTTCCAATAGTGCACGTTCTTAAATTAAGGCATTCGTTTGTTCATTCGAGCGTGGTTGTATTGTATTGCAGAACTGTATGAAAAAGTAGCTCAGAATTCCAAGCTTATTTGTTTCGGTTAGCCAAATATAATGGACCTTCTGGAGTAGGCGACATTTCAACAATGTTACTCTTATGACAGAACCTACAAAATTGTACTTCAGACAATTTCGGAAATATTAAAACTCAACACATTCTTAGTAACGAAAGAATCCATTTTCTAAACTGTCACACCATAACAGCAATTAACAAGTTTCGAAACAATTACAGAAACAGTTCTTTAATGTTTCAACACAGCTCCATACGCGCCCCTCCTTTATTTGCACTACACTTAAAGAATTCACTCATAGTTTCTACTAATGGATTGAGGTTACTACAGGGTTTTTCATAAATAACGAGTCTATCGAAAAATTAACTCTTTTGGATAATTTTTTGAAATGATGTTCATCCTAACGAGAAAGAACCCTTCCCGGTACCGTACAGTCGATTTGGAAGCAAACGCCTCCCTCCCTTCACCGCCAGAGCTATTAAACGAAAGAATGGTTAGTATTCAAAGATAAACCACACAGGTTGGGCCAAGGGTCAGTCTCCTTTAAGCCAAGCAACAACGCGGTTCGATCACCTGAACCAGCCGTCGTGGTAAAGTCACTGAGGATGGAGAAGCATCTCCGAAACATGTCTGACTTTTACTAATTTTTTAATAATTATATTATATTTATTAGTGTTCATATAACTGTAATATATAATTTTTTACGTTTCTTATAGAATGGCTAGTGTTTTAAACCTTTGTTAAAACATGTAAATGAAAAACCGTTTCAATTGTTGACAAATTAAGGTGTACAGTTTTCAAAATGTCTTCCGTTCTGCTGAATGCACAAATGTAAGCGACGTATCAACTCTTCATGGACTCTGGTGAGCTGCGTGGCATTTTATCATTCCAGTCTATCACAACAATGTGTATAGGCATGGCTGTGTGCCATTATCCTTGGCGTATAGAAGACCATGCTCCAGGTCATTTTAAGATGGCATCAAATGCACATTATACATGGATTAGTAGCTTCCTCTGGCGGCGAGGGGAGGGGTGTTTGTTCATAAATCGACTGTACAGCACCGGGAAGGGTTCTTTTTGTGAGGATGAACATCATTTCAAAAAATTATCCAAAATAGTTGATTTTTCGATAGACTCGTTACCTACGAAAGACTCTGTATTAGGCTTGTTATTAAATATTAGTAGTAGAATATAATATAAGGACATGTATTTTTCTTCTAATATTCTGGTTCGAAGCTGATTTTTCCAGTGTTTCAGCAAATGCATTTAAAAGCAAAATAAACGTGATATTTCTTAGCAAAGTAGCTTGTCAGAAAGTCAAAAGTAACTGGCTGTGTCATGTTTCAACAGCCATTTAATTTATGAAAAGCTTTCTAGCAAGTGCTCAATAATCGATGCCCCGAGAAGTGTTCAATAATCAATTTGTCAACAACACCCGGCAGCGTTACACTTCAGTTTTGGAAGAAAACCCTCCCTTCAAGTCGATCTAAGTTTCTCAATGCTCTTTTTATGGCATTGGTTACCAACATGTGGTCCGTGATCTTACGACCATAACAAACTAAACGATTGAATTGCATTAATCAATAAGTAATTTTAAGTTTAGCTAATGGCCCAATATTTTACATCTTGAAGATAACTACGACTACACGGACCATAGTCTGAAAAACGCTGATATAACAACTGAATCGGTCATTTTTAAAACCCCATAAGTCACTCACTTGGTCATTTTCGTCTTATGTGAAAAAATGAAAGTCGCAACCTAGATGCATCACATTATGTTGAAACACCGCAAGTCCGGTGTATAGAATGCTTCTGAGGACAAAGCATATATTTGCTTCGATTTTGAAACTCCAAGTCACGGACTTACGGGGTTTTGTCAACGTAACCATGTTTCACCGCTATAGTGTGTGTTCCCTGTAGGCAGCTGTTGATAACACGCAAGTCACTCATACAGTAAAGCAAGTTCTTCTATTTAATTCGTTGTAGTATTCGTTATTGTTTATACTATGACAACATGTTTTCAGCAAGCGACAGTGAGATACATAAATACGTTAAAAGGAAGAAAAAAAATGGAATAAAAATAATCATTTGTATAAATGTGAAAATATTAAGACAACCATTGTGCTGCCAGAAAGAAAGCGCATACTTTCACACTTTTCCAATATATGTAAACAAAATGAAGGATTTGAGAAAATTTCCGGAATATTTACCTAATGAAGAGGAAATTCAAAGTTTCCCGAAGAGTGTGTGTGAATGGGACATAACTGAAGAGATATGAATTGGGGATCTCGGCTGGAACATTTTCTGTATAGTTTCATAAAACTTTTTTTTCTCGTATGCCTCAGCACAACTTATTGATAATTTAAATATTTACAACATTTTGTGTACTTGAACAATGTAAGTAAACAAATTATTACAACACATAATGTATGTTACTTTATAAATGGTTGAGTCTGAATTTATTAATTTTCTTAATATAATAAGAAAATAATGCGCATTACTTTTTTGAAATCCCGTAAGTCATGAGCATTTTAACTTTTGTAGCAGCAAATTTAAAGTTAATGGCATGGTTCCGTAACTTATTCACTCAAGATTTAACTTTCAGAAGCAAACATTTTAGAAATAAATCCTTATTTATAAATTATTGTGTTTTTTGTTGTTGTTGTCCCAGAAGTTTACAATTCTCGACTTACAGGGTTTAAAAAATAACTGTCCACACCTGTGGCAGTGACGGTTAGAGCGTCTGGCCGTGAAACCAGGTGGCCCGGATTCGATTCCCGGTCCGGGCAAGTTACCTGGTTGAGGTTTTCCGGTGTTTTCCCTTAACCTAGTATGAGCAAATGCTGGGTGACTTTCGGTGTTGGACCCCGGACTCATTTCACCGGCATTACCACCTTCATCTCATTCAGACGCTAAATAACCTAAGATGATAAAGCGTCGTAAAATAACCTACTAGAAAAAAAAATAGCTGACTCAATTATGAGATAGACAGGACACACTAACAGTCTGGACGATCTCGTGATGTGCGACATGAATGAATCATCACTGATCGACAAAAGGTGTTGAAAGCTACAAAGACTTTACTGATTTGACTCTAGATTATTGAACTGGCCTTGGATTCATAGAACATTTTGTTCTGCGCTGCCCTGGAATAGAGAAAGGTCTATAAGGTAGTAGAATGCAATACGATCAGAATAGAGAGACATACGTTCTTTTTAAGTAGATATAAACACATATCACCATCTAACTGAAGATTGAAGAGGAACATAAAATTAAAACTACAATCATTTCACTCATATGGTAAACTTCCCTCTTCATACAAATCCGTTACCAGAGTGATATGAAGACTGTCCATGTTTCATACAAATCGGTCAAAAGTCACAAAGTAGGTCCGGGTTCGACGGCCAATAATGTTTAATAGAAAGTCAACAGTCGACGCCTTAATGTTAGTCCGCGCGCCAAACAAAACGCCCATGTAAACATGGCGATAATTTGTCAGCCTGACAAATTACGTATCCCAGACATTTGGGTCATTAGTCACCGTCACAGAACAAATCCATACTGCGCGCCATGTTGTTGCTTTGCGCACACGTCGCCATGGTAACTGTCGTCTGGTGAACCTTCAATCTGAAGCCTTGTCCAGACGTCGCAGTTTCCTGACAATGCTGCGACCCCGTAACCTAGCAACCAGTTTGTGTTGGAATTCACTAACATCAAGGAGCACTAGGCCTTTCACTTCAGAGGTACTTTCATGGTATTAGCTATCAGCAAATTCCTCTTCTTTCTCTTATCTAGTCAATTTGTTTTCCTCTTGTTACGTTTTAATTACAGAACATGAAAGAAAATTATTGTGTTGCCGAGAAAATACGTCTGGCAGATTGTTATAAATGTACAGTAAGTCTGCAGAATTAATATTAGAAACGCGTTTGTGACATACAACCTCTATTTCTGTTCATCCGTCTGTGTATAATTTATTTTTTCCCGCTAAACTGGAGAATTTACTACGGTAGCTTTGAACCGTGCAGTTACGGTTACGACCAAATTGAACTAAATACACAATGTCGCCAACATAAGGACATGGCGTTGGTCTGTGGCGTCGTTAAAAGGAGAAATTTGTTTTTTTTTCTCTCTATCGCCTTCGTTCTGAACATTACTGAGATATAGCACCACTGTTAGTCACAAGATATATTTGCGTAAATATTACGAGTAGATTACGTGACTTAGATGAGGGGCTCGCGACAGGAACAGTTTGCTGTGGCGCATGCACGAACCTTTCATGCAGTGGAAAAGTGATCATTACTTGAATTTATTTTCGCGTGTACATTCCAGATCAAATCAAGAAGACCCCTTCTTGCTCCGTTTACACATCGCATATTATACGAAGGTTAGGTTTGGTTGGTTTAGGTTTTTATTCACCAAGTCCGTGTATGTGCAGACAGCCAAAATGATCCTGTCGGTCATAGCCCATATGATAGTTGTCTTATGTTTCGTAATATTGATAAACTAAAATATGATGAAAGTGGTGAATAATTTCATGGCCGCTAGAAGTTTTCTTCGTGAAAGACAAGGTATTTTCTGTAGACCACAAATAAAACGGCAACGCGGTCATAATTGCATACTTAACACTTTCGTGAACATAAACCGGAAATTTACTTTCCTTCATTTTAATGATATTTCTTGAAACACACCTTCTTCCTTCATTTGAATGATATTTCCTGAAACACACCTTTCTCCTCCTTTATTTTGTTGTGCTAACCTACTTTAAGATCTTATTACATCTGCATTTTCTTTTTGTGCATTCAAAACACCGCCGTTGTAATGCATAAATCTTGCACTTGGCTAATGGAGTGAATTATTTAAGAATATAGTAGCGAATTTTACTATCGCCATTTCGATTGCCTTTTGTTTGACACAGCTCGGTACGGCTCGGTGACTAGTGGCCAGCGAACAACGTCGACTACTGACGTTGGTCTACGGTGGGTATTATCCAGTTGTTTTATTTTTTCATTATATTAAGTATGAAGATGAAGTCAGAAGAGGTGTGAACTGAACTTTTTCAATTGGTGATTGGAAAAAATAGACAAGTAAATAAACAAAACTGTATATCTAATACAGGGTAATTCAAAGGTGATGGTTGGTTTGATGAAAAGTACCAACTAATACAAGCAAAAAAACTTCCAGTAAACATTTACTGGTTCGCAAATGAAACCTTTTCGTAATAATACACATTTTCTGCTAAGATACACCACTAACTATGAGAGTACTAATTCTGAAGAAAGCTGTGAATTCTTTGCAATAGATTATTTTATAAAAGAAGATAGTGAATGTTTAGGTTTTGGCTTCAACATCAGAGCAGGTTTATTAAGCAGAAGAAACTTAATGTTTTAGGTCTGGTTTCTGCAACACCACGAAAGTTTACGGATAGGGTAAGCATAGACATGTTAAAAAATAATGTTGCAACACGTGTTCAAAATGCTGTCCTTGCATCCGAGCGCAACTCTAAAAGTCTTCTCTGCATTGAGCTTCGAATCCTCCCAAGTATTCCTGGGTCATTCTTCATTTCCTAAAATGCTCCTTCAGTCAGGTACTGCAATTCATGAGGTATGGCAAGAGGCCTTTCTGCTCTACTTTTAATAACTTACGCCAGCTTTCTCCAAATATGGTCTGCGAACAAAAACAGTCCTGCTACAGATGTAGCTTGCTGGTTCACAATGTAAAA
Source organism: Periplaneta americana (assembly GCF_040183065.1). Lineage (NCBI taxonomy): Eukaryota > Metazoa > Arthropoda > Insecta > Blattodea > Blattidae > Periplaneta > Periplaneta americana. Next base: position 94,194,925 of record NC_091122.1, on the reverse strand, counting down.
TTATTTAGCAGGAACATTCTTTGAGTAAAAGGTTGTCTTTAATATAAAACTCACAAAGGAGTGCGGCCCACAAGTTTTTAACCATTATCACTGACTGAATATTGACAAGTCCAGATCAACTTCACGGAGGGTTGTCACTCAAGGCCGAAATTTCTTAACACTGCCTGCTACTTTCAATAAGTCCTCGAGCTGCCGAGGAATCGATTATTGAACACTTGTCGGAAACCTTTTCGTAAGGGCATGTTCCTTACAATGTTAGAGGTTTGAAAATGCGAATATATTTCCAGATGCCGGTGAAATTTCTAGCAAGCTACTGGGCTACGAAAGACTGTTTCATTTCTGTAAAACATGAACGTAAAACAATGGAAAACTGGTTTCAAATCGGACATTAAAAAGAAATGGAAAGATGTCACTATTAACTTTACTACAAACACGAAGTGCAAAAGTTGTACAGTAAGTACATGGGATACTAACAATGCCAATGACAGTGCAAATTATGTAGGAATTAGTAAATGTAATTACATATTGAAGATTTCTTTCTGTAATTAGTTAATAAATCTCAAAAATGTTATTCGGTTTCTTCACTTTGGAGCTATTTTGAGGGCTTAATGTGAAACTAACGTAACGTTCTACAATCGATTTTCTATTCAAACAAAATTCTTTACAGGCAATACCTTATTTCAAATGAACTATACCATCATGTTTTGTAGTTACGAAATGTATTATACGAGTATACAAAACTGTTCGTAACTGAGTTATGATTTTTTGTGACCAAACAGAAGAACGAATTATTATCGATTGGTGTAAAAACCTAAAAATGTAAAATTTTGTAGTTACGTTAGTTACACATTAAGCCCTCAATTTATTAAGCTGACTAATTCTGCTGGTAACAAATACCAACTTCACTTTTTATGTTTTCTAAATATACGTATACTAGTAACAAAAAACCTGTTTTGTGAACACAAATGCTAGTGACGAGAAAAACTAGAGAAAAAATTAAAATATAATTTTTTTTTTTTTTTCCCCCTAAAACACATAGACTAGTGACAAAAACTAACCTCTTACATTGTTATAGGTTTTGAACAGCATGTCTATTGACAAGTAAAACAGTAACAATATGAATATGTTACTTTTCCCTTAATAAAAAAATACAACTAGTGACACGAACAACAAGTGACAAATATACCATGTTTTCATGTTTCAAAAACACATCGCCTAGAGAGCGATAAGAAAAATTAAGAGGCACAATCAACTTGTCATTAATTTTCTAAACACAAAGACTAGTGATATGAAAAACTAGACACAAAAATGAATCTCTCGCATTTTTTACCTTTTTAACCACAACGGTTACTGACAAAAAATCTAGTAGTAAAACCAACCTCATACATTTTTTCCGGAACAAAAATCAATCCGTCACATTGCTACAAACACAAATACTAGTGATGGAAACTATAGATAAAATCAACATGATATTAAATTTCTTAAACACAAAGACTAGTGACATAAGCTAACGTGCCGCTTTGTATGTTTTCTATACTCAAAAAGTACTGAAAAAAACCAACCCGTTAAGTTATATTTTTGTTTTCTAGACAAAATATAGTGACAAACGTCAATGCCGTATTTTTGGTTCCAAATCATAAAGATTAGTGACACTAAATCTAGTTTCGAAGACAAATTTGTTACATTTTCATGCATAAGAAAGGAGAACAAACGACAAGTGAAAACTACTAGCCTTTGACAGTGTTCTTGAACAAATTATCCCATTACATTGACTTGTAGTTTTTAATTTACAATGATTTATTTATACAAGAAATTCAGTCAAAATTCTTCCATTCTTTAACCTTACTGTATATTTCTTGAGTGATGAAGTAGCCCACAAGTTCGATCAACTAGTTTTAAAAAAGCAATGGGAATAAACGAACAAAAACAGCATATCGGGAAAATTTTATTTGGAGTGGAGTAGATAGACCTAATACATAATAATTAAGAGATTTAGTTATTTTCAGCAGAAATGCAACAAATTGTAAATGTACCTGAAGTGATTCAGACGGAGCACCGAAGTAATGCTGACAGAGAAAGATAAAATAGCCTTGCATTAGCTTGGTGCTAGCCCAGATCACATAGGTATATAACAGATTGCTCAGCCTGATAGGCTTTGACGGTAACAACTTTTGTCAGGTTTACTATGCTCCATCTAGTTGTTACATAAGCAGTCACGTCATAACTCCAATGTGAATTGCATTAGCGACTGTACTGCCATCTCGTGTTCGTTTACGGCGGATGGGTGGCGATCCTGGCGGTTGTTCTCTTCAAAGTGCTACTGATTTTAACATAGGAATGAGCAATCTGTTATATATGTGATCAGGGATGCTAGTATGCAGTACCCTCACAAGGAAAGTCGCGATGTTGAGACGCGATCTTTTAGTACAGTGGTCGTCAGCACTCGCTGTAATGGGTAACTAGTAAGAAGTATATCTGAATATGCACCGTCTTGCAGAAGGGAGAGGGAAGAAGCATACCTGCCAGCGGCCACGGATGCACGCTAGTGCAATGTCTTATCAGCGGGTAAGAGACGCTAGCCCGAGAGTGCAATGACCGCTGTTTTAGTAGATCCGCACGGAATTGTAGGGTTTGAAGAGTAGACTCAAACACATCTGGATTATAGTAGTAGTGACTTTTAAAGTAGGCTTACAGAGTGTGGCCAGGCTTAATGATTGTACAAGAGTTCGACTCGTATACAATAATTCAGCGTCAATCTAACGGCCAGAAAGATAGTCTAGCATGGTAGAGCACCTCGTTGCAATCTCAGTACTTACAATGTTCTTTCCCTTTCTTTTACTTTACCTTCTATTCTTTTTCTTCTACTTTTGTTTCTAATTTTACATTATCACGATGCTGAAACTATTTCACTGCATGTCATACCTATAGAAACATATTTCTCACTATAGCAACATATGAAAATTATATAGCCTGCACGATACACGCGAAAAGTGTTGAGACGTAAATATTAAATTTAATAAAAGAGTATGGATACCATGACAGTGCAAGAGTTTGCTCAACAGTAGAGGAAAATAACAGGCCTAGAGGGGGGAAAAAAGAATTGTTACAGATATGAATAATTGAACCGGGGCTACTAGTAAACACCGCTATCCATTACGTCAGGCCAACTTCTTGTACGCGAACTGCCAATGATGCGTAGTCAGACCCATCATGAATTCCGACAATAAAGCATTTCAACAATCATTTTTCTTTAAATTACTTATCAACTATTATAACTTGTGCGTGTGACACAAGTCTAAACCCCACAAAATTGATCGTAAAGGTTTCGTTTAAATATAGTATTTCCACATTGTAACCTACCCTTTTCAGTCAGTGGTGCAAAGATCAATCATCAGCTCAGTGCATATTATTGTTACTGTTGTAAATCAATCGATGGTATATAAATGGGTATGTTGGTCAGGTCAAATAATAGTAGCTTTTATAACATGGCACATGCTTTACTTACAAGATATGTCAAGATTCAGCCATTTATGAAATTTACTTTTATTACTTTTTTAATTTTAATTTTTGTAATTATTGGTGAAAATAAAACATTTACATAATTTTCTGCGGTACAACCAGCTTATGGTATGTCACCTAACTCATCCGGCTATCAAGAAATGAGAGCCACTGGAGAAACTTCTCTTTTTATTTCACATAATTCCTTCTATGCCCAAGGTTGCGGGTTCGATCCCGGGCCAGGTCGATGGCATTTAAGTGTGCTTAAATGCGACAGGCTCATGTCAGTAGATTTACTGGCATGTAAAAGAACTCCTGCGGGACAAAATTCCGGCACATCCGGCGACGCTGATATAACCTCTGCAGTTGCGAGCGTCGTTAAATAAAACATAACATTTTTCACATAATTGTCTTAGAACCATCATATGACCCTCATTAATTGTTTCTATGTACTGTGTATATTCCGTACTTCGTTGAGCAGTCAGTAGAATAGCTGTTTGTAACTACCCCAACGAGTAGGATACCTTCTCGGATAGAGCTAATCTTCGGTACGTTGTGAATTCTTCATTCATTAACAGCAATGAAAAAAAAATTATACTTCCTTCAACCACCGTACTATTCCTTTCTCCCTTTTTTTAAAGTCAAATATAGGTATTACAGATACACAGTGCATTGTACCGCCTAGGATACAATGTTTATCGTTCTTATAGAGATTCGCGGGCTCGACGGCGATGGAATTCTAAAAGACGATAAAAATCCCAAGCGTGTCTTCCTAGAGATACGAGTCTGCAGTAGCATACGATGAGTAATAATTCTGTCCGTAAATGAACGAACTGCAGGCAAAATATACCGACCACTTCTGTTCAATGTCCAAAGTTGGAGGTGGTGCAATGAGTCCATATCAATGGTCAAAGTAGGTAAGTGTTTGACTAATGACCTACAGCCCATACTATATCTTACAGTTCACAATTTTAAAAAAGTGACATGGGATTTAAGAAAATCTCAACAACTGTAACATCTATACAAGAATTAGGATAATCCAATTAGAATGAAATATACTTTGCTATATGATGTAACTGCATATAATAAATGGAATGAAATAACCTGTGAATAATAGTTAATGCCCTAATAACAATAATAATAATAATAATAATATTATTATTATTATTGTTATTATTATTAATATTATTATTTATGTAAGTAATGTCAACCTTGTATTAACTTTCTATATTTACTACGCCTGTATTATCTGCACCTATGCAAACCACAACTGAATAACATTCCAACCACCTATTCATTATTAATAGGGCTCGGATTTCTACGACCTAAAATCTCCTGGAAATATGTATGCACTTATGACTAAAAAATACCAAAATTGACAGAAAAACTTGGAAATAAGACGCAAAATAAATTAAATACTGTCTTAAAATTACTTAGAAAACTTTTCTTTATTCTCCATACTTTTTTTACTTGATTATTTAACGACGCTGTATCAACTACGAGGTTATTTAGCGTCGATGGGATTGGTGATCGCGAGATGGTATTTGGCGAGATGAAGCCGAGGATTCGTCATAGGTTACCTGACATTTGCCTTACGGTTGGGGAAAACCTCGGAAAAACCCAACCAGGTAATCAGCCCAAGCGGGAATCGAACCCGCTCCCGAACGCAACTCCGTATCGTTAGGCAAGCGCCTTAGCCGACAGAGCTACGCCGGTGGCTTTCTCCATACTACAAAAAATGTTTTTGTGAATATTTACTATTTGTATTGGCCATAGCGGACTGTTCAGCCTATAAAAATAGGAGTGTATAATGCCTAACGTTTGTTCTTTGTGTAACTAATTCTATTACAGCTATTGTAACAGACCCACTGACTATTTACTAATTATTACCTGGCAACAACGGAGTTGGAATCTCTAAGTGCCACATGTTCGGGAAGGGTGGGTGAAAGTGTGGCCGACCAGCAACAAACTGGCCATGTTCCTAACAATGTTATGTCCTTTGTGTTTTCACAACTAGCTGCTGGCGAATTCAATTGCCTTCGAACTTCATTTAACTAGAAAATATTTCTAAGAGAAGAAGATCCAAAATAAATAATCAAACGCAAACAAAATCTCTTGTAATTATTCACACAAAACCTATTAATAATACTCGGAGAACTATTAAAACTATTGTAATAAGACAAAAAATACGCTTTTCTGCCATTTTGGGTCAAATATGACAGTGCTAAAATATACATTTATCTGGCCAATAAAAACCGTGTCATCGTGTTCAGAAAAGCTATAAATGTATTTAATTTAACAGAAGTTTGTGAAAAGAGACCAGGATAAAAATATGACGTCACAGGAATTCGAGCCCCAATTATAATAAGCCATTCCAAGTAGGTTACGTATATAAGCGGACTTCCCTTGTGTACAGAAATGATCTCGTTCACATTGTCATTGTATTATATGTATAATCTTTTCGCTGTAAGAAAAATCTTAATGTAAACAACAGCACGTGACTGAAGTAAGGCTTCACTGGCCGCAGCTTGGCACCGTAGATTGTCAGTACGCGATCCCGCCCACTGTTGTACATTCTGTTTCATGTTAAACATTTTCCTTTTCTCGTCAAGTAGACCTAGCCTCACTACTATGCTTAGGAAACTTTTACTTTATAATTACTGTAATTAAATTATTTTTAACTTACGTGTAAGGTCAATAGCTGACGGACAAAGGCGTTATTACTTGCAGGATGCAAAAGCCATACTACAGTACCATGTGCTTACGTGAACAACTACGAGCTCAAGTGACACCAGCTTGTTACAAGAACAGACTACCTCAGTATTACTCTTGGTATTCATCCGCGTTCATAGTAAATAACAAAATATAAAAGTAGCTTTTCTTTTACATAGTGTTTTACATATAAGTGAAGTTATATGTTTCATCGTATTTAACAACTAGAATTAAATTTTTTATTTTCAAATAATACAAGATTATGGTTTCCAAATACGGAACTATATTTTCCTGCGTCGTGTGAGTGTTTATACTGGCAGCCAATCACGGGTATGACACCAACGTGCTTGTGTTTACATTAGGATTTTTCTTACAGCGAAAACAGTATAGAGTAAGCGTTTCCATGGTGACCAGTGTAATTTCCGTTCACCAAATCCTTTAATTTTTTATATTAAGGGGATGCGGTACTGAAAAATGACAGTTTTTGAAGAAATGTCATGTTTTTTTTTTATTTTACTCTTCATATGCGAAATTTCAATGCTCCATTACCACAACCTGTGTTTCAGCTATAATATGCACTATAAAAAACATAGAAAACTCTTGTTTTAGATTCCAAAAAAATGTTTCCAAAAATAAACGTATTATTTTCAAATTTTATTTTTAAAAGAGTTATTTCTTGACTTAGATCATTGAAAATTTCCTGATTAATTCATAATCATAATATGCTGTTAAAATTTCAATATATTATCTCTTAAAATGTAGAAATTAGAAAATTCAGTAGCGTGGCGGCGTAGATTCTCAGTCTAATATAGACATTACACGTCAAAATATGTGTATTTCTGACGCATATTTACGAAACATAACTGGAAGATTTTATGTAAAGATTTATAAAAACTGTTTAAACAGCAGTATAGTAACAGGTCAAAAGACTACCGTAGTGCTCAGAATATTAAAAAGTTTCTAAAGTAGTCATTGCTTTACAACGTGCTATGAGAATGCTGGCATAAGGCATGGTGTAAATTATAACCTTGCTTCTATTGCCATGCAGCTTATTCCACCAACTTATGTCACATTAGTCGGAGATCTGTGAAATTTGTGATGGTCAAAAGAGACTGCAGAACTCTGATAGCGTCTCCTGAATGATCAGGCCGGGCCACGCACCGGTGCCCAGCAGGGCGCTGATCTGCATATTCCGAGATCGTGATCTGCCTCGACCCTGTTCCAGAGCTTCGCATCCCGGGGTCGTTGCCCTGTGACAGTGTAATGACTCGTCATGTGAACTGACGGGCGATGGGTTCGAGTCCAACAAAAGCAAACACAATTGGAAACAGGATTGAAGGAGTCTAACGAATAAGTCCAATATATGGCTGGAATAAAGGTTCCTTCAGCTTATCGTACATTTTAATGAATAAATGCCCTGAAGAATACCAGAAAAAATGTAGCAGGCAACATGATCCATCCATCCCGCAAGCTTACCGTTTAACGAGAAACAAACAGTCTTTGTATCATTCTCTACGTTTAAGAAATAGTAGCGTCTCTGGCATAATGCTTGTGCGCTGGATTTCCATCTAGGCAACCCAGGTTCGATTCCCGGACTGGACTGGTCGTAATGGAAATTGTAGTAGACAAAACATAAATTGCAGAAGACAAGGGAAAGTCCCGGTTTTCTCTCTCAATCTATCACCACTCTCCTCGTGTCGGTAGAATTGGTGATAGCGAAATGAGGACTAGGATTCGCCATGGGATTATAGTATTGTAATATGTAGTCCACTGTCAGAGATATTTATCATCTGTAAATAATCCTTTTATAAAGATATCGATCCCGGCAAGCAAAGTCGGCCTTACGTTGATAGACGTCACAGTCGTTGCTATGGAAGAAGGAATGGAAGTTGACCCAAATCTTGGACTTCTACTTCCAAACTACTTTCCGTTTCCTAAGTAGATAAATATTTAATTGTCATGAAACGATCACTTTCAAGATGTTACGAACTATAGCGTTTCATCTGCTACTTTACTGTGTACTACACGGAGAGAAGATGAAAGAAAGAAAGAAAGAAAGAAAGAAAGAAAGAAAGAAAGAAAGAAAGAAAGAAATAAAGAAATAAAGAAAGAAAGAGAAAAGAAAGAAGGAATAATTCGTTCGAGACATTTTGTGAGTTAATTGACATTTTATATTTCTTTTAATGAAAACCCATCGTTAATTTTTCAAAGTATGTTATATTTCATGTGCATCGATCTGGTTGAATTGATTACAGATAGCAAATATTAAGAAAAGAAAAACATGTCGACACACAGACGGTTGGACATACATAATATGAACATTCCTAACATTAATAACGTATATATTTCATTGCATAACGTAACGTAACATTTAACATACGACAAACTTAACACATATAAACATGAACTTTACATTCATGTATACACTGGTTTGGTTTGGCTTTTCGAGAGATGGACCCAAACGCGTCCTTACATTTCGGCATGCATTTGCCTATTGTGAGTTCTTATATAATTATGCGATGACTGTCCAAGTCAGTCAGGTGACCAGGGTGTCATTCGTGAATCCGATACTGAGGTGTGGGCCATCAGGCCTCAGCACCTGATAGAGTCAGACTTCATCCGTAGATGAGCAGATGATAGCTGAAGTAAAGAGGAAAAGGTGGCGTGTGTTGGTGGAATGGTAGAGAGAGACGGGAATTCCCCGAGAAAAACCCTCTACACAGAAAATTCCAAGACCTAGTCGCAATCCGGATGGAAGACCAACATGCTAGCGTTGAATCACAGACGCGACACATGTATGTATTACACAATATAAATAGATACATAAACATGACACAAGATAACACTAACGTAACATAACGTATTACACTAGATACAGTGTTTAAGCATACTAGAAGTCTAAGATTTTGAAAACATATTTCTACGAACATTTCGACATCAATTTTTCTGTAACAACACAATACTTCCTCTTTCTCACTGGCATAACTACAAAGAAAAAATTATACATACACAATCATATGAAAAAGGAAATAGTGCATTGCTTATATTATTCATATAAGGCATCGGCTTCGGTAGCGTAGGTGGTATAGCCTTCTATGCTCGAGGTTGCGGGTTCGATCCCGGCCTAGGTCGATGGCATTTAGCCTAAGTATGTTTAAATGCTACAGGCTCATGTCAATAGATTTACTGGCATGCAAAAGAACTCGTGCGGGACAAAATTCCGACACACCGGCGATACTGATATAACCTCTGCAGTTACGAACGCCGTTAAACGTGGGGTAATGTGACTATATGGAAATTATGCAATGAGCGTGGCAGAGGAAATAAATATTACTTGCAAATCTGCCTCTAGAACAGCAATGCCCACAGTAACTACCGCAAGAGCAGGCGGGCCCTTTTGTAGGCTATTGCTGAATCCCAAACCACGTGAGGGCGGAGCGCCGCGCCGCGCTGGCAAGCGACAGACAGACTCGGGTCGCGGCTGATTGCCGCTTTTACTACATATTAAGGCATTATGGAGATGGTAGCCATTTCCACATATAGAGAGCTGGGTCACGTTCGCCCCGCGGGCCACACGCTGCAGACCGCCGTTACGTAGAAGCAGTAATTTGGCGCGCGACCGGCCTGAACTCGCGATCTAAGAGATCGATCGATCAATCGATCTTCCCACGACCCGCTTTCACCACCAGTAGCTACTCACGAGGAGAACAGCATGTCCGTTCCCCATGACAACGAGCAGGGTTGCTACGCAACGAGTTTTAATGTAGGCTTAGTTTTAACAAATGTTTTTAAATTACTCTTGTGAATTGTCTAACATAAATACAACAATGTAGTGCGTGACAACTTCCATGCTACACCCAGTGAGAGAGTGAGTTATCCCACAGCAGGAGTAAGAAGCGTGACTTTCGGTGAAATCTCTACTAAGGTGTAAGAAGTTCAAACCAGAATACTTTTGTAGCATAAAATTACATGAAGGAGCAGGGTGGGCGTGGAAGCAGGGCTGTGCTGCATGACCTCGGACTATAATGAGGTGGTGTGGTCAGCGCCAAGCTCCGACCGTCTTCTATGCCCGATACTCAATTTGACAGGAGGCTGAGTGGAACTCGGTGCCTTTCTTGAAGTTTTGACAACAAGAAAATTCAGGCATCAACCGGGATTAAACACGAGATATTCCAGTCCGTAGCAGGTAGACTGAAATTCTTAGGAAAATATTTGGGACTAAGGGGGATGAAATTACAGAAGAATGGAGAGAAAGTTACACAATGCAGATGCACGCATTGTATTCTTCACCTGAGATAATTAGGAACACTAAATCCAGACGTTTGAGATGGGCAGGGCATATAGCAGGTATGGGCGAAACCAGATATGCATATGGAGTGTTAGTTGGGAGGTCGGAGAGAAAAAGACCTTTGAGGAGGCCGAGACATATATGGGAGGATAATATTAAAATGGATTTGAGGGAAGTGAGATAATATGATAGAGACTGGATTAATCTTGCACAGGATAGGGACCGATGGCGGGCTTATGTGAGGGCGGCAATGAACTCGCGGGTTCCTTAAAAGCCATAAGTAAGTTAGCTTGAAATAGGGTTATAATTGATTGGACACTTTGGTACATTTATCTTCATAACTGATATATAAATCAACTAATGGACACCGTAACAACAAAGGAAATAAGCGTAATGCATAGATGAAATCTGACGTGTAAACAAATACAAGAATGAAATAAATTACAATTACTTACAAAAGAGAAGAGCAAATATGTACACGTTTACTATTGCAACGTTTATACTTTAAACTCAAAATACATAGGCTGCCATTTTAAAGAGTAGTTAATATAACCTACGTCTTTTAATTATTCTAAGTGGATGTATTATTATATTTGTCTAATAAATCGTTTTTAGGGAGATAACAAGAAAACACGTTATTAACAAAAATAAAAGCACTCTCAAGTCTAATGATTGTAGTTTCATGATGCGCGCTTCAATCAATGAGGACAGAGAAGGAAATATCATTTGAAAGGTACACGATGATAATCGCGTCCTTGCAACGATTCTTGGAACTCCTGGATGGCTCAATATTATCGTCTTTCATGATCCAGAGCCGTCCAACCGAGTGAAACTCAGACATTCGTTAAACCGAACATTGGACTACTCCGCGAAACGCAAGAGCTTCGCATACTGTCTATTCCGCCAGGCGTTGAGTAGCAATCTGTCTTTTTTATTTTTCTTAACTGGTTATGCAGGATTCTAGTTGGAAAGATTGGGTGAAGAAAGAATGATGTTGAAACTGATAAGTTGGGTCATCGGCTGAGAAGAAATCGCCTGGAAGGGATGGTGAACGGGAGAAGAGTTCGGGGCAGGAGAAGATATAAGATATTAGGATATATGTATCATATGCGGAGGCAAAGGGGAAAGCAGAAAATAGGAAATATTGGAGAAAGTTGGGTTTGCAGTGAAAGACCTGCCCTTGAGCAGAACACTATGAATGAATGAATATACTTAAGAGTGTCTCAAGTGCATTTAGTGAGAACAATAATAACTGTAGTGCATCTATTCCTTCACTCTTACGAAGTTGCAACCTATTTGTATTTTATTATGATTACTGTCATTAGTGGTATTATTGCTCTTGTGATGGCGATATGCGGTGTTTACGGTGGGTGTGGGATGGCCGGTGCACGTGTTGATTGTTTAATAACGTCGTATGTTGTAATGACTCCAATCGTGGCTCTTGACACAATAATGGCTCCGGAGAGGATAACTCAAATTACGGTCCACAAAAACAACTGTCCCTTGTTAAGAAGGCTGCAACACTAATCTTACTTATTGGCTTAACACATCCGTCACCTCCCACCGGTTGCTATGGGAACGAAGTCGCTCTTCTTTTGTTCACTAGTGTCCATGCGGAAAACATGTTTCAGTATTCCTTCGTTAGGAGTTCGATCACAGTCTAGTATATACAGTCACGAAGCTTGAGTTGTTGAGGGTACTATATAGGAACATGGACTGTGCTGGTACTATTTCGCATTGTCTGTGATGAGGCGATAGTAGCGAGCCTAGTGGTTAGCAACTATCTATGGTTGCATATTCCCTACGTATTGAACTTCGTGACTGTATATACTAGACTGTGGTTCGATCTCCCTTTGTTGTGTGATGGTAAACTTGGCGCGAGATGCAAATAAAATTAGGGCAGTGCTTTCTTCCGTTTCCATTAACTCACCCTGAGTGAGGACTGTGTGCACAACGACAGTAAGACACAGGAACATGCTGGGTTGATGCAAAAGTCAGTAGCATTTTTTCGCTATGACAAAAGTTTTTATTTGAGATGAACAGAATATAGAAATTAATCAGTAATATCCTGTATTCTCCTACATTATCTGTGACTCTGCAACGCTGGGGTAGTTTTTCGATTCCGCGTCTAAAGAAATATGATGGTTTGGTATTAAAGAAGTCTTGAAGACAAGTCTGTAAAGCATCTTGGTCGTCAAAGGTGTTCACTTGAAGATGGTTGGATAAAGAACGGGAAAGGTGGAAATCTGAGGGCATCGAGAGACTATGGGAAAAGTTATTTTGGATGCGGTTTGGTGGACATTTAACGAATTCCTGCAGTTGTTACAATCTTATTTCAGCAAGGAAACGGGAATTTCTGCTCATTTTATGTTTGTTCATGAATAATGATTGTTGTGTTGTCCGTCTGGATATTGTATGAACCGTACTGATAGTTTCTTTTTAACTTTTGATGCCGAAATTTAAGGGATTAGGTACAGGTTACAGCAGTAAAATTTTGGAAATATTCAAATTTTTTTTCCTGTATTACTGTATCTTGTACTTACTTACTTACTGGCTTTTAAGGAACCCGGAGGTTCATTGCCGCCCTCACATAAGCCCGCCATTGGTCCCTATCCTGAGCAAAATTAATCCAGTCTCTACCATCATATCCCATCTCCCTCAAATCCATTTTAATATTATCCTCCCATCTACGTCTCTGCCTCCCCAAAGGTCTCTTTCTCTCTGGCCTCCCAACTAATACTCTATATGCATTTCTGGATTCGCCCATATGTGAACCTCCATTAACATACAATTAATAAATCTAGGCACACATATGTACTCAAATAAACATAAATTGGGTCGATGAACATAATAATAATTCTCTTATTATCCGTAATTTCAACACTCTAGAATCCCTTTATAATGAGACCTGAGACGTTGCTTGGTCTCTGATCCCATGAACAATTAAAATATGTAATGATTTGATAGCACTGAAAATAGAAAAACAAATGAGAAGTAAAACCATACTCCTATATATTGTGTACAGATAGGCCTATAAAACAAATTTGATATGTAATTTTATAATACTGTACATTATATTATTATTATTATTATTATTATTATTATTGTTATTATTATTATTATTATTATTATTATTGTTATTATTGTTGTTGAATATCCGAATTTATTTAACCCAAGTTTAGTATCAGGTAACTTATACTTACTTACATTACTTAGTTACAAATGGCTTTTAAGGAACCGGAAGGTTCATGCCGCCCTCACATAAGCCCGCCAGCGGTCCCTATCCTGTGCAAGATTAATCCAGTCTCTATCATCATACCCCACCTCCCTCAAATCCATTTTAATATTATCCTCCCATCTACGTCTCGGCCTCCCTAAAGGTCTTTTTCCCTCCGGTCTCCCAACTAACACTCTATATGCATTTCTGGATTCGCCCATACGTGCTACATGCCCTGCCCATCTCAAACGTCTGGATTTAATGTTCCTAATTATGTCAGGTGAAGAATACAATGCGTGCAGTTCTGTGTTGTGTAACTTTCTCCATTCTCCTGTAACTTCATCCCGCTTAGCCCCAAATATTTTCCTTAGCACCTTATTCTCAAACACCCTGAACCTATGTTCCTCTCTCAGAGTGAGAGTCCAAGTTTCACAACCATACAGAAGAACCGGTAATATAACTGTTTTATAAATTCTAACTTTCAGATTTTTGGACAGCAGACTGGATGATAAGAGCTTCTCAACCGAATAATAACACGCATTTCCCATATTTATTCTGCGTTTAATTTCCTCCCGAGTGTCATTTATATTTGTTACTGTTGCTCCAAGATAATTGAATTTTTCCATCTCTTCGAAGGATAAATGAAAATTGGTATATGTAAAACACTGTTCTTCTGCTATATTAAAAAAATATTTTTACGATTTAAAAATCTTTTTACTTTTTTTTTTTTTTTTTTTTTTTTTTTTTTTTTTTTTTCAAAATTCAGTTCACTGTGCAGTGATGAAGCGTTTCCCACATAACTAAAAAACTATCCAACATTCTGTGATGAAATTTTTTGTGTGTATTTATGCATGTCATATCTACAATATGATGCAAGATCACTTCTCTACCTCTAATGAATTGTCTAATAGAAAATAAATTCATTTTTAAAAATGGTCAAATATCAGTAGGCCTATTTTCTTCAAACACAAAATAAAAAGAATATTTATTTATTAAGAAATGTAGTTGAAAGAGCATGATATTGTAAACATGAGTTTCAGCAATGAAATAAAAGAGAGAACATGAAAAAGTTAACAAGTTTATGAGTTATGAGGGAAACGCTTGATCACTGCACAGTAAACTGCCATCATTTTGAATTTTGAAAAAATATATAAATAATTTTTTTAAATCGTAAAAAAAAATATATATTTTTTTTTCATATAGCAGAAGGACAGTGTTTTGCACATACCAATTTTCATTATTGTACAAGATACAGTAATGGAGGGAAAAATTGTTGAATATTTCCAAAAATTTTACTGCTGTAAGCTGTACCTAACCCCTTAAATACTTCTGTGGCCGGGATTAATATCCCAGAGTCCTCATTTTCGGAAATTTTTACTAAGATTAAAACATACACTCTCATTACCCAATTTAGATTTTGATTAGTTGCTCTTCACATAACTGTGTAAAAAGGGATGAGACAGGTTGAAATTTGGAGAATTCTGATTGCACAGATGTGTAGAGAACACTACCATCTAACGGAAACTACTCCAAACTCAATTTTCACCGGAGATGGACAAATTACGTTTTGATTAGTTGCTCCTCAAATGTATGTATGCATCCAATGCCTACCCACTTCACTTTACATGACTCGGGTTTCGCATATTGCGGCTAGATGGCAGGATTGTGACCCATTTTTATAGTTGCACACTACTTTGGCGGGCCACGCTGTACATGATGTACATCTGTGGAGAGTTATGTCGTGTACTAGGGTGAATGTATGTGTAAGTGTAGTGTACGGAATGAGTGTTGATGGTGAATATGAGGAAGGAAGAAGGAGAAACTCGGTGCCGGCGCGTAGCCTACTCCTATCGAATAGCACCAAGGGAGCCGCCAGGCTTAACGTCCCCGTCCCACGGACGAATCACTATCAACTGTGACATATGCCTACTCATCATATGAACTGCGAAGAGATTTGGGATTTAACCCAGGCATATTGGTGCACAATCTAGTGATTAGAAGTTATGCACCGCCATCTCTCCTAAACCCGAGATAGAAATTTTACATGAAAATTTCTGACCCCGCCGGGGAATGAACGCGGGCCGACGAACCCGAGGCAGGCACGCTACCACAGAGCTAACTCGTCGGATGCTCTTCAAATGTTGAGAGCTCCTCCACTGCCTTTGTTCGTCTATTAAACTCAAACAGAGGAATATGTTGGAAGTGTTTCCCCCCCCCCCCCACTTGTCACTTTATCTTCTTTAACTCACAAATAGCACGAACTTCATTCAAATCCGCAAAATTCAAAGCGTATTTAGAAGCGCAACTTTCCAAATGACAAATGATAAACAAAAATCTAACAGCGCAGAAAAGGCAAAGAACTTATGTATCAATCTAATAATAATTAGAGACCGGATTTTAAAAGAAAAATTTTTCATCAAAAAAGGACAAAAAAGGGGAAAGTTATAGCCAGAAAAATGACTTGAAAAAGAACTATATTACTCCCTCAAAAGGGTGCTATTTTAATTGAAAACACACTTCAGCACATTCGTGGATACATACAGCACACACAAGCTTATATGTATCACTTCACAAGGAAAGTGTTGCATTTGATCACATTCAACATTTCAATATTTCTCAATATTATTCTGCCTCTTTGAATGCAGAATGTCTTTATAAACAGAAAATGACCGCTCAACATCAACTGAAACCAGAGGTGAAAATGTTCTGTTTATCCTGAACTCTAAACCAGCACACTTTATTAGTTTTTCAATGTCTGGAATCAGAAGAAGGACGATATTTATTTTCGCTTGCTCAGGAAGTGATAGGCCTATCGGAAAAATATATGAAAAGTAGGCCTATCTAAATGTTTGAGATATTCTGTCGAAAAAGGACCAAAATATGAGATGTTTTTAAAAAGGGAAAAAAAGGGATTATGGACTAAAAAGGGTAAAAAAGGGAAGTCAAAACCACATATGTTTGGTCGGTGGAAGATAGTTTTGAACATCGTAATTAATTATTTCAAGTTTCGTGTTGAAATAAAAAAAAAGGATTCCCTTTAAAATACGATCTCTACTAATAATGCAATGCGTTTACTAACGCCATTATTCAAAACGGACTTGCTGCTAACATTGATTGCTTGGGGTAAAGTTATATTAGCTCTAAGCATATTTCAGTGGCAGTAGCAGTAGGAGTAGCAGGAAGAGCAGGAGTATTAGTATCATGAGTAGTAGGAATAGGAATAGTAGGCGCAATAGTAGGAGTGGTGGTGGCAATAGTAGTATCGATGATGACTACAGTCTAGAGATGAACAAAACTAACTGCCGCTCTCGCTCGCTGTGTTCGCTGCTTTTGTCTTTCGAGTCTCGCTCGTCCTTCTCGAAATAGCATTTGATCGGCGTGGAAAGATTTGGTAACTTTGAATAACATACATCATTGAAATAAATAACATGAATGTTTAAATGAGACAAAAAGACAAAACAGAACAGTATCTTAGTTATCAAAATGTTCTGGTTCTATTATATTATATTACCTATGGTTATATAAATAAATTTGCATTTCTAAGGAACATAAAACATGACATTAATATATTTTTACTTGAGATTGCACACTTGATCTTAAACATATGAAAAGAAAATTCCTAGCTTTTAGTAAGGGCCTATTAATTAAATAAAGACAGGGAAACGATTTATCATACATTGAAAGGTAGAGATGTTTCAAATAGGCTACTTAATTGTTTATACATATATGTATATATATATATATAAAACAGTTGCCAAAGTAGATAAAAGTTCAGTCAGGTATAAACAACTGTGGCGATTGAAGGCTGCTTGACTTCGGAACTTCGGGAGATGATCAATATAGAGAGTCTTTACGTCATGGACGCGACGTAATACAACATTGTCGTGCGGGTTTTCGGCTTTGCGGGCGCTGTTAGCCTCGCTTTCTCGATCGTTGTTCATCTCTACTACAGTTCTTGTAGTGGTAAATTGTGTTAGGTGAAATCAATGACGATGTGATAGTGATTATGGTGTTTATTATGGTGGTTATTGTAGTAGTAATAGCAGTAGTAATCGTTGAATCTTTGAGGTCGTGCTAGCATAATTTGAAATGACAGAAGAGTTTTTTTTATAAAGCCTACACCTCAGTCTCCATATCTGAATCTAACGGATATTGAATCTCGATCAGGTAGTAGTGAAGTACGTTTAACCTGAGATGACGGGATGATTACGATTTGACGAATGAGAAGCAATCGAATTTAGTCTGTTCGAATGCAAGATCACGGTGACGAGACTGTACAACGAGCAAGAAATTGTGACGCATCCTTGAACAAATAGAGCCAACCCCTTAAATGCGCTGATGAAGTGGCGCGAAATCTTGCCAGGTGCACGATAAAGTAAACAACGGGGGGAACCCACTCTCCTCTAATTAGCTTAGTAAGGAAATAACATCTAACACACCTCCGACTGCGTATTGGTGTAACGCAGTTCTTTCCAAGACTCCATCCACTTTCAAAAGTCAACAATATTCTAAAGACGTTAAAGTAGCCATTAAAATTGAAACTTAAAACAAATAAAACCTGGAAATAATTAATGTAAGCTTCTTCCGGATATTTATCTACTTTTCAGGGGGGGATGGAAATACAGAACTGCAGTATCTACATTTCATAAAGAATGGATATGAAGATTTATAAACCTACCAAAGGAAATTAAAAGAAAATAGATCAACTTTACAGAAAAAAAACGAGAACTGAAGATTTTCCAACTTTCCAGAACTGTCAAAGGAATTTACAATTAAGATACGCCGAAGACTTACAGAAACGAAAATAGGATATGAAAGTAGAGGTATACAGCAAACTTTCACAGTACACGAAAGCAAACTTATGTCGAGTATTTTGCAGCCAATAAAAGTGGAGGTTTACAAATCTTTCACAGAATCTCTCCTGTACACATTTAGTCTACTGATCTTAAAGAGGAACTGAGTGTGAAGATTTATTAATGTGTCATAGAGATTGGAAGTGGAGATTCTTTAACCTTTCATAGAAAATGTGGAGATTTATTAACCTTCCATGAGAACTAAAAGTGAAGATTCGTTAACACTTCACAGAAACTGTGAGTAGACATTTGTTACCTTTCACAGAAACTGAAATAAAATATTTATGTTAACCTCTCATACGAAATTAAACTGGGGATTTATTAATTTTCCATGCGAATTGAGATTGAAGATCTGTTGTTGTTGTTTTTTTTTTTTTGCACGATGTCAAAGTGGGAATTTGATAACATCCCACAGGAACTTAAAATCGAGATTTCTTAGCGATTGAAAGTGGAGATTTATTAACATTTCACAGAAATAGAAAGTGAAAATGAAAGTGAAGAGTTATTATTAAGCTTTCACAGGAACTGAAACTGAAGTGTTTAACTCATCACAGTAACTGAAGTGAAAATTTACTAAACTTTCACAGTAACTGAAAGTAATATCATAGGGATTGAAAGTGAAGAGTTGTTAATCCCTAACAGGAATTGAGAAGTGAGAAAAGTTTCACAGAAACTGAGAGTGGATGTCCTATGTATTAACCATTCAAAGGATCTGGAAATGGGGATTTATTAACCTTTCATAAGAGCTGAAATTATTCGTAGATATTCATTAACGTTTCATATGGACTAAAAGTGAGGAAATTCACCTCTCACAGGAACTAAAAGTGGATATTTAGGTATATTAACCTTTCACAGTAAAGTAAGTTGGATACGTATTAAGGGGTTAGGCACAGCTTACATCAGTAAAATTGTTTAAACATTCAACATTATTTTCCTCCATTACTGATCTTGTACAATAATAAAAATTAGTGAGAACAAAACACTGTCCTCCTGCTATATTAATATTATATATATAATATATATTTACATTTCCCCCCCCCCCCAGAATTTAGTTCACTGTGCAGTGATGAAGTGTTTCCCACATAACTCAAAACTACCCAACATTCTGTGATGAAATTTTTTGTGTGTATTTATGCATATCTACAATATGATGCAAGATCACGTCTCTATTTTTGTTAGATTGTCTGATAAAAAATAAATTCATTTTACATAATGGTCAAATATCAGTATTTTCTTCTAACACAAAAAATATATATTATTTATTAAGGAATGTAGTTGAAAGAGCATGTATTGTAAACATGAGTTTCAGCAATAAAATGAAAGAGAGAGAACATGAAAAAGTTAACAAGATTATGAGTTATGAGGAAAATGCTTCATCACTGCACAGTGAACTGCATATTTTGAATTTTGAAAGAAGAATTATATATATATATATATATATATATTTTAAATCGTAAATATATATATATATATTTTTTTTTTCATATAGCAGAAGGACAGTGTTTTACAAATACAAATTTTCATTATTGTACAAGATACAGTAATGGAGGAAAAAAATGTTAAATATTTCCAAAAATTTTACTGCTGTAAGCTGTACCTACATCTTAAACTTTCAGAGAATCTGGAAGTGAAGACTTACCAACCGTTCACAGGAACTGAAAGTGCATATCAATCAACACTTCATAGAAAGTGAAGGGGGGATTTATTACACAGAAACTGAGGAGGGAATTTATTACACAGAAACCGAAGAGAGAATTTATTACACAGAAATTGAAGTGGGGATTTATTACACAGAAACTGGAAAGTGGATTTATTACACAGAAACTGGAAAGTGGATTTATTACACAGAAACTGGAAAGTGGATTTATTACACAGAAACTGGAAAGTGGATTTATTACACAGAAACTGAAGTGGGGATTTATTACACAGAAACTGGAAAGTGGATTTATTACACAGAAACTGAAGTGGGGATTTATTACACAGAAATTGAAGTGGGGATTTATTACACAGAAACTGGAAAGTGGATTTATTACACAGAAACTGAAAAGTGGGGATTTATTACACAGAAACTGAAAAGTGGGGATTTATTAGACAGAAACTGAAGAGGGGATTTATTAATCTTTCACAAGAACTAAAAAACTAAGACAAAATATTACACAAATTCTGAAATTGTAATTTTATCTAACTTTCAGAGGAACAGAAGCCGGGTTGAGTATTGATGCAGTCATAGTGAATAAAAGTTAAGATTTATTCATAACCAACGAGCTAGTAGTTATTCTTACTGTACTTCTAGCTCGTTGTTCATAATTTATAATGTCTGAAAATGGAGGTATTACCACGACTTATTGAGATTAAAGTCAGAGATTTACTCCCTTCCATAAGAACTAAAACTAAAGGTTTATCAATCTTTAATTGGGACAAAACAGAGATTTATAAAGTTTCCAAAGTATATATTGGAGTTCTATCAAATTAAAAAAAAAGATGAAAATGAATGTTTTATCAACCTTTCATAGACCCTGGAAAAGTTATATTTTTTCCACCTCTCTAAGAGACAAGATGTGTTCTCTATTTTATGTTCGTCCTATGTTGTGTTAGTATGTAATCTTACGCCAATTCATCTGCTATCAACGGAGTTCCGCTAATTGTGAATATCTCGAAATCTTCACAAGAATGAGAAGGAATACGCTGAACGGTTCGACTGCTAAGCAGATGGTGACGACTATGATATAGATTTGTCACAGTCGGTAGGTTCGCCACGTGCCGACTTGAGCACGCGGGCTACACTTGTAGATTGCACCTCCACCTCCACCCTTGTGAAATAAACTGGAGCTGCGACAATTAAGCCCGTAACGGCACTCAGCTTCCACCACCTCGGGGTTGTACCACCCTTGTTGCGTGGGGGTTGTATTTGCTCATTTAATATGCAGCTCTGCGGGGGGAGGAAAATTTATAAGAAACTACAGAGGGAAGGATACTGCCAAGGCGGCTGCTATCGAGCGGGGTAATTCCCCCTGTCCACGAGGTTACAAGGGTACTTGAACCTTCCTCTCTACTGCACCTGCGCTCTGGCCAAGCACGATGCATTGGAGAAAATTAGTGCATCTTGATATGAAGATAAGTCATCCCACACATTTCACAGTTTAAACTCTCCTGTCCCTGGTGAAGAAGACCTGTCAATCAAAAGTTTTGATAGTGTACAGAATACGACTACTGACAATTGATTTAGTTTATTATTATTATTATTATTATTATTATTATTATTATTATTTACGTAGTACTAGCAGTACATTAACATTTTGATGTCAAACAATGACGGATTGATTAATGATTACTAATTGATGTTACTAAAATGTTTCACAAATCGCCAATAAAATATCTATTGTTAACCAAAATACGCCATAAAAATAAATGTAATTCATGTAAGACAATAGAATAATCATGATTCAGCAAAAGTACACTAGAACATATGGAACAGTTGGATATAATAGACTAGATATAGGCCTAACAGTTCTTGACGACATAAAAATGAAAGTTTCCAAAAGACGTTTCATTAAAAACATCAAAACTTAAAATCTGCATACACAATCAAAATATCAAAATACAATTATTAGGAATTGAAATTATACAACTTTGGAAGATAACAACATGTGAAATTCAACGTACTGTTCAAGAGGTTTTCAAATTTCTGAAAGATCAATCGAAAATTTTCCAGCGAAACTTATGGGTCATAATTATCAAAAGCTGACACAGTACCAATAAATTTATATTGAAGTTTACCTTTGTCTATTGAAACCCATGAAGTTAATCTCTGAAAAATCACGAGAATCAAAAAGAAACAAAATAATAATGATAATAATAATGATGATGATAATACTAATAATAATAATAATAATAATAATAATAATAAAATTAATAACAGTAATAATAAAGCAATTTATCACATGAATCATGTCCCAACCTACAGAAGATTGAATCTATACATTGTCGCATTTACCGCAATTGTCAACAATAAGGTTGTGTTTTATCTTACAGAAACTAAAGTTGCTTATAAAACTTATTTCCATATAAAGAGTTAGGTTAGATTAGGTTAGGTTAGGTTACGGTGGCTACGGGCGATTTAGGACGACTCTATGCACGTCGGCCATACTGAGGCCTATTGTGCATCCTGAAGTGTATGGGATGAATGGGGATGAGGGTGTACCAGTCCACCGGCCGCGTGTGACTCCTCACCTGCTCACCCAATGGGAGGCCTCCTACCCTCCTCCGCCCTACGTTCACACCGCCAAGGTGATCAAGCAGCACAGGATCCATTTCAAAGACCCTTCCAAGGTGTCCTTGGAAATGCTCTTAAGAAATGAATCCTGGCAGATATTGCGGAAGGCTGGTAACCCAGGAACGGTTGTAGAGAGAACCCCCCGTACCGTAAGCGGATGAACACATGCGTCTTGACCTCAATATGGCTATTGAATGAAATGAGAAAGATGCATGATATATGAAAATCTAAATTCTTTTTCTAACGAGAGGGTAAAAGAAAATGGACCGTGGCAACGAAAATTTCAACCCGGCATTTGCCTAAGTAGCTGTGGAAAACTACGGAAAAACCAGTCAGGTTGGTCGGTCCGGGAATCGAACCACGGACTTCCCAAATGCGAATATAAAGAGTTAATTCCATTTTGTGAACTCTAGGCTATTAATCAGTAAAAAGATATCTGTGACGTCGTTTTTTCCATACATGTTATCATGCATTTTGATGTATTTAGACTATAAATTCAATTATTTTATAAATGTTGAAATTACTCGTGTCATAAGGTACCAATAGTATTAATAAACAACAATCCTGCACCATAATGTGTACATAGCATTCTAGAGCACAAACAACTTATTTCTATACAAATAATAACTTATAGTGAGTAAAGGAGGTATATTTACATAGGCTAATGCGTTTTATGTGGCGATCACTGGCTCTCCTATGTTTGATAAACGAATGCTTCCATTATTTATTATTGTGTTGCCCGTTGAATGGAAGTACAAATATCGGTGACATGTTGCTACATGTTTTTTTGAATGTGAAAACATTCTAACAAGTAACACAACGTCCTTTATGATATTCCAGAGATGAAAGTCTGATGGCAGATGACCGGGGAAACTGACAAGTCAACTAAGAATTTCATCACGATCACTCGAATGAATATACCTTGTTCTGCTCAGCAAATCACGGCTTATATGTTGTTTGCGCATCGTGTTGGTATTATTTCAACATTTTTTAACTCCAGATGATTGGGAAGGATCAGTCAGTCTCTAGCATAGCCTATCGTCTGACATCTCACACCGCACATTTAGAGTATGCCTAATCTTCAATGACGTCATCTTCCTCACGCCGAAGTTATCGCGGATTACTTACGGACCAATTATTTACTTGCCCAAGGTCTGTGAACGAAGTTTCACTAAAAATTCAACGATAATTTGATAGAAAATACTTCATCAGGCTCTCAAACATGGCGGTACATTTTCAACCAGTGCTGACATCTATACGCAAAAACAAACAAACAGCAAACATTCACCAAATAGGTACCCAGAAGCAGCGTACACTACTGCTGCTATTCTGTGACTCCATAATCGAATTTCACAATAATAATAATAATAATAATAATAATAATAATAATAATAATAATAATAATAATAATAATAATAATACTTGAAGGAAGTAAAGCAATAGGTTTGGAAGTAAATTCCGAAAAGACTAAGTATATGATTATGTCTCGTGACCAGAATATTGTACGAAATGGAACTATAACAATTGGAGATTTATCCTTCGATGAGGTTGAAAAATTCAAATATTTTGGAGCACAGTAACAAATATAAATGACACTCGGGAGGAAATTAAACGCAGAATAAACATGGGAAATGCGTGTTATTATTCGGTTGAGAAGCTTTTGTCTTCTAGTCTGCTGTCAAAAAAAATGTGAAAGTTAGAATTTATAAACCACTTACAGTATATTGCCGGTTGTTCTGTATGTTGTGAAACTTGGATTCTCACTTTGAGAGAGGAACAGAGATTAAGGGTGTTTGTGAATAAGGTTCTTAGGAAAATATTGGAGCTAAGAGGGATGAAGTTACAGGAGAATGGAGAAAGTTACACAACGCAGAACTGCACGCATTGTATTCTTCACCTGACATAATTAGGAACATTAAATCCAGACGTTTGAGATGGGCAGGGCATGTGGCACGTATGGGCGAATCCAGAAATGCATATAGAGTGTTAGTTGGAAGGCCGGAGGGAATAAGACCTTTGGGGAGGCCGAGACGTAGATGGGAGGATAATATTAAAATGGATTTGAGGGAAATGGGATATGGGGAATCCAGAAATGTCGAGACGTAGATGGAAGGATAATATTAAAATGGATTTGAGGGAGGTGGGATATGATGGTAGGGACTGGATTAATCTCGCTCAGGATAGGGACCTTTTGCGGGCTTATGTGAGGGCGGGAATGAACCTCTGGGTTCCTTAAAAGCCATAAGTAAGTAAATAAGTAAGTAAGTTATCGTCATCGTCGCCGTCATCACTGTCTCATTTCTGTGATGGTTTACTGAATTACAGTTGAATTAAAAAGATTGTGCACATCTTGATAGAATGACAGATTTTTGCAGTTGCACATTATGTGGGAAAAGTCTAACAATCATCAGATTTCTATGTAACCTTTTTCCCATAAGTGATGGTATAATTCCGATTTTTAGTCCCAAATGGCTTTTACTTCATCAAACAGCTGTAAGTATTTGGTACAGTCTTCGGCCCTTTTGAAAAAAAAAATGTAGGCCTATGTAGGCCTATTTCGTATAGGAAAGTCAATGAGGAAAGTAACCGGTAGTAGTTCTATATTACTACATTTTAATCACTGTTCTCCATATTATGTCATCGGGTTTGTATTTCTAGCATGAGTAAGTATATTTTGTTAAAGTGGTGTAACGACGTGATTACATGACACAGTATTTTTTGTGCACTACCTTTGCCAATCGATCATGTCTTTCTAGTTTTTCCATTTGTGTAACGATTCTGTAACTGAATGTTATACGTTGAGTGCTTACATGCATCATCATTATTATTAATATACCGTGATCCTAAAATATGGACTCAATTTCATATTGCTATATTTCCAGAACTATACGATGTATTTGAAAGACCTACAAAACACTTGAAATAGGACGTCCAAAAGTTTCGAATACTACTTACTGTTAGAGCGCTCCCAAGCGCACAGCAGCGTCAGTTGTGTGCAAGATAGCTACTATGCAGCACAAGATTTTTTTGTGTTCGTGAGTTAGTAAAACTGAGTCTGCGACTGCGGTACAGCGTGTATTTTGTCGTAATTTCGATATTGAACCTCCAACAAGGAAGAGCATTTGTTGTTGGAATCAACAATTTGATGAAACTGGCTCTCTGTGTATGGGTAAAAGACTGGGCCGATCACGTGTAACGGAGGAGAACGTGGGCCGAATTCGAGAGAGTTTTGGTGTAGCCCAATGAAGTCAACCCGTAGAGCGAGCACAGAACTTCAACTACCGCAAACAGCTGCCTGGCATGTGTTGAGGCGCTGGTTACTGTACAAAGTATACCACCTGCAATTGTTGCAGGCTCTTCGCACAAACGACAAGGCAAAGCTTGTAGAATTTTGTGATCGTATGCTCCAAAACATGGAAGATGACATTTCCTGCCTCGTGTAATTTTTAGAGATAAAGCAACGTTACACCTAAGTGGTAAAGTTAACAGACACAATGTTCACATATGGGCGCTACAAAATCCCCATGTAGGACTGGAACATGAGAGGGACTCCCTTAAAGTTAATGTGTTCTGTGCCATATCGCTAACAAAGGTTTATGGACCTTTCTTATTTAATGAAAACACAGTTACTGGGGTAGCGCATCTCAGAATGCTGCAAAACTGGCTTTTTCCTCAAATTAATGAAGATTCAAAAGATTTCATTGTCCAACAGGAGAGAATTCCAGCCCATTGACACCGGAATGTTCGACGTTTCCTGAATGAATCTCTACCTCAACGATGGATAGGCCGCATGGAGAATGAAAACCTGGCGCTTCAGTTCTAGCCACTGAGGTCTCCTGATTTCACACCTTGTGATTTTTTCCTGTGGGACTTCGTGAAAAATTCAGTTTATATAGGGTAAACTAGGGTCTGTTGGACAGTTGGGCATGTTGGACACTCTGTACTTTAACGTGTTAACACGCCACTTGTGGGCACCACATTCTGCTAGAAGTCAATGAAGGAAGTAGCCCCACTCGTGCCTACTTCCGTCATTGACTTCTAGCTGAATGTGGTTCCCACAAGTGGCGTGGTAACACGTTAAAGTACAGAGTGTCCAACATGCCCGACTGTCCAACAGACCCTAGTTTACCCTACCACCTGTTCCCACAAATTTTAATGACCTAAGAAATCTTATCACACCTGCGGTGAACTCAGTGACACAAGATATTCTTCATCGAGTGTGGAATAAAGTCAGCTACCGTCTAGATGTTATCCGTGCAGCTGGAGGGAGATACACTGAACATCTATAGACTTGAATGTGTTTATAAACACATGCAATTTACATAATGCAAGTACAATCTATAGTTCAGGAAATATAGCCTTATGAAATTGAATCCATCATTTAGAATCACGCTGTATTTACTAAATAAAATAGACTGAAATTGCTTCTGATATCAAATTAAACATTTTTAGGCTCTAGGAAATTAGCTGCCTTGCTTATAAGGATCTATGAAACGTGTTAATACAACTTAATATGAGTCTGTCTCTTCAAGAACAAAATAAAATCAGTTTCTATATTATTTCTTGTATTTATGATTGTCTGCATGGAGTTGTTCCCTAGTGCTCTCTTTTAACAGTTACATTTACTAATCTTCTAAAAAAAATAATTTATGGAAACTTCACTTTTTATGTACGTAACATTATAGTTACTAATTTCGTTATCAACGTATGCCTAAGAACCTCTAGTTTACTTTGTTACCCAACTTGTATACTAGGGAAAAGTATCCATTGTAGTCGCAGCAATTTCAAGTTCTCAACGTGGACAGTAGGCCTAATTAAATAATTTTATTTCGGACATTATTTTTTTATACTTCTTTGGAATTATTCTTATCAGCGTGAAATTTTGAAATTAGATAATAAATTGGGCAAAACAAGGAAATATGTGAATACATGAATTTAAATAGGCAAATTTATATATTTAAAGGGGAAAATCCTTGAAATATGCATTTATGCAAAATAAAGGGGGCTTCATTCGAATGTAAAAACCATGATCGGCAAAGATTCACTTTTACTTTGGCAATTTAAGCTTATGTCAAATCAATAAAAACATACAATTGTATGAAGTTCCGTGGTCAATTAAAAGTGCCTTCTTTTGTATTTGAGTACTTCCTTCGAAAGGAGAAAAGGAACGGAAAATTACGATATAAACCTGAACTGAAAGGAATGAGAAAGCAACCTTTCTGTTTCCAAACCTTTTTTTATACTGCAGTGGTTGGGCTATGCAACTATTCACCTGTTTATACATGAAGTTCAGAATATGTTTTGACTTTCATATTATTAATGTTTTAAATATGTTCACATCTGTGGTACAAATCCTAACAAAATGCACCCAAGCATCGCACCATCGACCCGATTTTCGTCAGAAATGAGTTTAAACAATCAGGGCTGGCCGGCTAAATATGGAAACAGAGTCATGCGTCACTTGTTTTGAAATATGCAACACAGTCCGCTGTCGAATAAGTGGCGCTGGCGTCAATGCCGCAGCTAATGGAACTTCGTTATAAATCTCGGCAAAAGCGTTTTAACAAACACACACGGTGAAAGCTGGGCGTTCTGCATAACTCACAGGAGCGAGCCCCTCCCATAAAGCAAACGGAAATGGGCTTAAAACGAGAACTGGTATGAGGAACAAGTATGTCACCGTAAAGTAAATCTACTTCCTCGGTACAATGGAAAACAAAGAGTGTAATTATGTCGCTGTCAAACGGCTAACTTTACATCAATTCATTCAGATGCCCACACGATTTCGAATAATTGGATTTTGAAATTTTATGAACCAGTATGAGAATACAGGATGTAGAAAAGAAAATAATGTCCATATGTGGAGTTCTGATACTTAATTAACAATAACACATTCAGTGCGCTTACAATTTAGGGTGGATATCTTCTATAATTGCAGAGAACGAGAACTTGTGGAAAAATTTAACCAAACCTAATGAATTAAATGTCATACAATATGCCGTCCTGGGACATAAATACGTCGCGTCTATGGTTGAAGCGCTACCGCTCTGGTCTTCCATTCAGACGGCCAGGGTTCGATTCCCGACCAGGATCTGATGGAATCTATAGTGGACAAAGCAGACGTTGCAAAGGGATTTTCTCACGGTTTTCCCATTTCCCTCTACCATTCCATTGAAACTCCCAATCTTCCCCTCATTTCATCTATCTTCTGCAATAGTGAAAGATAGATTGAAATAAAGTTTTGGGAGTAGTACGGGTTTCCAATGCTGGTACAAGATGGTCTAGAGCTTCGGGCTGAGGAGGATATCAGGCTACTTGTGAGTGGATGAGACCTGGATCTTTCAGGTCTGAGGCAGGATGACCCGCCCTTTAGACTAGCATCGGATTCAAGAATGCGATCCAGGTCACCTGTAGGACTTCGAAAATCATCGCATATATAGGGCTCAAAATGTGGCAAAATAAGCCTAGTGTAAGCCAAGCCAAGGGATATAACTTATATTATGTGAGCTGTGATGTCCTCTTTTGTCCGGACATGTCCTCCTTTTTGTCCGGGTCCGGGCGGATTTAAAAAAAAAAAATCAAGAAACGTCCTCCTTTTCGTAACTTGTATTTTGAAATTATCTAATTTGACGCCTTTTTTCAAGTAATTTGCCTGTAGGTGGCAGCAGCATCGACGGAATATTCTTTGCCAACGATCATAAATCTCTTTGCTTAGAAAGTAATATTAAATTCACATTTTGTGCGGCCTTTTTATGTAGTTAACTGTAAAATCATTTAATATTATAAACTTTTATCATACGTAATGCTGTAATAAAATAGATATTGACATAATTTTAAGTGTAATATAGATCTAAGCTTAAATCTAAATATATATTTTCTGTCCTCTTTAATAATTATAGTTCCCTTGACTTTCATATGTAAAATAATTGTTATCAAGTCTTGTCATAATTATTTTGTGATATTAACATACTTTTAAGTATGATATAAGCCTAAATCTGTACTGTATATATTTTGTAATAACACAGATATTAACGTAATTTATAGTATAATATAGACCTAAGCCTAAATCTAAGTACATATTTTCTGTCCTCTTTTTTTTTAAGCTTTGTGTCCTCATTTTTATCGATGTGAATCTGGTCACCCTAATCCAATTTAAACCGCATAATGTAACATCAAAATATAGTACACAATGGCGAATGCTGTGCGTTCAAAAGAAACGAGGAATATATATATATATATATATATATATATATATATATATATATATATATATATATATATAGTAAATGATAGTCCCGCGCCGTAGCGTCGCGGTCTAAGGCATCCTGCCTAGAACTGGCGTTACGGAACGCGCGCTGGTTCGAGTCCTGATGGGGAAAGAAATTTTCTCATGAAATTTCGGCCAGTGTATGGACCGGTGCCTACCCAGCATCGTGATGCACTTGGGGAGCTACGATAGTTAGCGAAAATCTGGTTGCGTATGCCAGCTATAACGGCTGGGGGGGGGGGGATCATCGTGCTAACTGCACAGTAACTCCATTCTGATTGGATGACCGTCCACCTCTGCTTCGGCATGTGGGCGTGAGCCAACAGTCGGCTGGTCGGTCTGGGCACTTCATGGGCTGTAGCGCCAAGGATTTATATAGTAAATGATTTTGTCAACCTGTGGCTGTGTGACACTGCTCTGCACTATATCCCAGAATGAATTACAGTGTACCTAGCGTCACCCATAATTCGACACAGTGTCAAGCGACTGGATTACCGGTATGATATAAGTTCTGTGTTTTCCTATCTTGGGAAAAAATAAACCAGAACTGCTACACACAGTCAGTGGCGCGAGACAGAAAGTTATTTAAGACCCTTAATGTTGCTACAAGAACATTTAAATTATGAATTTTATCGGCATATCTCAGGCGGTAGATTGTTTGCTTAATGATCCGAGACTGCTCTAGGGCGTGGATTCGAATCCCACTTGGGCTGATTACCTGATTTCGTTTTTAGCGAGATTTTTCCAAAAGAATGGCAATGCCAAGTAATCCCGTGGAGAATCCTCGTACTCATCTCGCCATCACCAATTCTATCGACACTACAGCAGTAAAAATGTAACGGCAGGTCAGTCGTCTTTGATGCACAAAGAGACTTAAAATTCTCATTTTGTTTTGCTATTGTCTCAAAGACATGTTACTACCGTAGGCCTACATAGCTAGCAGACGACACTTTTCAGAAATCCTAGTGAAATATTCAGTTCTCCCTCTCTGTATCAATTCTGTACTCGCTACCCTAAAGTACACACACTACCAACGGCCCCTAAAACCATTTCATATATTCATCATCATCATCATCATCGAACTATAATGGAGTTGGGCCATAAGACCTGTTCCAATCTCAGTCATTCAGAAGTCCCTTCAGGATATCTTCTGCCTTGTGCCTGTATTTCACAATTTATTGTGGAATTCTAACCCTGTTCTTTCTCCAGTTAGTTTCGTAGTTAATAACTTTTGTCGTCTCGTCGATTCAGGAACTGAAAACCTGACATAAAACCGAACGTCAAGAGCAACATCTTACTCGTTTTCAGATGTCACGGAAATAAGTAGCCACCGTCGTAGCTCAGTCAGCTAAGGCACTTGCCTGCCGATTAGGAGTTGCGCTCGGACGCAGGTTCGATCCCCGCTTGGACTGATCACCTGGTTGGGTTTTTTCCGAGGTTTACTCCAATTGTAAGGCAAATGTCGGGTAATCTATAGCGAATCCTCGGTCCCTTTTCGCCAAATATCAACTCGATATCACCAATCTCATCGACGCTAAAGTCGGCCTGGTTGGCGGAGTTAGTATAGCGTTGGCCTTCTATGCCTGAGAGTGCGAGTTTGATCCCGGGCCACGTAGATGGCATTTAAGTGTGCTTAAATGCGACAGGCTCATGTCAGTAGATTTACTGACATGTAAAAGAACTCCTGCGTGACAAAATTCCGGCACACCGGCGACGCTGATATAACTTCGACAGTTGTGAGCATCGTTCAATAAAACATAACATTTTTTCGACGCTAAACAATCTCGTAATTGATACAGCGTCGTTAAATAAACAAGTAAAATAAAAATATGGAAATAAGTTATATACATAGTTATTTGCAATAAAGCAATTTTGTTAATATAATGAATCTTTCATATGAAATTTTAAGCTTTCACGGTAATTTTTTCACAAGAAAACTTTTTGATATGGTCCAGATGTAGGCAATTGCTGGAGATGTTAGGCGCTTCAGGATATGATGAAATACCTCAAAGTTTCGGCCCTACTTCTAATGTACTACCTTTCACACTAATTAAGGGTTGTAGAATAGGCCTACATTTAAATAAGTTATACACAATGCACGTTCACTATTACATGCAGGCTGTAAATCAACCACGGGCTCGAAGAAATGTGGGACACCGCTATAAGCAATGGTCAGAGACGTTTATTGTTACCCACTGTACAATCGAACTATTGATATAACGGGCTGAATATCAAGAAATTCACAAATCTGTACACATATGTGGCGAATTTTCTGTTAAATATCTGCGGTGAGAACCGAACAGAGGACTATGCGATGTTGGCAGACCTGGCAACATCGCGCATGTATTACAAGCACAGGGGTGTGCGATAGCATCTGGATGGGCGCGTGGCCCCCACTCCACGCATTATCTTTTTTTCACAAAGCCAATATGACGTCATAATAATCAACAGCAACTGACTCGTCAAGTACCACGTCATGCAGGCAATAGCAATTTGGTTTCAAAGGGAAGAACGTAATGGTGGTTTGGTCACTAGGAAGGGGTTTCCTGTAGACTATTTGCACTGCTGTAAATGCGTTTTTGGAAGACCACTTCACAAAGCAACGTGTAGGTTGAAACGTCCTGTCTTTACACCCAGGAAAAGTCTGACAACTTGGTATATAGACTTCTTTATGACCTGCTCCCTCCGCTGTACAGAGTGTTTTATTTCAAGTAGGGCTAAGAGCGCTATATTCGACAAGTTACGACTCCGAGGGCGGTTGCTATGGAAACTCCGTACAAAGTTGTCAAATCTCTTAGTCTAGGTAACAGACAAAGTTGCAACACCAAACAACTCATTATCCGAGATCAAATGTTTCATTTTTCTGTGTTTAATTTCTGAATAAATATTGTGACACAGTACCAATAGATTTCTATGTTTTCACGGAAACGCACATATTTTGTACCCACCGTAACATGATGATGGAATTTTCCGTCTTTCCCTGGCCGAATAAAGGCATTCCTCTCGAAATAGTCAATGAATATTCTTCATGTACAATATCTATTACGTAGTAAAGAAATAAGATAATTATTTAACGTCTACTAAACGTGCATCTAACACAAAATGGCGAATTAACCCGAATAGACCCCAGTACCTAGAAAACGGATGTAGGTAAATTCTCATTTTTAAATCTAACTATCAATATTGGAATGACCTACCTGCAGCGGTCTTTGAAGGCTGTTCTTCCTCAAGGAGATTCAAAAATAACTTAAAAAGTTGTGTATAAAATGTGAATTAAAAAAAAAAAGATGCGTTACATTACTTAAGGTGACATGTATTTACTTACCCTGAGGAGTTATTCCCTTGGTTTGAATTGTAAATCAGTTTAAAATAGCTTGTAAGAGGGTCTTAGACTAGAAATGTTTAGTTTAATGTAGTTCTGTTTATAAGTATAATTCTACGGATCAATAAGACAATGGCTCAGAATCAGACTGTTCCAAGTCCATTTTACTTCCCCTCCCCCCAGGAGAGCTATTTTAAGCTCCTGACATTCAAAGCTTCATGAAACAATTTGCAATAGCTTCATAGGAACCTTATGGAGAGGAATATTTACAATTTTGTTCGATTCATATATGAAGATAAGAACTGGAACACAATGAAACATAATAGATTTCTTTGTTATAAAAAGTTGAACTTAGAACAGTCTGGTTCTCAACCATCGATTAGAGTGTAATTGTTTGTCTTATTTGAACTGTTGTATCAATGAAGCGTGGTGAGTAAGTGAAGTTATAGTTTACAGTGACAGTGAATAGTTTCGATCAGTGGTAATTTATAGTGTCAATGAAATGTCTTCTATAGTGTCGTGAAATATGTTCCATAGTGTCAGTGAAATGTGTTCTATAGTGTCGGTGAAATATGTTCCATAGTGTCAATGAAATATGTTCCATAGTGTCAATGAAATATGTTCCATAGTGTCAATGAAATGTGTTCTATAGTCTCGGTGAGATATGTTCCATAGTGTCGGTGAAATGTGTTCTATAGTGTCAGTGAAATATGTTCCACAGTGTCAGTGAAATGTGTTCTGTAGTGTCAGTGAAATGTGTTCTATAGTGTCAGTGAAATGTGTTCCATAGTGTCAGTGAAATGTGTTCTATAGTGTCAGTGAAATGTGTTCTATAGTGTCAGTGAAATGTGTTCTATAGTGTCAGTGAAATGTGTTCTATAGTGTCAGTGAAATGTGTTCCATAGTGTCAGTGAAATGTGTTATGTATTTTTATAGTGTCAGTGAAATATGTTCTATAGTGTCAGTGAAATGTGTTCTATAGTGTCAGTGAAATGTGTTCTATAGTGTCAATGAAATATGTTCCATAGTGTCAGTGAAATGTGTTCTATAGTGTCAGTGAAATGTGTTCTATAGTATAGGTGAACTGTGTTCTATAGTGTCAGTGAAATGTGTTCTATAGTGTCAGTGAAATGTGTTCTAAAGTGTCAGTGACATGTGTCACAATGCTAATGCAGTGAGTGAGATGAGAGTGAAGTGAAGGATTATTTGTACCGATGTGAAACTTATGTACAGCCTATGGGTGTGGGTCAGTTCCCTCTCGCGGTCAATTTCCACAGCCCAATTCCCTCCCGGTCGACTAAAGTCTTAAGATAATATCCCCATTCCCTCCCGGCTAAATTTTATTTAGAAATACAAATAGCCCTCTTCCCTCCTGATTACTGTACGCGGAGTAATATTATTTTGTGAACGCACTGTGACTGATTTTGTTTCTGCTGTTCACTTCTAGACCAATAGTTCTGTGCTTGCTTTGTAGTTCTGTTCACATGTATTGTAACAGCTGTTATGTGGTTGTATTGAATTAATTACTATTATGATTGAGATACAAAAATGTTAAGTGAGAAGGGAAAGGACTTAAATGTTTTTTGTGCAGATTTCTAAACCATGTTAGTACTGTAAGGGCCATATATATATATATCAAATTTAATAGTATAGCACATCGTACTTAATCAAGTAGATTGCTGTCCCTTGTCTACCAATTACCTGTATATTTACTATAGGCCTACATTAACTTCATAATCAACATCATTAGTCTTCCTGCATAAAATATTACAGCTCAAGGTAAATGGAACTAGAAACCTGCTGAGTTATTCATCCTTCGACCACAATATTTTGCGGTGAAATGAGTTTCTTTAAATCTAAAAAGACCAACCTTTCTTTATTATGTTGGTATAATGAAATTCTAACTCTTTCAAATGTTAAATTATTATTGTCATTATACTTTATTATTACCATTGCATTTGTTAACATCGCTATCATCTTTATTACTATTGTTACACTATCATTTCAATGTACTTTTGCTGGAAAATCCCCCTTTTATTCATTATCCATTCATGCATGTGGCCTTCAATTGTTAAATCAATTCTACTTTTAAATTAATTTAATTTTCTAATTGCATGCATTCTTAATTAATTCACTCATTAGTGCTACTGTAATTATTCATACTTTTTACTTATTCATACTGCATCACCACCACCACCGCCGCCGCCCCCACCGCCACCACCACCACCACCACCACCATCTATGTACATTTTTGACCCTTCACTGGGCCAACACTAGACTCCTCACATCCCAGGTCTCTTTGTCTGCATGGTCAACACGATGCAAGGTCACTGCAGAGATGTCACAGAACAAATACAGTACAAGGAACAACAGCCAGTTCAGTGAAATGGAGGTGACTCTCCCACCTATGCAGGGAGTCGAACCAAAGACCGCTAGATTGTAATATGAATTCGTTATCCACCGAGTCATAATAGCAGAGAGATTTTCACTCGCTACTAACAAAGCCATGCCGCAAATCATTTAATATACTTGTGTGAGAATGACACAACGAGTGGTGAGTGACACAAATCCACTAGCATGAGCGGTATTTATGGAGATTAATATTATCATGTGTGTTTCTTTTTTAATATTGCTGTCAGCGGATCTTGGTCGTGACTGTTTTATATTATACCCATGGCGAGATTGATGAAAACTGTGGAAAGTATAGTTATTTTGTAACTGGAATATTAATTCAATATGAATATATTTTCCACTATTATAATTAATATTAAATGCTAATTGCATTATGGCAAAAAAAAAAAAGGTTGATTGTACTACAGTGACAATGAGAAAACATTATAAATTAACTTTTTTATATTTCTTGCCGATATATTTGTTTTACATTAATACCACAAGTTACTGATTTACAAAATATTTCAGTTCCAGTAGTATAGTCAAGCATTTTTTTCATTTTCTAAACATAAAAATACATTATTTATTCCATCATCATCATCATCATCATCATCATCATCATCATCATCATCATCATCATCATCATCATCATCATCATTTCCATTGCCTGTTCCGGCTTCGAAGATCACTCCCTCTCTTGCGAGGTCGACCCTGGTCTCTTCTTCCGTGTGGTTTATAGTTCATTGCCATTTTCGGGATCCTATTTTCATCCATTCGTAATACGTGTTGTCTCCATTTATGTCTGTAGTCCAAAATTTTATCATTCATGGAATAGATGTCCAGTTCTTTCCTGATATTTTCATTATATGCTTTGTCCATTCTGTGCAACCTTTGACTTGACGTAAAAATTTCATTTCAGCAGCTTGAATTTTGCTAATATCTTTCTGAGTATGAACCCAAGTTTCAGACTCATACAGAAGAACTTTATAAAATTTTATTCTTGTATCTCTTCGTGTTTTCTGTTGGAGTCTTCTATTAATTGTACCACATATTCTCTGGAATGAATGTATTTTCATTTGGATATCATTTTCATATTTATAGCTGATATTACATCCTTCCTAAGTATTTGAATTCTGTTACTTATTTCAACATTTTATTTTCTATAATGATCTTTGATCGCACAGTGTATTTACCACAGAATGCCATTATTTTTGTCTTGTCCATTGAAATTAACAAGTCGTTTTCTTTACAAATATTAGTTAAGATATATATATATATATATATATATATATATGTGTTGATTTTTGCAATTTATCTTCTGATATCTTCTGAATTATGTATTATTATTATTATCATATCATCCGCCAATAGAAAAATATTTATGGTTCTAGCTCTTGTTAAAAATATACCAGGATCTGTTAAAATATTCCATCTTGTAATGTCTTCATCGAGATATATATTAAATAGAGTAGGTGATAGACTGCACCTATTTATTCCATATGAAAGAAAATGTTATATTTTGAAAAATAACTTTGGTATTACATTTTATTTACAGTTATAATTAGGAAATCTCATTTATTCTTAATACACACCCGGAGCTTCCCCAAACTGTAGCATTGCGTATGTTTCAATATTCTTCTCCAGAATTCCAAAACGTCTGTCTGTTACAACCAGAAGGTTGTTCCAATAATTACATGTAATCCGTGAAACCCTGTTGCGATAAAGAATGTAGAACCATAGAAATTGTAACTTCAAAGAAATCTTTCAGGATCTGCATTAGACACTGGCAATTGAAATTCGCTTTAAGGCACAATAGCGATAATTCGCGATTATCTTCATATTTCGCTATTGGGATCCCAATTCGCAATTTATTGCTATTACTTTACTATAGATTATTAATTGTAACAGATTAATTCCTATTACATATATTCCTATTATATATAATATATGAATTGCGAACTGGGATCCTAATAGCGAAATATAAACATAATCGCGAATTTTCACTATTGTGTCTTACAGCGAATTTCAATTGCAATTCAATAGAGTGGGCCAAAAAAAAGGCACAAAATCTAAATGGTTATATTCCAGTAGCTAATGATTTCACTTGAAAGTTTATTTCACAGGCAAAGTTCACAGTCCTTGTAGACCGGGAAAATACTGTAATATTTATTTTTT
Source organism: Periplaneta americana (assembly GCF_040183065.1). NCBI lineage: Eukaryota > Metazoa > Arthropoda > Insecta > Blattodea > Blattidae > Periplaneta > Periplaneta americana. The sequence continues at coordinate 94,156,929 of NC_091122.1, read as the reverse complement.
TACCATTTATTAAACATTACTTTTTATTTTTTATAAGGTAGTGCAAAATCGATCGTTTATGCCGAACTAAGCATTATGGTCTTACGAGTTCAGCTGATCAAGCCGTTTGTTGTGCTATCAACGTTTGTTTTCTTCCGTTTTGAGTTCTCACTTTGTGAATAATGAGTCGCTTAACGAACGAAGACGAGATTTTCATTAAACATTTGCACCAATATGATAATTTATCTGCCCGTCAAATTAAAAGGAACTACGCTCAGCGAGAATGGTCTGTTTCAAGTGTACAACGACTTTAACAAGATACGGACATGATATCCCTCCTGAGAGATTATTGCGTGAAAGATCGCATTTCTCAGATTCTCTGATGGTTTCCGCTGGAGTTTCAAACGAGATCTTAATCCTATGAACTATTTTGTATGGAGTCAAGTACCAACATTCAGTTTCTGCATTTTGAAGTAATAAATTGTCCTCAAAAACCACATTTTTCGCATCATTGCGTATTGATCTCAATAAGATTTTAATTGAGCCTCAAAAAACATAATAAAAAGTCCTGCTCATCTTTAAAGTCTACTCTTTCTAACAGTGTATTCATTATAAATTAATGTTATGTATTTCCGAAAACAGAGTATTTTTAATGTTGTGCCTTTTTTTGGCCCACTGTGTATATATTACACATTTCGTGATTATAGCAATCTTCATAAATACCAGGCTCTGTCCATTAGTATCTCCCATTAATGGATGCTTTTTTCTTACATCGTTTGTGAGCGGATCAGTGAGTAACTGTACATCACAATGACAATACGTGTTCAGTTTTATTCTCGATATTGAACAGAGGAATTATGAAATGTCGTCAGGATATTGCTACAGTTAGAATAATCATACAAGCTTTCATGAAAACCTGCCCCAACACCACACTGTTAATTACAAATCCCACTTGGATTAGCCATGATTTCAATTCGGATCTCAGCCGTGGAAAGCACACTCTCCAGCGGTTCCCTTAATGACGAGTCCTGAAGCATTTATGAGGCGTGGAACCTCGGAGATTTTCTGTACAGGCGAGCAGTGATTCCAAATGTATTATCTGCATTTCTTAGTCCGGACGTTCCGACTCTGTGAAGCGCGTTTCATTCAACATAGCTTTAATAACACGCGACGCACGTTTCTATGACTACTCACAAGGCAGGCAGCGCGGAACAATAAGTACGTCACCATGGCAACGGGATAAGCAGCTTATTTCGTGGCAGTGGTAATAATTATGCGGCAGTCAGAAGTCCCTGTGGATTTGCTACTTGAGAGGGGAAACCGCAAATAACAAATTCGATTTTCAAATTTGAATAATGTATGCGGCGGTGTTCGACTCGAGAGGGAGAGAGATTTATTGGATTTGACTAGCAAAGAACTCAACTGCGCGCTTTGCAGGGCAGTCAAATGTTCAGCTGGAGGACAGAAGACTTGGCGTAGATAGGTGAGAAGGTTCCAGCTGGTTTTGTCCCACAGAAAGCTATCTTGCACAGTGAATGTGCAGCAATTCCCTGTTTCTTTCAGCGCTATTAGGGAGATAGGAACAGTCGCATTGGCAAGGTCTGTCTTTCTACTGCTCATTGACGTTCAAAACACGAAATATTATAGCTCACATTGATGAACGGCTAAGTTTGTAGTTTCGTTTACGTAGTGTAGGTATTTGTAGGTAGAACTATTTTCTTCAGCCTTCTGTTTAATTTTTTTTTCGAATAGTACCCATACACGATAATATAATTCGGATTATATACACTTCTCTTTGGTCCCTGATAGTTTTTATTTGATCAGACAGTTAATAATAATAGTTTTATTTCCCCTGGCAGAGTTAAGGCCATCTGGCCTTCTCTTCCACTCAACCAGAATCAAGGCACATAGAGAAAAATATATACCGTTATACAAGTATTAACTTCAAAATATTAGGTCTAATAATAATAAAAAAATAAATACAATACAATAAAAAGAGAGATTGAATATATATGACTATAATCACACAACTAAAGGGATAGTACAATTGAGGACCGTTTTTGCAAAATTTGCTAACTGAAAAAAAAAAACTAAATTTTACAGTAGAGACAAAACAATGTAGTAAGCAAGTTTTTCTGTAGGTCTTACTTATAGCAGAAAGCAAGTTTTGAAAAAACGATCATATTTTGGCACACTACAATGAAGAGAAATAATCCAATTTTACTAAGACGCCTTTTACATCATGTAGAGGCCTGCCTTATGTTAACGAATCCATCACAATCTCAATTTTGCAAATTTTACAGTTAGCAAGTTTTGCAAAAAACGGTCCTCAATTAGTATAATCAGCAAGGGTTACATTCAGACAATGACAATTATCTGCATTCTGGATTTAGAGAATTTCTTTGCACATATAATTTGAAGGTAGAGGTAGCGTGTAGACCTATTTGGTACATCAACAGGTTAAGCTGTGTTGTTTTTTTCCCGTGAATGTTATGTGTAGTCTAGACGATTGCGTAGTATGATATTGTTCTGTAATGATAATTGTACACTATTGTTCTAGCTATAACGATACTTCTGTTGAATGGTCTTGTTCTTTCTGTTTTGGCACTTTCGTTTCTAGCAATGTGTTCGCAGATCCCATGTCGGTATATTTTCGGCTGGTTACGGTTTGATGATGATGATGATGATGATGATGATTATTATTATTATTATTATTATTAGTATTATTATATTACTCATTCACTTTACGTTTGAAGGGTGACGGCTAAAAACGATCAGAGTTCATTTTTAATCGAAAACGAGTTTGTAGTGCCATTCTATAGTTTAATACGGACAGAATGCAAGTGCGATTAGTTTTGGCTACAAAAGATTATAATCTCTAGTAAATAATGGGCAAATATACACTGCTTTTAAGATAGGGATGTAGACATACAACCTTAAAATGTAAATTCTGACAAACTACCAAAATGTGACTCTGATCGTTTTTAGCAGTCACCGTTCATTTGTAAATTTAGTAGGGTACATAAACAGGGTTCCATCAGGAGCACATGCATATATTCAAATTTGCTCTTTTGAAGAGATTAAAGTCGGCCTGGGTGGCGCAGTCGGTAGATTATGTGGCCTTCTGTGAGCGCGGTTGCTGGTTCGATCCCGACCCAGATCGATGGCATTTAAGTATGCTTAAATGCGACAGACTCATGTCAGTAGATTTACTGGCATGTAAAAGAACGCCTGCGGGACAAAATTTCGGTACATCGGCGACGCTGATAACCTCGACAGTTGCGGGCGTCATTAAATAAAACATAATTTAAATTTAAGAGATTTACATAACTCGTAGAAGTAAAAAATACAGTTTTGGAGATGTGTGAGCGTGCATGGTAATTTCAGCTGCAGAATAAGAATTTCTTGGACGATTTCTACTGTAGAAAGGATCTTAAATACTGGTAAATGCTGCAATTTTCTCACATTAATTATTTATTTCTTAGTTTTGAATGCAAATGTGGCGTTTAGGTTTGTGCTTAGCGGAACTGCTTTATCTAGAACACGGAAAGCAGCCTTATATCTATGCGGGTGAACAAAGTTCACTCCAGCAATAGCGGGACAGCGATAGCTTTGCGATGTTGCAATGGGCTTGGAACACATTAACCCAATGTTGTGCAAGTCTGTAAGTTGTTTTTCGCAGATTACTGTATTTATGATCTAAAACAAGGCACTCGCTAAGAAATTTCAGCTTCTATTTTTTTGTACTATCCAAAGCCAACCCTACGAAGAGAAGTTGTTCACTCATAACATTTTGCAACGGTGGTAGCAAACGATCACTTGTTTTAGTTGGACCTCCGAGGTTGAAGTTTGGAGCACCAATACAATTTAAACACCTTTCCTCGTTTTCTTTATACAGGGCTACTACAAAGGCTTTACCCGATTCCATACTCTTGTATTATGAAAAGTATGAGACATACACTATTGAAAGTTATACCGATAAAAAGAGAAACTCATCAAGTTTTTGGTCCATCAACTGCTACAAGTGCTCGATGTGACCTCGTCGCGTCACGCGACAAACATCCACTCGGTAGTCTAACTCCTGCCACACCCGCTGGAGCATATCACGACCAACTCTAGCCACTGCCGCACGGATCCGGTTATTAAGTTCTTCAAGATTAACTGGCAAAGGAGGTACATACACTTGATCTTTGACAAACCCCCATAGAAAAAATCACAGGGAGTCAGATCTGGCGACCGAGGAGGCCAACGGAGAGCACACCGATCGTTGTTAGAAGCCCGTTGATGTAGTTGATGCCTCAGTTACATGAAGATAAACCAGATTTTTTATTTCAACAAGATGGGGCTCCACCACATTTCCATCTGGAAGTGCGTGAGTATCTTAATGAGCATCTACCACAACGTTGGTGTGGACGGGCTTCTAACAACGATCGGTGTGTTCTCCTTTGGCCTCCTCGGTCGCCAGATCTGACTCCCTGTGATTTTTTTCTATGGGGGTTTGTCAAAGATCAAGTGTATGTACCTCCTTTGCCAGTTAATCTTGAAGAACTTAATAACCGGATCCGTGTGGCAGTGGCTAGAGTTGATCGTGATATGCTCCAGCGGGTGTGGCAGGAGTTTGACTACCGAGTGGATGTTTGTCGAGGAGGTCACATCGAGCACTTGTAGCAGTTTATGGACCAAAAACTTGACGAGTTTCTCTTTTTATTGGTATAACTTTCAATAATGTATGTCTCATACTTTTCATAATACAAGAGTATGGAATCGGGTAAAGCCTTTGTAGTAGCCCTGTATATCACATAGTTTACGACTATTCATTGCAGCATTTAATGCACAAGACAACACTCTGTGTAAAACTAAGAATAGACAGTAGACTATCGGAACAAAACCTAAAATAGTCTCACTTTTACAACATGCTCATTGGATAACGCAGTATTCGTCACTTCTTGTTTGCAGCGGCGCATACAGATTACAGCGATATCCGCCGTACAGATGGGCTACATCTCCCCGATTACGTATTGGAAGGAATTTGTTAATTGAAGGGTTCAGAGCCATAGTGGGCCAAGCGCCATTTATTAAAAACGGAGAAAGCAAGGGTTAAAGTTAAATGCATACCATAGTTTAATGAAGACTGGCATATCATTTAGTTTTAATGTGTATACTACATATTACTTGCTATATGTTTCCATTGAATTATGGTGATAACTTCATTTTAACCCTTGTTTTTTACGGTTTAAGTAAATGACGCTTGGCCCTTTATGATTCTGAACCCTTCAATTGTAAATGTCTATTGGGACGCGCGGTAGCGTCGCTGTTAAGACGTAACGCTTTGCAGCCGGAAGGTTGCGGGTTCGATTGTCGATGGCGTCATGGATTTTCTAATTGATCAAATCTTTCCGGCCATACTACGGCCCTGGTGTTTACTCAATATCTAATAGAAATTAGTAGCAGGGGTATTTCCTTGGGGTTAAAGGTGGCGGACATGTAGGACTGATATCCCTACTGTCATTAATATCGAGTGTCTGTAAGTATGAGTGTCTTAACCTCCCGCTACCCTCTGGGCCGATTTCGACTGTGATGGGGTTGACAAATATGTCTACTATGTGGTTCTGTAATTCATTTTTGATTTACTATGTACAGGTGAAAGGTTGATTTCTAGAAGTATTACGAACCGAAAAGTGTAATATTTTCGAGAAAAGAAGAACATTTGGTAATAAAGTTAGGATTTCGGATTCCATTAAGTTGTTTTAATTAAGAGTTGTTCTCGTAAAGCCAAACCAAGAAGGAGTACTTGTTGCTATGTTTTGCAGCATTGCTTATATATTGCAGTCAATTTTATAGGGAAAAAACTCAAAATCACAAATTGATAATTTGCCAAGATGTGCTTGTAATGATCTGATCTATTAACTCGTATTAACTAATACAAGTGTAATATATTTCCTTTTGTACTGCATTATAAATACAGGGTGATTCACGAGGATCTATCGTCCTTTACGGAGCTTATTTCTGAAGACATTTTGAGCAAAAAATATCATATAAACATAGTTCCTATTCTCAATATTTTCAGGGTTACACTAATTTAAAGTTGTTTGTAAACTAGCCTATGTTTTTCTTTAGTTTGAAGGTAAGAGAATAATACACAGAATGAACCATTCAGAAGTATCATTTCTTTAATTGGAAAGTATTATGAAGCTAAAAATGTGCTGTGAATTCCTTAGTTGCTTCGTACAGACATCTTTTTCTATTTTAACTAGAAAATTACATTATTCTTACGCACTTATCACAACAATTATTACAAATTACACCACTTCCACCGACTTAATTATTTGCAGTTCAATTTTGCATCCTAATTTACAGCCTTGGAGAGTTTACAACACATTTAAAAAATGTCGCCGTCCGCTTGAGTACACTTGGCCGCACGCTTTTGTGAACGGCACTCGTCGCTCTACGTAACTGCATACGGCTATCTTTGATTTCCGTAGCGCTTGCGCTGGCTGCTGACTGCACGCTGACCAAGATCACGCGTTCACAGCAATGCGTTCCAATAACGAAACGTAACTCTGTAAATGTTAAGAATAGGACCCATGTTTATATGACATTTTTTTTTGCTCAGAATGTCTTCGGAAATAAGCTCCGTAAAGGACTGTAAATCCTCGTGAATCACCCTGTATAGTTGATTTCCAAGAAGATATATTATTCTTCTCTAGGGCGATCATAATAGTAGGCCTATATTAAACTGACCACATTTGTACCTCATTTACAGAGACTGAATATGCAATATAGAGACAAGAACAACTTGAGTTATTTGACTGGTTTAATGCCTTTCGAACCCCCAGGAGACGAGGAGCAGTTCCCAACCATTTGTATCCTGCTCCATTAATTTCAGGACAGGATATGTGAGAGAGTTCCCTCTTCCTTTCCACATCACATTGCCTGAACTCCTTATTATCCAGCAATGTAATAAGTTGTAGGCGTTTCTTCTTACAACTGTGACCTGTCAGCGTTCCTGTCACTTTACTCAAACTCTTTCTATTAAGTAATAAAAGGGAGTTACTGATGTCAGTCTGTGGTCCTCAATTAGGTACCCGGCCTTTCTCATAGCTGGTGTTTTACTGCAACCCATTCCAAGATTCTTAGAAAGATCGTTCAGTCTTTGGAATCCATCATTTGTGGGGTGGGCCTACTGATGAATAGCCTGCTAGTGAAGTACGGAGCAACAGTGGAATAATGGGAACACGAGAATATCCAAGGACAGCCATTCCAATGCTTTGAAGTCGTCAAGATGTGAGGTCGAATCTCCGTTATTAGGGAAGACCGTGGGGACGAAGTCATGACCTTCTAGTTCAGAGCGCAAGGGACAGGCTAATATGGTTTCGAGAAATTGTGGATAATGGGACAGATATATGGAATCGAACCCGCGGGCCATCGGGACGAGAGACGCGTCTGTAAATAATGACTCGATGATTAGGGGGTATTCAGCCGCCCCTCCCACGTAATGGCGACCTCTCGTAAACAATTACAGAGGAATCGGATAGTTCTCACAAGAGACGAGCGGCCCATGTGTGGCTCTCTAAGCTGGTTGTAGGCCTACCGTAACCAAGCCTACTGTCCGGTCTCGAATTCTGCGTTGCGTTTCATTTATATCTGCTAGTATCGACAAGATCGTGAAAGCTGGAATGCAGTGCAGCTGTTAATGAAATCTATTCTGATACCGCCAAGTTCTTCTCGTGCTCGTTGTCGGAACTCATGCAGCTACGAACAATTTTACTTAGGCCTATATCTTCGGAAACAATTTAAATCCTTCCTCAATTACTTTTGTTCTAGCAATTCTACGTGTCTTCCTATTTACTCTTAACATTATTAGGAGACAGTGGATGCGGGATGACTTATCGTTGAATGTAAGTGCACATTTATTATACGTTACATTTTTTTTTTCATTCAGACTATTATTGGCTGAACAGGTTTTAAACGTAAACAGACGACGTCAACATGATACTGTATCTCCGTACAGTCAAAAGGAAAAGAGAAATAACGTACTGTAGTACATACCTTGCAAGGTTCAGTCCTCGTCATCATTGATGCAATTACCAGCGTTGCAGTAAACGACGATATATTCTCGTAAATTGTCGAAGCTGAATCATCTTCGCCTATCGCTTAAATAGTTTTGTATCGAGAGAATTTGTGAAGAAAAACTCTAAAATCGGGATCACTCAATTTTTTAGAGGAATTACCTTTCGTCTCGTTTCTCTTATCTATACTCTAATCACGACGTAAATACCAGATCACTTATCTGTGGCACGCTAAGTATACCTCTTCATAGAACATCTTGTTATTCATCATCTTTTACAGTATCCACCTCGCGTCAATGGAATTCCTTGTCACAAAGTATTAGGGGCTGCAAGACAATAAACACCTTTAAAAACAGCGTAAAAGATAACCTTATTAGCATTTCACTCCAATCATACTGATTTAAACTATCACTGACTACATTGTTACTTCTTTCTTTAGACATCATCCTGATGTTGCTGTAATTTCAAAATTGTCTCATAATAATCTCTTTCTATTATCTAATATTATTTGAAATATAATTAACATTCCATGTATTTTAGCTTAATTCTGCTACACAATTTATTTCAGTGTTTAATTAATAGTTCATAGTATTTTGTTGTTTAATTCGCAAATAACTCTTGTATACATGTAACTCTCATCTAAATCAAATTGTTGAATTCTTTGTAAGTTCATGCATATGTATATATACTTTTTGCTGGTTGAGTGGAAGAGAAGGCCTTACGGCCTTAACTTGCCAGCTAAAATAAATTATTATTATTATTATTATTATTATTATTATTATTATTATTATTATTATTATTATTATTATATGTACTGAGCATCATGTTGCACGTGTCGTTAGACCCGCACAACTAAATGATGATGATGATTATGATTATGGTGGTGATGATGATGATGATTATGATTATGATGATGATGATGATGATGATGATGATGATGATGATGATGATGTAGATGGTTCCTCAGATTTCATTTCAACGCATTTCTTGTGCAATGTACTGTTGCAATGTTTCTCTATAGCCTGAGTTGTTCTGGTTTTTATTTCAATTTTACATACATTACACACGATATTGTCTTCGTTAATATATAAAATGTCACTCTCATACTTCTTAATTGCATTTCGTATCTCTGAGCGAATTTAACCTTTGCCATTATGAATGGATCAGCACAACATATTCAACGCGTACTAAATACTTGAGCAAGATAACACAACTGCTTACATTGCGTTGCAATATTACTATGAACAGATCGGGGTTCATTCGTTTTGTACGCTGCTGTAGTCGCCAGGTACACAAAAGACAGACGGCGCGGCACGTGCCATATACTCTGATACGAAACAACTTCACTTTTCCTTAAGTCATCCCGCATCCACAGTCTAATTATTACCTTTCAAATAAGAGGTACCTATTGTAGTTCATTTAAAGCAGACGCGGGCAAACTGGTAATCATGATTACATCCGGTAGCGGGGAGGGTTCTGACGTCACGTTCCTCCCACCAACTTCCACCCCCTCTGTAAGCGACCCTTAGTCGATGTGACGGATTGTTTTTGCGATGTTGAATACTCATAAATGCCCATTCCAAGTAGATTGGGAAGAAAAATTCTTCTGTTGTGCTCATGGAGAAAACATGATATGCTTACTGTGCAACAAAATCGTTATAGGAACGCACAGAAGCAATATACAGTACACAGACAGTATATGCATGTCATAAGCATCACAGCTTAATTACAGGTAAATAATCGTAGTTTGAACTTTAATGCCTACACAATAAGCTAAAATAATATTAGCTAGATCATTTTTCTGTTTTCACAAATGTTTAAACAAAATTTCGCTCTATCTTTTCTATTTCTATTTCAATTTATAGGACCGGAACATACGGAGCAGCTTGAAAAATTAAAAACCGAAATATTAAGTAACCATAATAGAGAGAAGGCGAATGCCATGACTCAAAAACAAAAGGAAATTCTTGCCAGTGACATAGTTGCATGGGAAGTCGAAATATCACTGAAATCTTTTAGTGACGGGGAATTTGTTAAAACATGTTTAATAATGTGACGAATGTTTTGTCTCCTGAACAAAAGGAACAATATGGAAATATTACTTTGTCTCATCGTACTAACTACAGGGAGAAGAATAGAAGATAATTATTTCATATCTGGTGGATGAGCAATTAAAATCTAGTATTTCCCAATTCATAGTGTATTCACTAGCTTTAGGTGAAAGTTCGGACATTGCTCAGTCAGCATGGATCTTAAGGGAATTATCATTTATTTTTATATCAACTTCTTGTAATAAAATGTAGACAATTAATTTAATTGTAAAACATTGATGAGAGCATGCTTAACACACGGCAGAGATAATGTGTGCTCATACCTTATATTATGTTTCTCTTATAGTTCGCCACTGCACATGAAAGGGGTAAAGCGCATTCCCTTACAACACAAACTCTCCTCTATGTGGAGGGTAGTATCTCAAGATCTGCCCACCACTGATTTAAAGTCTTGTTCCACACTTCACTTCATATACAGGGCGAGTAAAACCTAAGGAACCGGCATTCCTGCCGTCTCTGGGCACTACAGTTAGACGACCAGATCGATAGCCGTCGCAGATAACATTTTCGCAGCTTCACGGAACTACAGTCTGGAAAGTGATATTTCGCGTAACTAGTGAATTATTTATTTAAGGAAATGGGGAGAATATTATCTCAAATTCAGTTGCTCAAAACACATTCTATTACGTTCTATACATATGCTGCAGCGATGCATGAAGGAGACACTCGCTGCAGCTAATCCTCAATAATATTCAGTAGGTATTGGTCTGGGAACGTTCATTCGATTCGGGTTGTTTTCGTACATTTTGTTCGTTAGGTACGCGATATATTAAGTAACACACCGAAAAATCTGGACACCTAGTAGGCCACAGTCCACTACTTATTACTTGCTGACAAAATGCGGAAGTCTTTCCTTATTTCGTGAGTAGTTATAAAAACAATCGCAAAATTTTGTTCAGATGACGCTTAAATTTAATTGTTTCGTAAAAAATATAGATCTAAATATTCTTTGCGCTATAATCACACACCATACATCTCATTTTTTTATCATGTAGTGAGACTTGAAATAAATAATGTGAATTTTCAGTATGAAATAGAGTATTCTGGACGTTCACACCCAGATGAAACCAAGAGTCGTCAATCAAAAATAGAATGTTACGTGGTCTCTGCAAAGCGCCGTCGAAACGTGCGTAAGCATAACTTTTACAACTTCTTAAATAGATATGTTTCAATGAGGAGAATGAGTCGCTGTACTGTGTACTCAACCATGGTTAAAATACGTATTTCTCAATGCAGTTCAGACAGCTAACTGAGATTGACAATGTAAAGTTCCAGCAGAATTATATTGCTAGCGTAGTAGAACAACTGATGAGGAAAACACACACATTGTATTCACGGAAGGGCTTGAAGTAAACCTAAGTTACCGACATTCTTATACCGACTGGTGAGACTATGTGGCAGGTAGTGTGTGGAATTTCCCAGTCATGTATAGAACCAAATAGTCTTGTAATATAAAGACTACACTTGGATTAATTCCATAAATGTTGTGTGACTAATAACAGATTGATGCCTATATTTAAAATTAAAGTTTAAAGTATCTAAAAGGTTATAAACGACGGAATGTATCCACAAGTGATGCAATATTCAAACAAGAAAAGTCTATGAGATGTAGATATTGTCATTCTATGTGTGTTGAGTTGTAAAAAATATCTGGAATTAACCTAAAAGATGTTTGTTTATAATATGTATATACTCCGATAAGTTGCTGACTGAAACCATATAACCATTTCTATTATAATATTCTCTTAATTTACTTAAGTAAATAACTCACTACTTATGCGAAAAATCACTTGCCAGACTGTAGTGCAGTGAAAGGGCAATACAGCTATATGCGAAATCTGCTCCGGGCACTGAGGCTTGTCAGGTACTCGTCTGTGGATGTAACCTGGCTCTATCAGCGAAGAGGCAGGATGGCTTACCTGTCAGCATCGGATTCACGAATGCCGCTCTGTTCACAAGGCGAGCGGAAATCGTGCTTCGAGGTTGTGCTCGGACTTGGGCTTGATGAGACTTGAGTTGATTACCAGATTGGGATATTTGATCGAGGTTTTCTCCAGTTTTAAGATAAATGTTAGGTAATTCTACGACGAATCATCGGCTTTATCCCACCAAAACCAATAATTATACCGATGCTAGGTAACCACGTAGTTGATACAGCATAGTTAAATGACTCATTACGTCTGAAACACGGGACAAATAAAAACAAAGCTTGCCAAATTGTGGCAAAGAATATTCTAAGAAGACGAACGAAATTAAGTTCGAAAACGTAATTGATTATGATTATATTAATTAATGATTCAACACTATGTGGTAGTTCTTACGAATCTCTACTGCTGATCTTCAATCTTTATTGGAATCAATTAGAGATGAAATAAACAAAAATACAAAAATTATAATTATAAACGAGATCTCGTTTGTTTGCACACATGCGATTGGAAAAGTTGATACTGTACAAACATTGCAAAAGTTAGCTAGTTAGAAGTTTCACTGACAAAGTTTAACGATAATTTGTTCAGAAACAAGTCACAAAGTCAATAAACACGTGATTTAGTTATTGAACAGCTAAAAATATGCATGGGCATAATGTGATACGGTAACAAAGCGAAACTAATTAGGCCCTAGACAAAATATACGAAAAAAATATTAGGTGGACGGACGCACTTTCCATAGACCGTTTTTATCTCATAATCTGTGCAAATATAAATTATAAACTAATGGCGGGCACTTATCATGCGCCATTCACCCAAGCGTCCCAATCTACTGGACGACGCGCCGAAACTTACAGTTCTTTCAGACGTCATGAAGGTGTTGCCCTAGGAGGCGAACTGCGTAAAACCACAGTCTAGTTGGACAGTCACGAAGCTTGAGTTTATAAGGGTACTAGGAACAATATACTGTGCAGGTACTATTTCGCATTGTCTGTAACGAGGCGATAGTAGCGATCCTAGTGGTTAGCAACTATCTATGGATGCATCTTTACTACGTATTGAGCTTCGTGACTGTATATACTAGACTGTGGTAACACTATACGACTGCCCTTTAACGATGTATTTCGCTAACTCTCGCATTCCCAACCCATATCCGCTGACTACACTAAGGTTCACTACGTATGTACCCAGGTTTCGAGGAGGCAACCCCCCTCGTCCCTAGGCCAGCCCCCTCCGTGCGTCACCAGCGGCGATCGGGTAATGCTATGAAATGATGACGAAAAGGAGAAATGGTGATGGAATGGTGGGGAAACTGAAGAACCCTGAAAAAATCCCAACTGCGACCTTGCCCGCCACAAGTGTCACTATGAATTTTTTCAATGAAAAATCCCAGGCCTAACAGGGACTTGAACCTGGACCGCCTACATGACAGACTAAATGTCTGACCACTCAGCTACCGCAGGGGTAAGGATCTACAGTAGTGGCAAAAAAACCGGACCGACCCTTGTAGCTGACTTCAGAGCCTTGTTCACTCCAGAGCACGATAAACTGGTAACTAAGACTTTCGTGGTTCGAATCCTGTCTGGGAAGGAAACTTCTTTGTTCCTTATTCAAATTTATTCCCAATACTTTTCGATTGCTGGTAAAATTCATGTTCTGGGAATAATAAGTTAATTAAGTAGTAAAATATCGCTGGAATCGAAAAGTATTGGGAATAAATTTGAATAAGAAACAAAAAAGTCTCCTTCCCAGGCAGGATTCTAACCACGAAAGTCTTAGTTACCAGTTTATCGTGCTCTGGAGTGAACAAGGCTCTGAAGTCAGCTACAAGGGTCGGTCCGGTTTTTTTGCCACTACTGTACTTAATTTTAAGCCTTTTAAGCGTTTTGTGAGATAGCATTTAGGATTGTAGAAGTGCTTATTGGAGCATTCCTAAGCACGTCAGCCCAAAGAGACATTGTACATTCATCAAAACATAATCTTTACTCTGATAACCGAAATCTCTTTTATTTGTAAAGAAAGTTCAAGTAGTGTTTCTTTTGTCAACATTTAAATTGGTATGGTACAGTGACTATTTTTTTGGATCGAACACATATTCATATACGAGTAAACGTTGTTATTTATATTTTAATTTTAAAAGAGTCGGTTTATGTGTGAGAGCGTAAGTAGGCCTACATAATAAATTATATTCATTTAATATCCAGTTGTGAAACACTTAAAACTATTCATGCCTCCACTAAAATATATCTAAACGTTGCCAATTTTGAAAATCTTGAAAATACTATACAGAAAAAATTTCAAATGATTTTATGTTTTAGACGTACATCTATTATAAAAGAAGTAGGTCTAGGTTTCACTAACTAAAGACCTAAATGTAATTGTAAGCCAACTTTAATAAGAACGCGCCTGAATTGTCACCAAGGGCCGCTATAAAATTCCGGACAGCGCGCCACGGCCTGCGGACCCCAGGGCCTAGACGCGGTCAGTCTCTACCTGTGAAAATTACAGGGCTGGCAACCACCTCAAGGGGTGGGGCAGCACCACGCCACTATGGACATTGGAAATCAATGGCCGTCATTTAAGCCCTGGCTTGAAGACGTCAGCACCGACACGCATCAGAGTAACTCATGTTACTCAATGTCGGTACTGAAGACTTATTTTAACCGATTCGAGTTAAAGGCGCGCCGTTAGTCGAATAGCTTTCCTGCTGAAGACTGGACTTCTATTCCTGTTCAGCTGAATGTGTGGCGGACAAAGGCGGCAATCCTGCAATTCTTTTAAGTAATTCATAGTCCGGTTTCCTTTAACAACATTCCATAATTTCTCCATACCATAGTTCATAACTATTTTCAGCATCATTTCGTGCAGAAGAAAAAGTAAAATCACGGTTCCGTCCCATAGATTTTCGTCACGTGAAATAACTCTGTTCCTAAATGAAGGTCACAAGCCAGACATGACAACCTCACAGTATCACACAAATCGAGTTTTCTTATATTAATCCCATCTTCTTAATCTACCTTAGGATAGATTCAATATTAATTATTACTGTTAATTGCTCAGTGCTACAATAATGAGATTAACTTTGGAATCATTTGGATTTAAATGCCCACAGTTGAATTTAAATCTTGAATATTACCGAAACTATGTCATGTGGATTAATCATGTCTAGTTTGAAATCCTTCAAATAAGAGTGCGGTAGACAACATTATCGATTTGAGTTATATTCAACTAGGCCCATGAACTCTGCAACTTCATTATCTTCACTCAGGTTTTGCAATGTGAAAAGTGTTTGTTCCACCATGAAATGCAAAAAATTTCGTAAATGTACGTAGGTGTATTTCTATCTGTCTTCATTTTCGATTATACATTTCCTTATTCATATTTGTCCACTTATTACACTGAACAACAAGAAGTTTACTTCCACTTAAAACAATGTGTCCCTTATGGTTTGATGTGCGCTGAATCCGAAAATCCATCTCTTTTCTTCGTATCACGTAAGGCTTTTAAGATTACTAGGATTTCACTTTTTCATAAGAGCTCTCCCAGGAAACATCTGGCGCGGGTTGGGGGTTGTAAACCAAAACAAAAGCTAATGCATTTTGTGAGTTTATAACTTATTTCCGGTTTCTTATGGTTTTTGGCATGTTCTTTTGTACTCCTAATAAATAAACAGGTATTGGTCCCTTCTATTCAGTAAATTTCAGAACAGTTCAAAGTGAAGTCTACGCAATGAACAAAGAAGGGTGCGGTTTTTCAGTATTTAAAAGAAAAGTTTACCTCTTGAGTGAAGGCAAATTAAAACAGGGCATTTTCATCGGTCCATAAATTCACAAAGTTATCGCTGATTCGTTGCTTGAAGAAAAACATTCCGTTACAAAAAAAAAATGCATGGAGCGCTTTCTAAGATGTTTGCTTAAATTTCCTTGGAAATTATAGAGCATACAACTACATAGAACTTGTTGTGAAAATCATGTCAAGTGCATATGAGAAAATGTGATGTAACATGTCTCTCAAAATACACTTTCTACATTCTCATTTGGATTTCTTTCCTCCTAACCTTGGAGCGGTAAGCGACGAGCACGGGAAAAGATTTCATCAAGAAATATCTAAAATGGAAAAGCGATATAAAGGAGGATCATCATCCAGCATGCTTGAAGACTATTGCTGGTTCCTTGTAAAAACAGTTCCGGGTCTAGTTACAAACAGAAGTCATCCAAAATTCTTTTAAATGTGAGTTCAAATTCCAAGATTTTTCTCATTATACGCATGAAACATTTTTATTGTTGTTGTGTTTTAAACTATGTAACATCACTTTTGTATTCAGTACACATTTTTCAAGTATTATGAGGCATTTTGAATCCCTAGTGTGTTGTAATTTTACCAGTAGCAGTGAAAAATTAAAAAACATAAGTTTTTTAATAAAAAAATCAATTCACTTTCTCCAGAAAGTGGTACGTGATGGGGCAATTTGGATTTTAAATTCAGATTTAGGGCACACATATTACTAATATTCACCCATTTTTATTTCTGAACAAGATAAAAATTAAAAATGTGTTGTTCAATGTTATTATGGTATTATTATCATTATTATTATCATTATTATTATTATTATTATTATTATTATTATTATTCGCTTCTATATTACCGATATATAACTTTTATATTTATTCAATTCCTTTATGCGTAATAAACAATGTTGTTCCATGTGCTACATATTGCTTTATAATCTTTACCGGACATTTTGCGCGTTTTCGCCGGTTTGGCCCTCACACTTACTTCTCTTATCTTCTTATCTTCTGACAGTGGGTAGTGTCGTTAACTAGTGTAGTGTGTTACTTTCAGAACATATGACTAGTCCGTTGTGGAAGGTAACTGATATATCGAAGCGTGGTGATTACGTTAATAGGATTGGGCGAGAAACCATTTGTAATTGGTACGACCCTGGAGTTAGTCTGGAGAGACTTGAGAAATCACGAAAAAACCAAAGTCGAGAAATTGCAACGTGGCGATCCGGCTTTCTACTCAGCCGCTCGCAAACTCCGATAACACAGGCTAGTGATACGTAGCACAGTTTCGGTAATTCGACACATCACAAACTACTAAAAAAGTAAAATATTACTAAATATAAGCAGTTAAAACATTATTTACTCATCCAACTCGAGAAAGGACACTGTCAAACATTCTTCGCACCTAGTACGTAAGAATTGAAACAGTTCCCGTTGAGATATAGGGGATACGTTTTCCTGAGTGCTATATTTCAGTTCTTTGAGGGTATGTGGTTTAGTTTTATACACTTTATCTTTTACAGTTCCCCAAAGATAAAAGTCACAATTGGTTACGTCGGATGTTAAGGGGGCCACACATTACTACTGATAATCCTATCCTCGAGTATTCCGTGAAGTTTCTCCGTAAAATAGTTGGATGTATGTGATGTTGCAGAATCCTATTGGAAAAAGGCAAAAGTGCGCTCTCTTTCCGAGAGAATTCTGTCCATAGACCAGTTTCTTGCGACTTTTATCTTTGGAGAACTCAAAGACAAAGTGTGAAAAAATAATCCACATAATTTACCCTTGTCCTGGAAGAATTACAAAACAGCACACAAGAAAATAAAGCTTCCAATTCTCAACGACAACTGCAGCGATTGTTGCGACACTCTAACAGGCGCGACAAATGTTCGGGAAAAGAAGGCAAACAGTTCAAAATCATATTTCTAAATTTTCTTGTTCAACTGCTTGTACAGAAAGGAAGAGACGAAACCAAGAATTCTAAAGGAGTAGCTCGTAATTTGCAACAAGATGGTTTTGGAGGGCTTTGTTCTAATCGAAAACTCATTTCGCCTAATTTTTCTACTATTCAGATCCATTATTAACTTGACGCTACTTATATTAAACCGAGTCTGTCTAGTTAATTTTCTTTTACCTGTCTGTATATTGTTTCATGTCTTATCCGGCACAAGAAAATCGAAAAACTGACGACGGAATTTCCCAAGACACTTTCCCCACAAAGATTCTTTTCATGAATGTATTGCAAATAAAAATGAGTTGTTCCACAGCCGAGGAACGAAAGCGGGATCTATTAAGAGGGAAAACAGAGCCATAAAATCGGATAGCATGTAGAGGCTCGCAGCCAACTGGTTTCCTTGAACAGCCGTGGCATCTCATTTCGTCAAATCTGTATTTAGTAATGTTCTACATTAATAGTTTGCGGTGTGTTGAATTGCCAATACTGCGCTGCGTAGCAAGGTGTCTGCGACCGGCTCAGCCTAAAGCCGTGTCGCCGCGTTGACGTTTCTCTACAATCTAGGCTTATTCACTCGATAGAAAGTAATAGGAAAATAAACTCTTCATCGCGAAGCGCAAAGTACTGCAATGTTTATTAGTGCAACGTGACCCCTACTTCTCGACCCACGAAGTCAACGTCTCATGAGACCACTGCCAGGAAAAAAAAAGCAGAAAACACGAAATATAGGCCTACTGTATGAGAGTGAACAATATAACTGAATATGTTCCGTTGTAGGCCTATTAGGCGCTAGATGTTAAAAATAATTAATTGAAATCTGGTCGCCAAAGCAGTCCAGTGGCTGGAGCGCTGAACTCATAATCCTGTGGAGATGGGTTCGATCCCTGGCGTAGAACTTCCTCCGATTTAAGATTTGTGTTGGGCTATCCCGTAGTTCAAGTAACTCGGGGGTTTTCTGCGGGAGCTCCGATTCCCCTGTGGTATCCTAACAAATCCTATCATCTCATTTCATCGCGGGTGTAGCGTAGACCAGTCTCCTATGGCGCACTCTGGACGACTCTGTCGATAACTATAGGCTATATGGATGAAAGAAGAACAGTCGTGTACAAACCATTGGAAAGGGAGGGGGGGATAAAATCATAAGTACCGTAGCAAGGGAAACTAGTGCTTCGCAATACCCTCCCCAGGAGATCAATCAACTTCATGAACATTCTACATAGCAAGAAACAAGTGGAATATATTCATACAGTTGGCGCTAACGTTTGAGTACTCGGGCACTGCATCATGCAAAAGCGTTTAGTTGTGGAAAATGTAACGAATTGAAAGAGAGCCGAGGCACTCACAGAGACCTGCGACACTGACTGTTTACAGGTTACTTCTGTGCTGAAGCTGCGTAGCCTGGCTGGTTCTCGGATCTTGTGTTGTTTGTATGAATATTTCAGCCGAGCCTTCTGTCAGTCGTTTTATGAACTTCTTTCATTCAACTTTAACAACAAATGAAGTCGCGGCGCGAGCCCGACTTTGTGCCGAAAAATTCCCTTCAGTCATTCAACCGTAATAACAGACTCGTGTCGGGTATAGTTCTACAGGAAACGACCGCTCGGAGGAGACTATCTGACCTCACTTTCAGACTACCGAAGTAATGATGTATAAACTTTATACAGGGTGATCCAGTGGAATATGACGGTTTTCATTGTCTTGTTGTGGGACACTTAAGTCGAATAAACTCTTTGCAGCACAATAAGCCAAAAAAGGAAACAAAATGTAATTTTTATATTTTTCATATCATGGTTCATAACAAAGCTTCGATTTTTTTTTTTTTCAAAATTTTAACTCTGTACGCAATTTCAAAACAATGATGGTCACTGTGAGCGACCACTATGCTACAGTAGGGATGGATTTTGATAAAATATACCAATATAACATAATGCTACATTAACAATGGTTTTACAAATGTATAATTTATTAATAGGCTCCGTATTCCAGCTGCCTATAAATTGGAATGAAGTTGCCTGATTCGAAGTATATGTGACGTCACAGCGCAAATACAGGTACGTTCGTACACAAAATAGTACACGTCTTCTATCCTCTTCCTCTAGAAAGTCAAAACCGGGACGCTGACATAGTGAGTAGTCTTATCGATCACTGCTCTTACTAGTCGTATTATTTAAATATGTAACTACATCTTTGTGGCTGATTGAAGATTCATTGCAGAGGTAAAATTCCTTAGGTAAGACGCTCAAGCGTGTAATATTGCAGGGCATAGTTGAGGATATTTGACCTAATATTTTCACTGCCAATATATACATCATTACATATAAATTGTGTAAAAAAAAAAAAGTAAAAGTAACAAAACCAGTACACTGAAAGACACTGCAATACCAAAAGGCACAGAAAGTGTGTTGAACGTAATCCAAAAGAACCAGTACCATAAAAATCTGAAAATTATGAAGACATTAACTCGACGTTTAGCATTTAGCCTACCATGTTGTTCAGTGCCAACATCCCAATTAATAAAAATAATCTACATTTTAGAGAATTTCTAGAAAAGTACAGAGAAAATCAGTGGGCTTTCAGTGATTAGCGACATATGCAATATCCTAAGGAAACACGAAAAAATATCAGACAGTAGGAATACATTGTACTACATCATGCACCAATAATGTCATGTACTATTGAAAGAATTTCTTGCAATATACAATTATTTGAAGTAACATCCACATATCTTCAACTTACGAATGCACATTATTATTCACTGCAAAGATCACAACGAAAATGAACATCACGGCTCAAGGATGTATTTACTAGTATAGCTTCAGAATATCGGGAGTTGACTGTACCCCACGAACACGCAGTGACGACGTGTTTGTTTATATCCTGATCCGTTGCATTAGCTGTGTTCGGCGTACTATATATCCAATGTGTCTTTAACTTCAGTCTTTAGGTAGCTGGAATACGAAGCCTATTTATTGATGTAGCTCTTTTTATAGTTCAGATACACCAGTCATTCATTACTTTTGATGATACAATTTAAAACAGTTCTTTTTATCCTTCACAGTGCCACTTCGCACGTTGAACACAGACGACACCTCTATGTATCCTTAAGAGGTGGTTGCATGATGGAACATTGTGCTATAATTCCGCAATGCTCGGGAAAAGTGACACAAGTCAGTTTCCACAAACCTTTTTTGATAATTTATTGACAACTTACACTGGTTTATGTCGATTTGATTTTTTCTGTATGAATTATTGTATTGGGAGAAATACTTATGTATTTTTTTTTTTCCAAGCGAGAAGATGTTCCTTAAGTTGTCAATAAATTATCAAAAAAGGTTTGTGGAAACTGACTTGTGTCACTTTTCCCGAGCACTGCAGAATTGTAGAGAAAGAAAGAAAACTGTGGTTCTTCTGAACAACCACTATGCTGCAAAGAGTTAAAAGAAAACACTTAGGCCTATACTCAGGGGCGGCTCGTCCTTATGTGCACAGTGCTACAGCACAATGATAATTTTTGTTCAAATAATGTATTTGTCATACCATAATATTTGCTCTGTCATATGACAATTTTCCGTGGTTATGTTCATGACGCGTTGTAGAGTGTTTAGTCTTCGCTCTTCGCTTTTTGCTTTTTGGTGCCTCAGGGGATTCGTGGTGCCATTGAGAACTCTATATTTTATATATGAGAATGAAGACAATTATGCGCATGTGCGAAGCTGAAATCACTGCTATGATTGGCTATTTTTACGCGGCAAAGTGCTGTAGTCAGTTTCAGCACGACACAGCTTGGAGATTGCAAAAGTAAAGCGTAACGAAAGGTTGCTTGTTTGTGGAAGAACTCGGAATTATTTACAATGTATTTGGTAATTCAAGTATCCGACTGCTCCTGCCATCTACCTGTTTGAGGTTCCTACTAAATCTGCCAGCAATCGATGGAAAATGGAATCCTAGAAAATTGAAGCCAAGAAAGTATGTGACCATATAATTCAGGAAGCTACTCACCGTTTCCAGTCTTTAAGTTACCTAGACGCAAGAAAATTGATAAACAGCAAAACGTTTGACAATTTTTCGCATAATTTTCTTGAACACGAACATGAAGTTGCTGTCAACAGCTAGGCCTATACTATACTCAACAAAAGAGTGTTAAAGACACAACTTGGAGTTCTATACTGAAGACCGGCTTCCGAAATATAGATAGCTGTTTAATTGTTACAATACATAGTCTCCAACAATTTACAGGATCCATTCTGTGAAGTAACGAAGTTGTTAAATATTTTTGGTTACAACACCAATGACCACTGCTGAGCCAGAAAGATATCTTTCTTGCTTGAAACGCATAAACACGTTTTTAAGGAACACTATGTCCCAGGATCGTCTCACGCTCTTGCAATACTGTCAACAGAAAAGAGTATGATGTCCAAGATGGAACGTGTTAATTACCCTGGTGTCAAACCACCAGGGTAATTAACACGTTTAGGAAGAAACGTCGTATGGACTTCATACTTCATCATTAGGCGAGTCTCAAATTAAGATAAATACATATAAGTGTATACAGTAGGCCGATATAGAGATTGTAGCACACTCATTATTTTGACCACCAGCCGCTACTGCTTATACTGGAAGCATTGTACAACATTGCAATTTATTGATCTGTGATTATTTCTTAAAAATTGCATTTTTTAAGTAGCCTCCGTGACAATGAACAAACTCTTGTAGTCTGACTGTTAGCCTAAATCAAAGTACTCAGAGAAAACCTATTACAAGAGATTTCTACACTAAACATAAGGATTCATTTTCTTTCTATTTTTATTTCCATTTCAAGGATGTCTTCTACTCAGTCCTGTAGTAACATGGATAAAGAGACCTCGCAGAGGAAGAGGCATCTTCCTCCTGGGGGTTTGTATGCAGAGAAGCTTCGATCATAACCTCTGAGATGACAGCCTCATCATTGATCTTAGCTTGCAAGACGTTTGGTCACTTCTCCAGGGGGCATTTCAACTACTCAAATCCTCCAAAGCAATAGCAATCCTCGTCAGACTAACAATTTCAGAGGCGGAACGGGTCAAAAGACCTAAATCCTGATGATGATGATGATGATGATGATGATGATGATGATTATGATGACGATAAAAATTTTAATATAAAATTACTGAATACTATTAAATGAAATTATACAAAAAATAAAAAAATTAAGTAAAAAATAAAGTAGAGTGTATCAATCCTTGATCCTCATGTATTATTAATTGGACTGTAATGTTGGCAACTCGGCTGGATCGCAGTGTGCAACTAATGCATAGTAAAGAAAACTAACAACTCTACCGTTTAAATAAAACGTGTTGACGTAAAAAAGGAAACATTCAGGCTATTCAAGGTAGTCAAAGAAAACTTAACAGCTCTGCACCACAAATGTGGATATAATCTATCAAGGGCTACACTTCGTTATTTGGGAAGGACGTGGTGGTTTTGCTGGTTAGAGAGAAGGGTAAGTGGAAAATAGGTATTAACACGGCGGTTAAAGAAACTATATTCAGCTGTCTATCGAGAGTTTAACGAGTTGGTGATGGTGGTCTCTCTGAGGACTGCACCTCGACCTGTCAGAGTTGACAGTCGGTGATTGACACCCGGGACAAACCCGCTAGCCTGCCGGGTCCTTTTGTTAACGGGTGTTCCCACGAACCAGCATCAACAGAGCATTAATCGCCTCGTTGTCATGACAACCCTGCTTACGTTTCTTCTGATATTTCTTTGTTCTAAATTTATAGGACTATAATTTTGTTAGGCTATCCTTTTTGCTCTTTTTTTGTTTTCTTTCTTCCAACTTCACTTTAATAATTCTTTTTCCCCTTTAATTTCTTCATTCGTTCTCTTATTAATTTCCTTAATTCTTCCTAATCTTATTTCTTTTTATTATCTTCCTCATCCACTTCATTTATTTCTTACTTTTTATTTCGTTGCCTTGTTTGTTATTTTCCATATTTCCTTCTTTCTTCCATTTAATCATTCCTTCCTTCCCTTTCTGCATCCTCTATCTTTCCCTTCACTTTCCTTTTCCCCCCTCATTTCTTTCCATAATTCCTTCATTCTTTCTTGCTTTCTTGTTCGCTCCTTCCCTTCCCTATTTCTACTTTTTCCCGCCTGTTCGTTCCGTCAAATTCATGCTACATTCTTCTCCCATCTGCAGCAATGTGGCTGCTGTGACGCCAGTTCCCACCAAAAGAGGCAGCACCATCGTTTTCTGAATGCCTGCCTTGTTCGAACCATCTAGATAAAAACACGACACAACAATACTGCTCCTAAAAACCCGTCTCCTAGCAACCAGCCGTCTTAAATCAAAACGTCGTCCAACAGAGAGGTTTCACGCGCCATTTGCAGTTTTTCAGAAATGAGTTATGTACGCGTCAGTTGGTCCGCTGTGGGCCGCGAGACCCATGCTGCACGTCTCTCTGGCAGCAGCAGTTCTATCTGGACAGTTCAGCTCCAGCTGTGACTGATTCTAGGAGATTTGTAGTACCAAATTTTCCGCGAATGTCGTCAATCTCGTCTGTATTGTGAGACACTCGAATATTCACGCGTCGGCGATTTCCATGGTTAGTTATGTGTTCCGTATAACGTTTACCGTATAAATCCTATGAAGCTGATATGTTCGGAAAGATGGTAGGTGTAGTAGTTCCCTATATCTAGTTCAAAGTGCTGACGATTCTGCATTATTAACAATGAAGTAGTGGAATTATGGCAGAAGAACCAAGATTACCTCGTGAAAACCCTTCCCAACACAACGTCTATTTATATCCACTGCAAATTCTATTTGGACTATAAGGATCTGAATACTAGTCCTGGATATGAAAAGACGACATTGTAGGTATTCGGGTAACGATGCACCGAAGTAGATTTCACTACAGTATTTCGGCTTAGGAAGAAGAATCTTGACTTTTCAATCATGTACTCGTATATGTATGTATGTATGTATGTATGTATGTATGTATGTATGTATGTATGTATGTATGTATGTATGTATGTATGTATGTATGTATGTATGCTTGTATGTATGTATTATCGCCGCGCTCTCATGATTAACATTCGGCAGTCTTTGAGCGGCCTCGTGCATAACATTCGGCAGGTCTTTGAAATTTACTTGTATTATTATTTTCAATTCTTGTGTCGCCGCTCCAATCACTCGCCTCAATTTCAATATTGCAACCAATAAGCTGCTTCTATTATTAAATTATACCTACTTGTCTAATCCACGTGGACTAAAACCGAAGATGCAATGTCATGTGCTGAGGACGAACATTAAGGTATGTGATTAAAATTATTATTGAAGAGTTATTATTAATAATTAAGAATGTCAACGTACTCGTATATGAAATAATAATAATAATAATAATAATAATAATAATAATAATAATAATAATAATAATAATAGTCATTTAACAATATAACAAACTAGTGCTTATTCTTATCGAGGAACTAGGCGCGACAACGTGACGCTTAGAGTGAAACCTACAGAGCAACAATCGGTCGGCAAAATTATGTTTTAAAAGCACATCGCATGTTATTGTATGATGCCGACATGTTAAGCATGAGGCCGAGGCGAGAATATGTATGTATGTATGTATGTATGTATGTATGTATGTATGTATGTATGTATGTATGTATGTATGTATGTATGCAGGTATGCATTTATTCACACTGCAAATGGTAAATACCCGGTGGCAGTGGCAACTAATTACACTCAATAATGACAATTAATATTAAACAGAATTAATAATTCATTAAGGGTGTTAGTTGGAAGACCGGAGGGAAAAAGACCTTTGGGGAGGCCAAGACGTAAATGGGAGGATAATATTAAAATGGATTTGAGGGAGGTGAGATATGATGATAGAGAGTGGATTAATCTTGCACAGGATAGGGACCGATGGCAGGCTTATGTGAGGGCGGCAATGAACCTGCGAGTTCCATAAAAGCCATTTGTAAGTAAGTACACGTAGGTATATAAAATATTTACGTTAAGTATATTCTAGATATACTGATTTAGGCACGTGTATAAAACATTTACGCAAAGTATTCCAAGTAGGTCTACTGATTTCGAGATGATGAGTATAACAATTTGGTGGGGTAAAACATTTACGTAAGGTATTTTAAGTAACGATTCAGAGACATGTAGGCTATATAACATTTCAGACGTTTGTGGTAGTCCGCTGATGTTTTAAATTTTTCAAAGCTGTTTAAACATTTCGTCGAGATACTTCGAGCTAAACCATAATACATACTATTCAAACATCGTAATGCTAGAAACGTCCACATTCCCATTTAACAAAGACTATCACTATTATCTTTCTTTTTTTTCCTATGATACATTGGCCAGAATGTAATCATTCCCTTCTTTTTGCGTACAATTCAAAGAGGCATTAATCATGTTGCATTAAAATTAACAATAAATCGATAACGGATAAGCAAAGATAAAAACATTGTAACGATAAAAAAGAACAAAAGCGGGCTGTATATCAGAATTCATAACACGTTGGAGAGAAGTATCACTTTGTTCCTAGTGCCGGTACTAGGAATGCGGTGCACTGGTTTCAGTCGCGTGACGACGCTAATTTATTGGCTGGCTGCGCCGATAAACAATTTCACAGTCGCAAACTCATCTCTTGGTATGCGCGGCGGCTCGCGTGATCTCATTTCAACTGTCTTCCGCAGCCCCGTCGCTAGGAAACCCGCAACAACTGCCTGCCAAGCATCTCTTGCTTCAGCATCAGTTGCCAGGTGAAACGGTCACAGGTTACCCTTTCTTTTTATGACTTATCTGTTGCTAGGGCACCGCTCAGTCTGCAAGTGGGCTGCTAAATATTCAATAGGCCTATGCTCGTATCTTTTAATTCGATTCCCCGGAGCGTGTTGCCAACTATCAAGAGCACTGACTTACAAATTAAGCAAACAAGTTTCCATAGCAACTCGCGCGGAATTATGGCGCTCGCTTTAACCTCCCAAACTCACATGTTGAAATACTCGTAGTGACACAATTTAACGCTACGTCGGTATACCAGATTCGAAGGAAAGGCCTGTTTCTATCCGTCGCATGTACGTACGTATCCATGCGTGTATGCACTGTAAGATTTATTTTCCCAGAGGGAGATCATGGATCTCTCTGCTCTTTCTCACACTACCCCTCTCTCTAACGTTCCCTCTCACTTTTCTCTCCTAAACATTGAAATATCGTATTTCATACGTTATTTAAACGTTCAAAGCAGCATTATACGAAGTGAAAAGTAAGGTGCACAATGAATAATTTGTATCGTTGTAAATGCAAAACCTCTCTCAATACGTAATACTCATCTCCCTCTATTGCAGAAACACAGAACAGATGACAGAGATTTTGTAGTCTTCTGAGAAACTATGGAGTAAAATGTAAGCCTAATGCCCGGTTGCTTCAATCTAGTTTAAAATGCTTTAATAGCTAACTGTAGTAATATTCGTTACCACGTTTAAGGAGGAAATCTGTTGCACCATATGTAGTGTACTAGTCTTTAAAACTTTAAAACTTAACTGAAGAATATAGCTGGAGAACCTTTTAAGTGTAGTGGACATATTTGTAATTTAAATATGTATTGTATTGATTAAGGCTGGTTGAGTGGAAGAGAAGGCCTTATGGTCTTAACTCTGTCAGCGAAAATAAAACATTATTATTATTATTGTTATTATTATTATTATTATTATTATTATTATTATCATTATTATTATTATTATTATATTATCATGATTTCTTTACCGTAGTTACTTGGCGAGCGGTTATCTTGCTGTTATTCGTATGCGCAGCAATTGAAACGTAGTATTCTGGTGGAAGTTATTGAATGCGTTATTCTTTCGTCTGCCGAATTTGTGTAAACAATAAACCTCAGCTCTTCCGTTTTGTTACAATTTCATCTCTATTATGGAACTAAATCGAGTAAGAGCATCGAACCTTTAACAAATATAAGTGGAGATGCTCATCTAGCTTGTAGAGAAATATAAACATATAGGCCCTATCAGAAAATAAGAAGACGGACGGCGTTCTCTACAAGAAAAGGACGCAACTTGGTGGAAAATTGCAGAAGAATTCGGTCATCTTCCTGGTAAGTTATTCATTTATATTTATTTGCACGTATGTATTTATATTCCTGTAGAATTGTAGAACTGATGTTATAACTTTACAGTTAGAGGATACTCCGTCACTACACAGGTACAATTATTAGTATAATGCATATTGTAGGCCTACAGATAGTCGAAATCATAAAAATTAAGAGGTCGGCTGATGACCGTATTTAAAAGGCTTTTGCAATGATGCTGTTAGCTTCTTAAACGCTCGCCAACGACAGGTAAACTTTGAAACCTGATTAAATGTCCAAAAATTCTTAAACGAGCTTGGTGTAACAGAAATTCTACTTAATCATGGTAAGTTACTAATTTTACGATGGTAAAATCCTAACCGAGATTGAAGCAACCCGTCATAAGAACATGTTATTCATACCTGAAGATGTTTTTCACAATTTCATTCTAAGAGTGGATTCAAAATGTCTATGCGGGACAGATTAGAAGAGTGACCGAAGAAGTACCAGCAGGAAGAAGACTATCATGATGGCCAAAATTGCGCAATTCTTTGACAATACGGAGTTATTTAAAAATTTCGAAAGTGTACAAATGGAAGATATAGTCTATTATTTTAATAGATAAAACTGGAGTAACAAAAGACTAATAATAATAATAATAATAATAATAATAATAATAATAATAATAATAATAATAATAATAATAATCATCATAATAATAATAATAATAATAATAATAATAATAATAATAATGGATAGAGTCCTATAGGCCACATAGCGTAGTACATGTTTGGAAGATGATAATGAGATGATGAATAATAATAATACTGTAATTGTAATAATAATAAAATGCGGAAAGGGAGAAACTATCTCTCCTATGATAAGTTGTAAGTAGAGACGGGGATAATTTTGGCACTAAGCGAGCGAATTACCCTCTGTCTCTCCTTACAAATAGCATAGATCTACTGAATGTGTATCTGTCTGTTTGCCTGGCTCCGTCAGTCTGTCCGCCCATAAAATAAGCCGCATCTATGGCTAAAGCGCTAGCGCGCTGGTCTTCCATCCAGGCGGCCTAGGTTCAATCCTAGACCAGGCCGTGATGAAATTTGTGGTGGACAATGCAGACGTTGCAGAGTGTTTTTCGATGGTGCTCCCATTCCCACTGCCATTCCACATACTCTCTCCACCTTTGTCTCATTTAATCTACCATATGCAATAGCTAAAATTAGGCTGGGGCGAAGTCTTGGGGGTTGTGGATAGTACTGATTCCTGATGACGATATAGGAAGGTCTTCGGGCTGTGGGGTCTGGGGCTTATCAGGTACTCGACCGTGGGTGGGACCTGGCTCTGTGAGGGAAGAGACAAGATGGTTCATGTATCAGCATCGGATTCACGAATGCTACAACCAAGCTACCACAGCATATAAAGGGCCTACAATGCGCCAGTGAGCATCGAGGTATGGAATCCTTCCCAAATCCAGTCTTCGAAAAGCCAAGCATGTTTCTATCCCCTACATCAACTCTAAAAAAAAAATTAATTGGATCCTGTATTTAGTAACAGACACTCGCAAAACTTCATGAGTTCCACCCAAGTCAATTATCGGACTTGGACATTGATAGCAAATATAAGGCGCATAATGGGGTGAAGTCTAAGTACAATGATCCGTCCGAAGTTCTATCCTCGAAAAACCAACGCCCAAAAAATAAAATGTCTGAAACAGGGCAAATCTTATACAAAAAAAAAA
This sequence comes from Periplaneta americana, assembly GCF_040183065.1. Taxonomy (NCBI): domain Eukaryota; kingdom Metazoa; phylum Arthropoda; class Insecta; order Blattodea; family Blattidae; genus Periplaneta; species Periplaneta americana. The sequence continues at coordinate 94,127,277 of NC_091122.1, read as the reverse complement.
AAATATATATATATCACGCGCGCACACTCGCCAGAGTTGTTATAATTAGACTCTCAAGAGTTCTTTTTAAATTTTAGTAGGTTATTTTACGACGCTTTATCAACATCTTAGGTTATTTAGCGTCTGAATGAGATGAAGATGATAATGCCGGTGAAACGAGTCCGAAGTCCAGCACCAATAGTTACCCAGCATTTGCTCATATTAGGTTGAGGTAAAACCCCGGAAAAAACCTCAACCAGGTAACTTGTCCCGACCGAGAATTGAACCCGGGCCACCTGGTTTCGCGGCCAGGCGCGCTAACTGTTACTCCACAGGTGTGGACGACTCTCAAGATAGAGACGAATGTAGGCAATGTGAGGAAATTAAATCTCAACAAAGATTTCCCCACACAATCTAATAAAATTATCGTGGCTACATTATTCAGTCTTTTCCACAGAGTAACTCTCGAAGTTGAATCTTGTTTTACATTTTAAAAACACGAAGTCGAGCTCTAACTCAGACAGTGCAACTCATAATGATAGGCTAACTAAAAGTATTGCTCAGATCAGATATACTGAATGAACCCTAAGTAATGGTATTATTTCCAAGGGGTTATTCTTTGAGATATTTCAATAAAAAATGTTTAATACAATTTTGTTCGTTTCTGCTCCCTTTTAGAAAAAAAAATTGTTTTATGTGAAAATTTTCATAGCATGTTTTAGGAAAGCCATTGATTTAATTTCCAATATATTCATTCAATTCAAGGGAGCAATGTATTATGATAAAAAGTGATTGAAATTTTAGTTTTGTCCTTTAAATGTGAAGAAATTTGATCCGAACAAATATAACATTGTAAAATTCCTTTGTAGAAGAGAAAAATTATACTCCTCAATCCAATAACAGTAAATGTTGATAACTTTCAGCGCTGGCCCCTGGACTCACATCGCTGATATCATCTTCATGTCTCTTAGGCGCAAGATAACCATCGCAGTTGATTAAGCGTTGTAAAATAACTCAATACCGTATCTAAATTGCGAGTGACGGTGGAATGATGGAGGGAATCGGGAGGATACTCAGAAACCTGGCTATGTCCACCAGAAATACGACTCCACGATCACCGGGATTTGAACCTGGTCCGCAGTCATCGTAAGGCAGTTTCCTTCCTTAATGGCCTGTTAAGATCTCATTCTATTCTTCATGATTCTTCCTAAGAACGCTCTCCATTAAGCATGCAATTTATTTATTATTCTATTTCAAATTAAGGAATTGCCCATTCGAAGCACATTAGATTTATCAATTTCATATTTATCCATATTGTCCGAAAGTAGTGTAATTCCTAATTTATGAAAAGCGTCTATATTTCCTTCTTATTTACGTATATCCTGCTATTTACCTTCATAACAAATATTTAACGAAATTTGCTGCAGCAAAGAACCAACCGAATGGATAACAGCTTTACATGTTCTCTGTACAGAATGGTAGCATGCATTTCCAAGATGTCCACGTATTTACATTACCAGAGGATAACCATTAACCGTTACTAGGAAATACAAACACAGCAAGAGCCTGAGCGCTGCAAGCAGGCCTTGGTGGCGCTAACCTGTAGTTTTATAACCAGGCAGGAAGGCTCGCAGATAAACCCTACGGCCCAAGTCATTACATTACCACAACGCAAACAATAAGCTTCCCGCAATTGCTGTAAACACAACATGCATTCAAGGAAAACAACTTAAGTTTGAACCGGAAACAGATGAAGTTCTATTTTCAACTACTTTAGATGCTAATAGCTGTCAGTCCAACCTGAACAAAATGTTGGTAATTTATCGAAAAAGTGGGCTGACCAGTAATTACACGAGGCCCTCACTTACCGCAGCTAATTTACCAGGTAGCAGTACATTCTTTCATAATGGGGAAAATGCACTATAGCGTTTTTATTAGTCAAAAGATTCTATTTTTAACAGTCAAGAGTCCATACCTGTGGAGTCACGGCTAACGCGTCTGGCCGCGAAACCAGGTGGCCCGAGTTCGATTGCCGGTTGGGGCAAATTACCTGGTTGGGGTTTTTTTCAACCCAATATGAGCAAATGCTGGGTAACTTTCGGTGTTGGACCCCGGACTCATTTCACCATCATTATCACCTTCATCTCATTCAGATGCTAAATAACCTAGATGTTGATAAAGTGGTCTTAGAAAATATTCGCTGTTCACGAGTGCGGCCACTTTTCTTAGACAGCTGTACATCAACTCGCAGTTTATTATAGATGCATGCTATTTAGTCTATACGACTCAGTTCCCTTTATTAGATGTCATGCCTTGTAAATAAGGCCTAAACACTTTCTCAACGGATACCACATCCACTTTAGGCTACTACTCTCGGTGACATTCTTAACTTTTAGTGCCCAATATCCAATGTAGACAATGCAGGATTAAAAATACTTCAAGCCATTTTGTTAGCAATGCTCACAGAAAAACAATTATGCACGCAATACTGTACGATTCGTCCAATTCAATCTCGATAATGAAAAGGACAATGTGAAATGCAATATGTGATTTGACATAGGTCAAGGAATTAGTATAATTTTTTCAAATTGGGAAAACACATCAGACTTAATATTCATTTCTATACATCTTTCAAAAGGAACAAATGTTAAATAATTTCGCTGGTTGCGTGGAAGAGAAGGCCTTACGGACTTAACTCTGCCAGCTAAAATAAATTATTATTATTATTATTAAAACAAATTGGTGGCAGAAATAGGCCTATACGAAACGCAGAAAAATTTCATCCTACCTACTGATGAAGCAATTTATGCTATGGAATCATACCAATAAGCTAATCTACGTTTCCGAGTCACGTGATAGTTTCTTCATTTTATCGCATATAATTTGCATTTTAATAAGAAAAGATAGAAAATTTTCAAGCTGTCGGATATATAAAATTGCATCACATGACCTATTAAAACAACCCACTTTCTACTAAAATTAAATCCGTAAGCGTCCTCCAATACAAGACCCATTATACACCTGCACCACAGGTTAAAGAACTGCGATATTCCACAATCTTATGGTCAGAATGATGAAGGCATGAGAGCAAATAGGCCGGTAGAGGAAGATGAATCTTTCCTTCCTAGAAAACAAATCGGACCACTGCATTTTATAGCTATGTGCGTTGCCAATGTTTCGTAGAGCTGAACAAAGTCATAATACCTAGAATTCTCCAGCTACACTCCTCTAGCGTTCTGACCACACTGTAGGCTACAGCATGGCGTTATGGCAGCAGACATTTCAGATAAGATCATGTTATTACCACAAACGATGCAAATCTTTGCAAAACTAATTCATTAATTTCTCACCAGACTTCATATTTCTCACAACTGTTATTAAGTTGCTAAATAATACAATAACATAACTTAGTGACATATTTTATTGTACGTTTTACGCAGCAAAAAAAAAAAATAATAATAATTTCTGCATTCAGCAAAGGCTTGTAAATTACTAACATCATTTGCAATAACAAAGAGAGGCGCCATTCTTCAAAATACACAGATTTCCACAGCCTTATTCACGTACTCTAAACTCTACCAAAGGGCTAAACATGAAATAAAATAACAATTAACAGCATCAGCAGTTCAGCACTAGCGCATTTGCCTATTATTTAGGCGACCCGGATTCGATATCCGACCTGGTCATAATGGCACTAGCGAACAAAGTGGACATTGAAGACGAGTTTTATCTGGAATTCTGTTTCTCTCTTTCATTCCATCAACATTCTCCACCTGGAGATTACCGGGTACTCGTCTAGGATGGGATCTGGCTTTGTCAGGGTTCAGGCAGGGTGGCCCTCCTAGAGCATCGGATTCACGAAAGCCACTCAGGCCATCCGTCAGGCTTGGACAACAATAGCATATAAAGGGAGTACAAAGGATCAATGAACGTCTAGGTGGATCATTCCCAGATCCAGTCCTAGAGAACCCAAGCCAAACAAACTTCCATCCCTCACCTCATTGTAAAAAAAATAAGTTGAATCACCTTCTTGGCAACCGACAATTATTGCAAAACTTGTCTATTAGACCTGTACAGCAACTAGGCTTACTGATCACCAGGGAAAGGATTTATATGTAAATACATATTTACTTATAAAGCTAATATAATTTATATTTTGCATTATCTTTATGTTTCACAATGTGTAGGGTTGAAAAATCCTACTTTTATTTTCCATATTTTTCCATATTTTAGAGTTTAGTACATATTTTCGTTAATTTCCATATATTTTCCATATTTCATATAAAACAGTCCATATTATATTAGGTTTAACAATAAAACAAAACAAAATTCCATTAACTTTTAAAAATACATTTCAACAATAGAGATTTAAACACATGTTCAGTAATCCCTTTAACATCAGAGTTATTTGAAAATTAGCAGTCCTATCAACAATGGGAAAGTAAGTTACAAAACTGTATTAATTTAATTTAAAATTTTTAACAGACTTCAGTTGTGCAGCTCAACAGTTAAATGCCAGTCAGAGTACACATAGGTTCAGTTTTGTAAATCATACTATAAAGACGGTAAATATGCCAAAAGTACGTCATTCAGTCAATTTAAAATCAAAACTAACAAGTTACATTTCAGAATTTAAAGAAGATGGTTTATCAACTGACAATAAAATATTATTTTGTAATTTGTGTCAGTGTGCAGTATCATCTACACAAAAGTTCCTGGTGCAACAACACATTACAACTAGTAAACATCAGGCCAACAAACAACTAAATTCCAAGCAGAGACAATTGTTTTTAACACAACCAACAACATCGAATGTAAGATCTGAGTTTAACATCGACCTGTGCCGTTCTCTCATCTCTGCTGATATTCCTCTCTACAAACTAAAGAATAAGGTCTTCAGGGAATTCCTTGAAAAATATACTCAACATACAATCCCGGATGAGTCAACACTTAGGAAGACGTATGCTCCATCCATCTACGATGAGACAATACAGAAGATAAGAGATGAAATTAAAGATAGTTCAATTTGGGTTTCCATTGATGAGACTCCCGACAAAGAAGGTAGACTTGTTGGTAATGTAGTTATCGGTTTGTTAAGTGAACAATATTCTGAACGAATTCTTTTACATTGTGATGTTCTAGAAAAGTGCAATAACAAAACTATAGTTAAACTGTTCAACGAAGCTATGGGTATCCTGTGGCCAAAGGGTATTATGTACGATAATGTGTTATTCTTTATTAGCGATGCTGCCCCTTATATGGTCAAAGCTGGACAAGCATTATCTGTTGTATATCCTAAATTGACTCATTTTACTTGTGTGGCGCATGCATTTCATCGTGTGGCAGAAGTGGTCAGAGACAATTTCCCTAAAGTAGATTTGTTGATTTCATCAGTGAAAAAAGTATTTCTCAAAGCTCCCAGTAGAGTTAACGTGTTGAAAGAAATGTACCCTGAAATTCCATTGCCACCAAAGCCAATTTTAACTAGATGGGGTACATGGCTAGAAGCAGTTGAATATTATGCCGAACATATAGACTCTATTAACAATGTTCTCCTTGCATTGGACTCTGAAGATGCAGTCTCAATTGATACTGCGAAAACAGTTACCTGTGACATAAGTGTGAAGAATGACTTAGCTCACATTCAGCATACATTTTCATGCATCATAAAAACGCTCAAAAGTCTCCAAAATAGGCACCTTTCACTATCTGAAAGTTTTGAAATTATAAATAGTACTGTGGAACAACTGAATCGTGGTAGAGGTAAAGTTGCAGATGCAGTAAGAGCTAAGGTGGACACTGTACTTTCAAAAAACCCTGGATATGAAGAACTACAAAAGGTTGTTGCTGTGATGAGTGGTGAATCAACAGTGAAGATTAACTTGGACTTATCCCCAGCAGACATTGTGAAATTGAATTATGTACCAGTTACTTCTTGTGACGTCGAACGCTCTTTTAGTCAGTATAAATCTATCCTCAGAGACAATAGAAGAAGATTCACTTTTCAGCACTTGAAAGAAATGTTTGTAACCTATTGTTATGGTAACAGACAATAAAAATTGTGTTTTGTTGAAACTACATTGGAAGATAAGGTACGTCCATTATATTTTTTGTTTAGTTTGATTAAAATGTACCAATATTTAACGTACATAGTCATTTTTTTATAATTTTAAGTCCATATTTAATTCCATATTTTGGTAAAAATCCATATTTAATTCCATATTTTGGTAAAAATAACTACATATATATTTACATATTTCATATATTTTTAGTCCATATAAATCCGTTCCCTGCTGATCACATAACCTATCTACTGCACGTGTAATCTATTCTATTATTCCCCCTTTAGGTGAGTGGACGAACTGGGACTGTTCTCGAATGAGTCCGAGGTCCAACGCCGAAAGTCACCCAGTAATTCTCCTTCGACTGGTTGAGGGAAAACCTCGGAAAAGCCTCAACCAGTTAACTTGCCCAACCAGGATTTGATCCAGAGTAATGCACAGTAGCCCACAGCTCGGCATTGCCAGTCCGCACGCGTCAGCAGCCCAGCCCACCCAAGACCAACACTGCCTGACGCGGTCGCTTCCTAGCCCGTCGCACTGCGCTTCGAAGCGTATCGTAGCCCACCGCACTGCATTGACATCAACCCACCAGTTGGTTGCATTCTACTGCTTTTTCGCTTGCGCGCATTGGTTGTGCTTTCGCTTCGTGTGTGGCATGGGCATACATTTCCCCGCATACCGGACAACACACGAAATTAAATCTCTGATTTGAACCCGGGCCCACTCGTTTTATGGTCAGTCGTGCTAACCGTTACTCCACAGTGGTAGACTTACATGTAATCACATGCATTCAATCATCAACTGTACTGCAACCTTTATGAGCCCGGCATACTTAAGACGAAGTTCTCGCAACTTATCATTTAGACATAAATATAGACGACGGGACCTAGTGAAGTGAGGTCTCTCCGCCTAATACAACACATAACATCACATTAAGAACGGAGAAACATCCATGCCCTAGGAGGGATTTCAACCTACGATAATAGCCTTCCCGCATCAATAAAGCTGTGTTGAAGATCGCTGCGGCTACAACGATTGGCAATATGCATAAATATTGTCGGTTACTGAGGGAGAAGACAAGCGCAAGAGAAGGAATCTGCCCATGACTGTGGGAGCCTATTATGATAAACTTCACTTAGATAACTATTCCAGTGGTCACATTATTACTAATTCCAAAAACATAAATTAGAATAAGAGTATATAAATTAATAGATAGACTACTAATTATTTCAGTAAAGTCACTATTAATAATATTCATTAATCTAGTGCGAATTATAGGCCTAATACCTTAACTTTTCACTTCCAAAGCACAAGTGCAATGACCAGAAACTGAAGAAGTCTGCATGCTAATCCAACAGTATCGCTACTGCGTCAAAAAATGTTAACTAATGTTGAGTTCTTGGCAGTAGAGTCATTAACTCTCTTGCTCTCCAATCACATACCCAGGGGATGTAGAGAAAGGGCTGGAAATGGACATCGCTGAAGATGATTCTGAGCCATTTCTTTCTGGAGACTGCACAAGAGACAAAGTGAAGAAATCATTCCAATATATTAGGCTATGTTTAAGTGTTTTGACAAACAGCCATGCTCTGTAAGAATCGAAAGAAAGCAATTGCACTTTTCCTTCGATACTAAGGAATTAATTTTGTTGTACACCGAGACATTCCCATCTTTTATTACTTGAAATTTCGTGGTAATTTAAGCATTCATATCGCTAAAGTACTTCCCTCTGCCGTTTCATCTCGTGCTCTTCGTCTCCTGAGTAACAAACAACACCTATAGAACCTGTACTTACAATGTTACTTTTTACTCCATCCTCTTAACGGCTAGGAATAGGTTAGTTTTTCAAAATAAATCGTGGATATCTCCCCAAGTTACATTTTTTGTCGAAGTTTTCGGTTGAAGGAGTAATTCTGTTACTTTCTCTAGCATGAACAGTTTTGGGAAATAACTGTACCATCTACATAGTATGAGATTTTATGTGGAAAACTTTATTATGTTAGACAAATTATCAACAACAGAATTAGGCATAATTATAATAGTTATAAGAACGGATGTTTCACTTTTTTTCTGGATGAATGACGACGTAGACGAGACGAGATGCTGAAAATAGCTGCCTCGACATGTTGGACGCTTAAAAGTGTATTTACACTCACTCTAGTAGATTACATGACATAACTCTTCACAGATACATATAATGCAAAACATGGCCCGCCGAAGTGGTGTGCAACTTGAAAATGGCAGAGCAGTGGAAAATGGGTCACAGTTCTGCCATCTATCCGCAGTATGCAGAACCCGAATCACGCAAGTGAAGTGGGTAGGCATTAGAGATACACGCACGCACGCACACACACAAAACACACACACACACGTTAAAATCTCAAAATCAATTTTTTGCAGCCTCACAATACTTTCTCTTCGTACTTGGTACAACTAGAAAGAATCAGATTAATTTCACACTCCCAAGTCGAGTTCCTATCTTGACTGATCGTTATTAACGTCAAGGCGACAGACCTGCTTACTAGACAAATGAAAGTCGGGTGTTTACTGAGATCTCAACGATCAGCCACAGCCCATGTTCTAGAAGGCCGTGAAACAAAACACTGTCGCATCGAGCCATTTGTTATTCATGGGAAAGATAAACAAACGCCAAGTCACCGCGGAGACCAAGGTGGACACAGTACTTGTTATTTTTCTCCGCTGTCATCGTGAACATCGATGTTCTTTTGTTATTCTGAAAGCAGACTACTGTACAAAGCTGTTGTGGAGTGCGTGCACGTGCCAGGAAGCTTCGTGGTGGTCCGGAGTTCGAACTCACTGTTTCTGTATTCCATGCAAGCATGACTCCAGTTTCTGACTACAGCTGTTTGAAGAGGTGCAAATACGAAAGGTATCCTCGTCTTACAAGGTTGTAGTTTTTGTCATTAGATTCTAAGTTCCCAGATATAAACACAGCAGATGGCGACACAATACTTTTTAGCATGGCTTCCTTCGGGAGGATAATGAAACCGGACTTCACTCGTCATACAGTTGTGGCGTATCAAGAAAAGCCCTCTTCCTGACTGGAATAGTTCAATACTTTCTGCTCTGAGGAAAGATACATCCGCTGGTCAACGTCTCGATTCAGACTGCACATGTTCATGAAGGATGGCTCATGTGACCACAGAGGGATAAAACTTCATTTATTTTTTTTACCAAAGTGGTGGCACTGAAATGCAATGATTGGAACGATGTTAGCAGGGCGACAGCTGTAACCCTAGCCCTCCTTAGAAGAGTTTCTTTCCTGCATCAAGTAACGATCTTCGCATAGTGACAAGGCAATATTACATTACAACGAAATAAAAAGTACCGTAGACAAACGTAACAAAATATGACGTAAGGAAATGAAGATTGAAGGGAAGTAACATAAAGGAAAGAGAAGTAACGAGATAAAATCAAAGCTAACCCAAATAAATCAATCTAAGCTCAGAAAAGCAAACAAAACTAACATAAAAAGCCCAAAATTAAAATAAATTACGTGTTTATACTATGGTAAACTAACCTAAATTACCTAACCAAACCTACGAGAATTTATCTAACTTATCCCACCTAATGTATGCTAACATATTCTACGCTATTCAATCTACCTTAGGTACCGTACATAACTCAAATGAAACCCACCTAATCAAATCTACAGATTATCCTAGCTAAATCAGCGTAGCCTAATGTGAATCCTACCCCACACTGCCTATAGTACAACCACGTAACGGGAAATTTACCTTAAAATCAATCCAAAACAGGGCAATCAATCTGTAGTACGCGTACTCCCCGGGTACGCGGGGTTGTCTCGAGGAGTACGCATCCTACTGGTTACTTATGTAAAAACAGTGACAGTAATTTTATTATACTTGTTGATAATTATTACATTATATTATAGTTTCTTTTGCAATATCAACTCTTTGTTTTTCCTTGCTTGAACACCATTTTATATAATTCATGATTTTTATTATTGCATCAATAACTACTGTATAATAATAATAATAATAATAATAATAATAATAATAATAATAATAATAATAATACAGTTTGCATACAATATCATAGTCTTTTGTTAGTTCTTATATATAACTGCAATGCAGTTTGTTGGTACGAAGGTAAAAAAAAATTGTTTTTTTGGGGGTGCGCTAGCAAAAAAGATTGAATACCACTCGTCTAAAATAACTGAAGCTAAACCTAAACGTGGAATAAACCGAATTACGATCCATGTACTCAAAACCGCTGTGTATAGTGTTCGCATAAGTTGGTGCACCTGTATAATCCAGTGTGCCTAACTCCAGAAACACATTCATGTTTGTAATGTTATTAGCACATCTTCTACTATTGAAAAATCGCTAATGTTGTTCAGAATCTGTAACAATATATTCTTTTTATGTAGATAATATAAAAATAAATTAGATTCCCCCCTCCCAAGGTCAAACCTGTGAAGTTGATGGAGCACTCTTTATCATACAGTACATTTTTTTGGTTTAACCTCCTGATATGATTATCACCTATTTTGTAGGTCTCACAATATGTGTAGACTACATTTTTATTTTGCAGATCTAACTTAATTCCTAGTGAAGCACTTACAACGACAAGTGACAGTCCACTTCTCTGTTGCAGAAGTTATTTTGTGACATACAACGGAAACAAATCAACTTTAATAAAATTGTTTCCATTGTAACAGAAATAGCTGAAATATAATAAAAGACAATCGTGGACGATTATAAGGTCAATGAAGAGTTCTGACTCCTACCGTATTACCTCGACACTACTTTACTAGAAAAATTACTCTGCCTCTATCATATCTACAAATTATGAATAGTTATTCTGAAACACCCTGTAGGCTACATATTCGCACTCTTTTTTTTTTTTACCAGCGCCTTCACCATAGTTGCAATTAAAGCTGTTATCAAGAGTCCAGAACGAAGAAGGCCTAATAGGATCCGGACATAAAACACTGGCCTTTCATATAGTCCGGGTCAGCTTACTTAATACTGTAAGGGTAAAACCTAACCATTCCCCCCACCCCCCATTACTACATAAGCTAGTGGATTATGGTGATTTTCTAGTTTGGAGGTTGAATTTTCTTTTGCCAACTTCGTTTCGAATTTCGGTATTGAGAAATACTACAACTGGTAGTGATTTTATAACTCTTATGTTGGTAGCAGTGACAAGTTGTCGGTAGTTTAAATTCTGAAAATTCAAATTGTTCTAGATTTCTGAGCCGATTACTGGAAGCTAGTGAAATTTGAACATACTAATAATTAATTGATACCAGTATTAATATTAATACATAATAGTTATTGTATGTGTTGCTTTGTGTTGTGGTTACAATTTCAAGATTAGAGTCAGGTAGGCTAAGTGTAAATAAATGTAATATATTTCGTGTGATACAGGCCCTTGGGTAATTGATAGAAATGCCATTTCACATTTCAGTTAATTTCTTTCATGTTTAGACTTTTATTACAACAATGGATTAAATATTCTAAAGCATACTTTTCAAAGTGGCATTCGTTTTCGGAATTCATATTAATAATTTCACGTAATCAAACAAAATACATTTTTAGGTTAGGTCTCGTGAATCGTGAACTCTTTAATCAAAGCAATGAATTTCATGTTGTCACACAAAATACATTTTAATATTAGATCATACACTAATCTACTAACATAATGTGCGAGAGGTCCAGAAGAAAAATATAGGCTACTCTTTCATAAATTATTGAACCTTTTAGAAAACACCTTCCAACATGAAGATGAGATGTGGCAAATAAGCAAGACATCGTTATTGTTAATAGTATATTATTATTACTATTATTATTATTATTATTATTATTATTATTATTATTATTATTATTATTATTATTATCACCATTATAGTACATGGCATTGTGTGATTTTATCCTCTTTTGGTGGTATCTAGTATTAGTTGGCAACGTTGAAGAGACGGCCAAATTAGTCTTTTAGGAATTACTCTTACGTGATCCTCAGTATAGTTATTCTATCACAGTAATTACGAATTATACCAAGCTTCCGCTATGTGCATTTACATCCACATCAGTTGATTATGGTAAGGATTGCTGCGTATCCACGTACGATGCAAGCATCCTCTCATATTCCTGGACCAGCCCCTTTATCGCAATTGCCAACCAGTGAACGCAAAATGCTATGAATAATCGGGGCAGGATTATGTTAATGTCTATCATATGGTAACGGGAGAACCCGAGAAAATCCAACTGCAACTCTGTAAGCCACAAGTGTCACTTCGCATTTTTCAATATTAAAGATACCATGCCTGACAGAGATTCGAATCCGGATCGCCTGTGTGGCAGCTCATGGTCTACACCACGCAGTTACCGCAGGATCTTTATTTATCCACAACGGAATCTTCTACCTGCAGCAACGTATTTATAACCAAAGCCACCGTTTTTGGCGAGTGAAATAAGTAATGAGAATATTAAGAGCGAATATATGACCTTTGCCGCAGTCTGTAAGCGAGAAAACTGACAATGTGATTAGCAGATTTCTGAGGTGACTTGTGTCTAGAAGGTGATGCCACTCTCAGCTGAATTGGTAATAGATGCCACTGACTGTACACAAGGACACACCCCAGAAACGCGAAGTGAGAATATCTTGCCTTTGCCGCAGTGTGTGGACGATAAGACTGACGACTATGATTGGCAGATTGCTCACGTGACGTGTATTTAGGTGGTACCATTCCCAGCTGCACTGGCTCATGGACTGGGTTTGTACCGAAAGACACATGCCGAAAACGTTGCCGCTGGCTGTACAAGACTGAAAAAAAAGAGTTTAGTGCACAGCTCATTTTTGGAGAGAATGATTTTAAACTAACCGTTAAATACTTAAAAAAATTAGTTCCAGGAATTTTGAAATAATTTTAATGGGTTTAAAGAGATTTAACGGTATTTGCGCCTATAAATAAAACAAGTGAACAGTGTTATGAAAAATGGCACGTACTGGTTCATTATACATTCTACGCTGTAACTAAAAATCCTGTTGAAATAAAAGTTATGACGAATTGTTTGTGGCTATATACGCATACATATGCATGTAGTATCCATATATGTATACACAATCCATCTTTTTAAAGCAAGCATTATGTCCCGTATATTAAAATGTATGTGTAGTGTAAATTTCGTGTTACGTGACAAACTGAGACACGAAAAAAACAAAACAAAAACATAACAGTTCTGAAAATGGCACAATTCCGGGAAAGAACGGATTATATTCCGATATAACAATTGTTCTCAACAAGCAGAAAAATGATTTTGAGTGCTGCATCTCCACGCATTCTTTGTAATTATTAAATAACGTGCGACTCCGGTTGGAGTGTTCTTTTTGGCAGTGTTTCCAGACTAACAACTCTGAAATTCACATAAACAGCAACTAATTACACTAAATTCCGCGCAATTTCACATATCTCATCATACTGATAAACAAATGAAAGCGAAATCACCATTCAGCTTTTGTTTATGGAGCTAATTTGAAAAGCAAATGTGGAACACAATCCTGTGTCGGTGTTCATTTGCCTCCGTTCCCACCCCTCTTCCGCTGCTGCACAATAACGTGACATTTCACATAAAAATAACCCATTAATTTGAAAGATAGTTAATTAAAATGTGTAAAATTATGATTCCATAAGTTTTTTTATGAATTGTGCAAGAAGGTTAAAAGGTTGTAGCATACAGTATTAGTTTTTACAGGTTTTCTTTGGAACACAGCATTACTGAATTTTTTTATCCCTTTCCCAAATACTGTATAAGTATCTCTTAGATTAAAAATCAACTTACACTCTATAGGGCCGTATTCATAGACATTCTTAGCGCGGGCATCCGGTGGATTATCAGCGAACTAATGTTTTTCGTATCCATAAACCAGTGTTAGGATTATGATATGAATCCTGTACAAGTAACCAGTCGATAGCAGGGACTAGTTTAGCACGTTCGTAGCGAAGGCTAGCGAAATGTTTACGAATAGCACCCTATATTTTTAGCCGATTATTTATAGTGTTAGTATCAACTACTAGGTTTTCTAGCGTCGATGGAATTTTTGATATGGGCTAGTTAGTATTTGGCGAGATGAGTCAGAAGATTCGCCAGGTAATATTTAATACCATTTGCTTTACAGCGCATCCATTATGTCCAGACACTCCCACACTCTTCCTACAGAGCTGCGCATGAGATCGGATGAGTCTACTTACGAATTATAGGGGAATGGGTTAGCTTTTGCCTTGAACTTCGTATACATACGCTCGACCTTCCCTTCTACTCCCACCCCCTCAACAGAAACGTTGTTCCCGTACTGCACATTGCGAGTGTCTTGACAAAATGCATGAGTTGTACAGTTGGGGAAAAACTCGGGGAAAAACCAACGAGATGAGCTCGAGTGGAAATCAGCTCGCTACCTTGAGCTGTGTAACTAAAAGCATCTTATTTTCGCAACATTCTCCATCTACAGTACGACCTCGTATTTATTCATTCATTCAGCCATGGTTTTCTCTCAGGGATAGGTCCATCACTGTTAACCTAGAATTCTCCAATCTTTCCTATTTTCAGCCCTCTTCTTTGTCTCGCATGATCCACATATCGATGGCTGAGAACCAGACTGTTCTAAGTCCAACTTTTTATAAGATAGAAATCTGTGTTTCATTGTGTTCCAGTTCTTCTCTGCATATATGAATCGAACAAAATTATAAATATTCCAAATTGTTTCATGAAACTTTGAATGTCAGGAGCTTAAAATAGCTCTCCTGAAAAAAAAAAAGTAGTAAAATGGACATGGAACAGTCTGGTTCTGGGTCATCGATATCTTAATGTCCATCATCTGATATCTCCTTCTGTCCCGAAGTTTTCTCCCGTTCACCATAAGCCCTTTTCTCTGAGGTAGTTTTGTAAAATTATGTTTCTTTTCCTTCCTCTTCCTCTTTTTTTTTGTTTTGTTCTCTTGATCGCTAGATGAATTTATTTTCGTACCCTTTTTATTGCTGATTCTATTTAAATTTCGTATTTATTTTATTACATTCCATTTGTTGTATCCTTCCTTAAGTTTTTCCCTGTAAACTATCTGTACAAACTGAGTTGCTCCTATTATATTCCAATCTTTAGATCTGTGTTTTACTTTCTTTTTTCTATCGTGGTATCATTTTCATATTGTTTAGTGTCGATTTTGTTTTGCTATTATTTTTTGTAATATGTTAATATCCTGTTCTTTAACGTTTTGTTAAATTTTCGCTCTTTGTATACTTTGTCACCTGGTAGAGTGTAAGAGAAGGCCCTATGGCCTTAACTCTGCCAGTATAAATAAATTTATTATTATTATTATTATTATTAGTATTATTATTATTATTATTATTATTATTATTATTATTATTATTATTCCTTCCAGTGCAACCTTCAGTAGGCAGTTTCATCTCAGCCAGTGACCCAGCCAATTTCTTTTTCTATTCCTGATCTCATACTATTTTATTATTATCAGATCAATATATCAATCATAATTCCACGCGAAAGTCTCTTAACCAATGAATATGCTTATTGGTACCCAACTGACCAATGAGAATCGTACTATAATGATAGTCAAAAGCATGGTGCTAAAACTAACAGGCTTATTTGATAGTATTTTATTCTATTCATTTGTTTCATTTCATGAAGCTTGTTGTTCCTCTAATTACTGCTTTCGGTTCGACTACTGCTTTCGAAGAGGTTAGTATGTAGCACTAAGCAAATACGAGAACATTTGTATGAGAAAACATAGAAAGGATAAAAATGAAGCTATAGCAGATTTAACACTAACGAGGTAAAAAATCTTGAATGTACGGATTTCCATGGGAGTCAGCTTATAGCGAACACGGAATATCCCGCTACATCAGAGATCATGCGAGAGTGGGTGCTGGTGGCAGAAGGAAAGTGATTGCCGCCTGAGGTAGGAGGAGGAGGAGAAGAGAGCAATCCGTACACTATTTTTGCCGGAAGTGAGTTCACAATAATATTAACATTTTAAAATATAAATAAATAAAAGCTTTTTGTCAATATAATGTTATGATTACGATCTCAAATGTTTACCCACAAATGAAGCGTTCAGAGCCATAGTGGGCCAAGCGCCATTTATTAAAAACGGAGAAAGTAAGGGTTAAAGTTAAGTAAATACAATAATTTAATGAACATTGACATATCATTTAATTTTAATGTGCATACTTTATCTTACTTGCTATATGTTTCATTAAATTACGGTAATCACTTAATTTTAACTCTCGTTTCCTCCATTTTTAATAAATGGCGCTTGGCCCACTATGACTCTGAACCCTTCAAATGTCATATTTGCAGGAGCCTGGTATTATAATATCTGTTTTCATAGAATCGCAGTATATTTAATATTATTTGTCCAACTGGTGTCAGGGAATAGCAGTGCTATAGGAATTTGCAATAATTTATGCACAAATTTTTATGCAATTACTTCTTGCTCTTGTCCGTAAAGACTAGTTATGTCACTTTTTCAAAGAAGTTCGCGTAGAATTCTTCGTTGTAATTATTTCGTCTGGAATAATTGCCGATGGAAGAGAATTCTGTGATAATAACCAATTACTCTGATATAAGAATTTTGGAGACAGATCTATGCTGCTTTATTTATTATATTTATTATATATTTGAGAAAAAGAAATACATGCAGCTAATTACTATAGCCGATTTTGAGAACATGCTCAATTTTTGTTTTTTTTTTTTTAATAAAAATGTTATTTTTAATGTATGTTCGGGATAAATTTGTCAACATGAACGAAATTCATTCAATAATTAAACACAGATATTACAGTACACAGGGAACAAGACAACATGCCAGAAACCACTTTTTCTTAGTATGATGAATAGAAAAGTAACGTATTTCTTGAAAATATTAAAATAGGCTGAATTTTATCTCGTATTACATACAATGCTTTCTCATTACACTTCGCACGAAGAAGTAAAACTGAATCTAGACATTTGGAGTTGGATAAAGTTCAAAAAAACTTTACACATGGAAACGATCATATAGATCTCTAATTGCAGATGTAACTCAGTCATGAAATGTAACTTCACTCCAACGGCTGAGGTTTGATTCTGCGATACGAGCTGAACAAAGCGTATGTGTAACAGATTTCCTCCTAGCATTTCGGTTATGTCTATCATTGCCATGTCATGATCTCTGGCACCCCTAGGCTACCTGCAGGCAAGCATTCAGCTATGACAGAACGCTACCGCACGGCCAACCTTTCGGTTTCTCTGATGAGAAAAATCTTTCACTTGATGGTCGGGGGTTCTAGGCAAGTTATGACGTCACGTAATTAATACAACCAGGCGGGCGTTCACCTCGGAACATAAATCTGGCGCCTATCATTTGCCACAACCTCCGCCTCTATCAGGGCTGGCCAATCTTGTCATCGCGTCAAGCATAGAATCATGTCTTGAGAGCAGGGAGGTAGAATTCCCATCTTCGTAAGTTCAGATACATAACTCGACTGTGTTTTGATAAAAAATCCAGGTCCTCATTTAAAAGATGAGTTCTAAGCCTTCTGCGGGAATGACAAAAATTAAATCGCTTCCGCTTGGAATTGAACCCATACGCGAGTCCCGCGAGACCATGAACACTACGTCACACGCCAGTATTCAGTATTATCCCGGCAGGTTTCTATTATCGACTCTCATTTCTGTAGTGTGTAGTTCTTTGTCTAAAATCGTTTGAAACCACACGAAGACACGACGTTACAGCACGGACAAATTAATAATACAAAAAAGGGACAGAGAATTCACAAAATCCTGATGATAGCGTGAATACGTTTTTGTTTAATCGATTTCTATTTTATTGCTATTTCTTTATCATTAGGGATGTTTCCTAAGGTTTAATATTATAGTTGTATTTAAGTGAGGTTATTAAGAATATGATTGAGGCTTTCTTATGTAAGAACCCGGATTGCCGACGCTCTAGCTAAGCGTTGTCAGACACAGCGTAAACGGAGCGGAGCGCTCCACTATAACTCGTTGCGTGCTCCGGTGCTTCCACAGACATAAGCAAGTTCACGCTCCGACTGGACGTCTCTACCTCCACTACCGGTTTCGGAGCTTACAACTCTGACACTACTGCTCTAACTGTAAATATAAATGATTAATATAGCCTATATTTTAAGTTCACTTCCCTCTAACACGTAGTTCCTTAAAGTGACGTTGTAACTGTTACAACTTCCTTGACAGTATCCGGTTATATGCAGATAACGCTAGGTGCTTATTAGATAACGCTCATCACTTATTCACTTGCAAGTAGATTACCCAACGTTCAACAGATAGCAGCACGCGTATGTTATTGTACCTGCAGGATATAGCGGAGACTTCTTGACCTTCGTGTTACGCTAAAAATTTTTAGATTTTCTGATCAACTGTACCACGAACGAACAAAGACGTATCCACGTTAAAACAGAATAAGTACTTCCCCGCGTAACAGTTTTGAAACAATAAATCTCGCAATGAACGAACACCGGTGGGAAATCTCAATTGTACAGCAATGAATTAAGTGGAAGTGGAAAATATAACACAAAAAAGAAAGAAAATAAGATTTTATTATTTATTCGCCCGTTTTTATACTCTCTCTCGCTATCATAATATTAATACTCAATCACAACGCGATAACAAGCTAGAAATTCCACTCCACACATCATCTCTGTATTTTCTCATCTTTCACTGTTGCTACGTCTCGTCACTGGAACTCCCTGCCGCCTGAAGTCAAGGGCTGCCGAACACTGAAATCTTTCAAATGAAAGTTACAAAATTACATTATGACGAGTTGCCAAACTAATTTACTATTATAACAAGTGTTGTATTGCATGTTTCCACATATTCAGGTTTTTTTTTGTAGTGATATTTAACTTATTTTATCTTTTTTGTTTTCATATTTTCCGATAATGGTCTATCTATAATGTGATAACTTGAGCTATATATAATGACAGGCTAATTTTCCTTACTGTGTGTACCTAAAAATATTGTGTTCATTGTATGCTTTGTATTTCACTATTTTATTACTACTACTACTACTACTACTACTACTACTACTACTACTACTACTACTAATAACAATAATAATATTATTGTCTTATATTTTTATACTTTGTATGCCTCATATTTTATTTTGACCCACTCTTCACATTTTATTATGCATTTTCCTTTCTTTCTATTATGTCTGATTTCTACTGACTTGTTGTTTACATTATATTACGAATATCTTCTTCAGTTTTGTGTTTAAAATTGTAGTGTACTTTACTTTGTAAATTTGTAGTGTTTATTTTTTTGTATCGCAGTTTTACTCCTAGTTGAGTGTTAGAGAAGGCCGCATGGCCTTAACTCTGCCAGGTTAAATAAACCATTATTATTATTATTATTATTATTATTATTATTATTATTATTATTATAAAAATGAAGAGAAGAATTACATAAGGAAGAGACAATGGACGAAGAAGAAAAAGAAAGGTATAGCTAAAGAAAATAAAACAAGTTTAAAAAAAATGGAGACACATTAAAGAAGAAAAAAAGAGTTAATAAGTAATAAAACTGGGAAACAGAAAAGGTGAATCGAAGAAATAAACAATGAAAGAATAATAGATAAAATAAAAGAATAAATAAGGAAAGAAATAGGCCTAAACTAAGAAATTGAGCACAAAATACGCTACAAAAAAAAACTAAGAGTAGGATACATAGAAATAAAAAACTAAATAAATGAAAAAGAGACGAATTTAAAGAAAACTGAAAAAATGACGACAGGAATGGGAACTAAATAAATAAAGGACTAAAAGAGGGAATGTAGAAAGGAATAAGAAAAGAGACAAAAGTTTTTAAGGAATACGAAAGGGGGGAAAAAGAAATAAGGAAACTAGGAGAAAGACAAGGATAAGATAGAAAATATTTTCCGTGTTAGCAAGCAAAGTTGCCTGTCCTTCAGGCCTGCTTTCGGCTATTGTATCGCGGTGCAACAAGATGTTTATACTACGAGTCGCTAGTTCGAGATATTGATAATCTAATCCGAATTTTTATTGCCACTCTGCATGAAAGCTGAGGGGAAAGCATGCAGCATCTGCAGCAGTGTGCAGAACCGACGGAGCACTGGCGCCACAACAACGCTTATACGACGGTTGGCAGAACAATAGGTGATCGGATAATGCAAATCGGGTACCTGTTAACGACACATACTTTCTCATTATACGTAACTATCAAACAATTCCTTCACATAAGTTTCCGGTAAGGACGCTTCAAAGGGAATTAATGTTATGAAATCCTAAAGAAAATCGAAATGGTCGATGAAAACAGGCTTCAAAGTAGGCTATATTTTTGACCTCCTTCACTTTGATTTGACACTCCCCACTGTAATAATCTATAACTATTTTGAGATTCACAGTCGTGCTAACAAGTCACGAGAATTCAGCTACGTATCTTTGTTAAAAAACATTAAGCCTAGTCTCTATTTAAGGATACTTTTTAAATGACGAATTGTTTGCCATAGATGGCGTCGGTGGCAATAGATGTCACGAAAATATGACGTAAAAATGAAGTGATTGGGAGGAAGAGGCTTCAACGTTGTTTTTATAACATATAGCAGGCGTGTCCAAAGCAATATGAAGCACCGAACCACTGCTGAATGCAGCCCGCAATACTTGAGTCTAGGTTTGAGGAGTGGGGATGGAGTGTAGCCGGTACTGATCACGAAGTGTGGCAATGGTAGATTACGTAATTTAGCTGTGACCAATGACTGTTTATTTATCGGATTATCAATATAAATAATATATAGCCTATTTACACAAAATTATTCCTTGAAATATTTCCCTACAGTTACATTTTCATATATAACACAATCAACAATTGTTTGGAAATGAATGTAATGCATGGTACTCTCTTCAGCGAGCCAATGTATAATGCTTCTTATATAGCATTTGATGTACTGATTAACTCTTATTAACTATATATTATTTTAATGTACCGAAGTACATATGATATTTCCATGCAGATATTCTGCGTCATCATACGTCTTATTAACTAATTATTAATTACAGCGTTACTATATCAATTCAATAAATAATTCACTGTAAAGAACTTGGTTTATATAGACCTACGTATGGTTTAACAATAATTATGTTTAGCCATTATACTTCCCTAGTCTTCATCGACTCGAGTAAAAATAGCCTATGTTACAGTATATCTGATACAGCCACACGTAATTGCGCCAAAAGGTTATTGTACAATATACGTATCCTGATTTTTGATTTCACAATGTTCACATTTATAAGTTGACGCATACATAGATTCCATGGAACAAACGAAAGAAATAATAATAATAATAATAATAATAATAATAATAATAATAATAATAATAATAATAATATCTATTATTATTATTATTATTATTATTATTATTATTATTATTA
The DNA here is from genome assembly GCF_040183065.1 of Periplaneta americana. Lineage (NCBI taxonomy): Eukaryota > Metazoa > Arthropoda > Insecta > Blattodea > Blattidae > Periplaneta > Periplaneta americana. The sequence goes on along the minus strand of NC_091122.1, from coordinate 94,105,770 downwards.
TTCATAGTGTTCTCACCAAGGCAGGTCTTTCACTGCAAACCCAGCATTCTCCAGTCTTTCCTATTTTCTGCCTTCCTCTTTGTTTCTTCATATGACCCATATACAGATCTTAATGTCTATCATCTGATATCTTCTTCTGCCCCGAACTCTTCTTCCGTTCACCATTCCTTCCAGTGCATCCTTCAGAAGGCAGTTTCTTCTCAACCAGTGACTCGGCCAATTCCTTTTCCTCTTTCTGATCAATTTCAGCATCATTCTTTCTTCATCCACTCTTTCCAACACAGCTTCATTTCTTATTCTGTCTGTCCATTTCACACGCTCCATCCTTCTCCATATTCACATTTCAAATGCTTCTAGTCGCTTCTCTTCACTTCGTCGTAATGCCAATGTTTCTGCCCCTTACAATGCTACACTCCACACATAGCACTTCACTAGTCTCTTCCTTGTTCTTTCTCCAGAGGTCCGCAGAAGATGCTCCTTTTTCTATTAAAAGCTTCCTTTTCCTTTGCCATTGTTATTCTCCTTTCGACTTTTTGGCAGAAGCTCATGTTACTGCTTATAGTACACCTCAAGCATCTGAAGCTGTCCACTTGCTCTACTGCCTCATTTAGAATTCGCAAGTTTACCTTCTTTACTTTTCTTCCTATGACCATGAACTTCGTCTTGTTGGCATTTATCTTCATTCCATACTGCTCAAGCTGATTATTATTATTATTATTATTATTATTATTATTATTATTATTATTATTATTAAGGTGGAGCTTACCCTTTAAATAAGAATATTGGGAGCGACATGTATAATGGCGTTTTATATTGATTCTGAAAAACCACGTAAGTTACAATTTTAGGACAAATGAGGTATTTAATATTCCTTTCATACTCAGAAAATAAAATTTCTCCTCCCATTGCGAGTGGCAGTTGCTATTGTACACAACCGACACAGAATAACAGGACCTCGATACACACGCTGCGAAGCTACTAGCGCCACTGATGCCATGGTTCCTCTGTCATGCTGCTGGTAGTGGAAGGGGACGAGGGAGGAAATATTGCGCCTTACAGTGCTCGATGCTCGCAACTCAAGTTTGCATCACAACTCACTAAATGGATATGCCTGACATAGGCTATAGCATAAGGCCTGCACAAGAGAACGAACCTGTGTTTCTGTTGACAGCACTCAGTAAAATTGGCCACTACATCTCTCCTTTTCGGGACAAGACTTTTTATTCACCGATGACAAAACTTTCATAAAGCTGTTCTTAAGTTCAGTAGAATTGCGTATGAGCTTATCGGAATCATCGGATTTTAAGACTAGTAGATATAATCGATTAAGTGGTTCCAAGGCGAAAGGTGATAGGGTCTATGTCAATTTTTAGCGGAAATGAGATTTTGCGATACGTTATGCATCCTGATGGTATTTGTAATGTGGCAAACGACGACATGCATATCTTTATTAAGTAAGTACAGTATTTATTTTTCTGTCTAACCCTTGTTATGAAGCATGATTCCTTAGATTTTATACGGTCCTTCAAACTTTAAATGCTCGCTCATGAAGAACTGCAAGAAATGACATTACTTTTTGCCTTGAAGCCTATGGTAGGTTTGTGATTGGTTAAGAAGACGAGAGAGGCGCATTGATGAGGTTAATGCTAAATAACGAGCATTCAAACGTTATTGATTACGGATTACGTTCTTGTCAGAAAGTTAAACATTTCATTAAAATCAGAAGCGGCTTCTGAAAGAGAAGATGATGTATTTTTATGTTATTTAATTAAAAGGAGTAAAGGGAATCAGATTGACATTAAGACTGTTAACAAACTACCGGCATACTGAGACTCTTAGCGAGTTAGACAAGTCAAATCGAGGCTGTGTAGTTGTAGGTCTATGGGTTAGGTTACCGCTTGGACTAATAACCTGGTTGAGTTTTTTCCAAGGTTTTTCAAACTGAAAAACAAATATCAGGAAACCCTACTAGCAATCTTCGGATTTATCTCGCAAAATACCACCCTCCTCTCATGAATTCTATCGACGCTACATAACCTAGTAACATGCTTGTTAAATCAGTGATTTAAAATAGGCTATTATACAGTGTGTTTCCGGGCTGATGTTACTAACTTCCAGTGATGATGGGGAAGGGCACATGTATCAATTTGGGATCGGGAACCCTGGTCCGGAAATGACTGAGTCGAAAGTTATAAGCAAAAATAGTTGTGTGGAAATGAAATAATTTTATTCCTCTGTACACCTTACACATATTGTATTCATCTGACGTTGTTTACGTTGTCTACTTACAGTATTCCGTTCAGTGCGCTGTCTAAGGGTGGGGACAGGAAACTACCCTAAAGCAATGCAGATGGCGTAATGTGTAACGGACATGGTCGGTCCTGATATGCACGTCTGTAGACATCAGTATATGTGTACAAGTTGCAGTGTCCAGTCGATCAGTCCTAGTGAAATGGAGAACGGAATAAGCAGACATGATTTTCGAATACGGATGAGCCTATGGGAACAGTAGATAAGCTCACAGATTGAATCGGGACAAATACTCACGTAGGAGACATCCGGCCCATACCATCTTTCCACGACTGTTCCAAAGGTTAAGTAATGGGGGGGGGGGGGCACGTGGTGCCAAATTACAATTTCATTTACACACAACTATTTTTGGTTATAACTTTCGACTCAGTCATTTCCGGACCAGGGTTCCTTATCTCAAATTGATACATGTGCCCTTCCCCATCATCCCTGAAAGTTTGTAACATCAGCCCGGAAACACCCTGTATAAGGGCCAAAATGTAATGATAAGGACTTTAAATACATTTTCAGCTGTCCAGATTTACATTTGAAGTTAGTAATAACAATGAAATTTAAAATCATAATTGACCAAATAATGGCATCAGTATAAAATCCTGCCCAGTATAAAGATATTATCATTATAGACATGTCGCTGTCTTTTATTTGATAAAGTGGTTGTCAAATTCAGCAATCATCCCTAACGTACCGGAGAAAAGTTTTATTTATAGAGCATTCGTAGATGAAAAAGCTAAATTAATTAGAGCTGAATTTAAAAAAAAAATCCCCTTTTCCCCCCTCTCATTTTAATTTGGCAGTTTTCGCTATCAGTTAGGAATATAATCATTTTATGGTTCGATATCAAGTCATGAAGACCGCCATGTGTGCCTCCCTAAATGTCTGGTTTCAGAAAGGATCAGATATAGTGAGTGAGGGCAACGCTCTTCGAGAACTGTAAGCGCCATCGGCTGAGGACAGAAGTATGGCTATTCATGGAATCAGGGAATCCGGCAAACACAAACCGCAAGAGTTGAGATACGAGGCACGCAGCGTGATTCATGCAGATGACTTCATGCAAATGTTTACACAGCTCAAACGGGTTCCCCACCGAACAGCGAGTGCTGCGATATTCGCTAGCAAACACCTGCACTGTAAATCGCTCAGTTGCGATGTTGATGAAGACACGATAGGAGGCATATCAAACTTATAAAACTGAGAATTGTAGAGAGCGAAAGATGCTTAAATTTTCCCCGTTTCGGTATACTACCCTTTATGGAACAGAAGAACGCCATCTCCTAAACACAGGTCTGCCAGAAAATTCTACTCTCATCTCCTACATATTCCAGTTTTCAGTTTTTGAGAATACTTCTATGGAAAAGAACAAAGCGCGGACTAGAGATGCGGCGAGAAAAGCGTTGGCATATTGAGGAAAAACTGAACAACTAATTACATGTAAAATGTCGTATGCTAGCGATAAATTGGCAACATGTTCTTGAAGACAGTGTAACAAAACTCATTGTGCCAAACCACGTGAGTCATTTTAAGTTTCGGTAAATGTTTTGAGAGCTACTCATCTAATAAAGCAGCGTGTTAAATTATATGAAATAAATGGTGAGAAACAGGGTCCGTTCTCAATGAGAAAAAACGTTGTCTGAAGCGAAAACGGAACTCATACGGCGTATTGTTCAGTTGATATGATTAAATGAGGAAAACACGTTTCTGTAACTATGGTTGAAAATACGTTTTTCTCAATACATTTAAGACAACTCACTAACGGAGATTCACAACTCCAAGTGCCAGCAAAATTGTGTCGCCAGCTTAGTTCAAACAATTGAGGGGATCCACTGCAAGAGGGAGCTATACCACAAAATTCTGATCAGTGAAACTGAATGTGTTTTAGGCTGTTCCTACTGTCTGTCGTCCTTTGCCTAAACTATATAGACTAATTCTAGGATACGGTCCTTTCCGTAACAATCTTATTTTTCTCACTTTATGTTTGATGTGGCATAGCTCCCTCTTGCAGTGGACCCCTTCAATTAATAGAGAAAACGCATATATCATGACCTACGGCGGACTTAGAGGAAACGTCTAACCGGGAAAACCTAAAGCGCTGCCCGTTAAGAAACTACATCGTAGCTCGACAAGAATGCCAGTAACTCAGGTCTCACAACCTCTGTATCAGTTCGTGTATTTTAAATTGTTACTATTATTACTGTTAAACTGTATCCAAACCTACCATAGCACATGTGCTTTAAATATGCCGGTGATAACCAAAAGTCTTCAAACAACCCTTGAATTCTTTGTTACCACGTAGACTACAACACATTGCTTCCGGCTTGGTTGTTTCAAACACTGAAAACAAGTGGTATTCCACGGAACACGGAACTTTCAACAGAGAAGTGACACCCCTATCAAGTCCTTTTGATCTTTCGGATCCAGAGCAATTGTTGCACTACCCAGGATATGGCAGCATATACAGTGAGGTTAGTTGGGGACGCTCGGGTTTTGCAGGAGCCGTTCCCCGACTAGAGATGGCACGATCACCGGGAATAGTGCGTCCGCATTCACGGCTCGCAAGCAATGAGTGACACTGCAGTTTCGCTTTAGTTGTGTTGTGAGAAGTAAGTTAACGGTGAAAGTTGTAATCTTAAAAGTTTAAGTTTAAAGTGCTCCGTGTAGGCTACTGTTGTAATGACTTATTAATTACGTGAACGTACTTATCTATACAATGCATACAAACGGAAACGAAAATCTTGGACGACGACAAGACGCAAATTTCGGGAAAAGTTTCCAGAGAGGCCTGTTCCAGCAGCTAGTAGGCCTACAATTAGAAGACTTTATAAGAAGTTCATGCGGACAGGTTCGGTAAACGATGAAAAACCGAAAAGATAAGAGACGAGATTGGGGAAAGATTGGAAAACACACCTCAAAAATCTTGCGAAAGTGACTGCAAATTTCATAAAAGGATATCAAATATGTGTTGCAGTAAATGGAGGACATTTTGAACAACGAATGTGAGCTTGATAAGTACGGTATTGTAACTTTTCAGCATTGTAACAATAGGGTTGTAGGCTTAAAAGTGTCGGAGACGCGCGCGTGTTCCTCGTGGCAGTCGACACATTGATAGCCGGGCCGGCTCTGGACGAAAACCCGAGCGTCCCCAACTAACCTCACTATATAAGCCAATTTTCTGGTTCTGTTAAGTATTTAGAAACTTAAGAATAGTGCTATGAGTGTGATGTAATACAACTATTTTGACCAGAATTCAACAACAACATACAGTAGCTTAAATTATCTTGTTGAAATAATTAAGATTTTTTTTTTTTCGCGGTCCTTAACAGAACTGAATAAAGTAGTGCGCTTGAATAAAGTTTAGCACAACGCAGTAAAATCCATCAACCTTTCTTACACGCACGATAAATGAGTAGGCTACAGAGAGATCTTTGACGAAGTAACTACTGTCTTGCATGCTTCGCCGTTATGTTCGGAAATGTTAGCTTTAATGAGTCGCTGTAAGAAAGTTTAAATAACGCGCGCTTTTACTACCGAAGTAATGGCTGCTGCCTGTGCAACTATGAAGCTGAGTTTCTCTTTTATATTCCCTGTCTCCTGTTCTGTGGTTTTAACCCACGAGTATTCAAAGGGAGAGGGCGAAGGCGAAAGACTGGGACCTCAAAATGAGACATTTTGAATAGGGGAAGGATAACCTCTAGTGAAAACCATGAGCGGTGGGGAGTCTTGAATATGTAGTAATTAAACCTTACTACATGAGACAACATTTAAATAAAATACTGGTCCTCTGGAACGAAGGTTATGCACAGGGCTAGTTACTCCGGTATATAAAAACCAACCAACTCACGAACTCTAATAAATAATTGCTAGACTTGTTTTTTACAAGTTGACACAAAATAATGGCAATAACAACTGTAGTAAACGTGGACAGTGACAAAGATAGAAGTCGCAATTTAAATAGCTGAGATGATGAGACTTTTGGGAACTGTAGCTGGAATTAGAGGCAATATATTAAATGAAAACGCAAGGTATACTTTAGGGATAACCTCTGATTGAGGTTCTGGCTGATATGTACATCTATTATCAGGCAGTACATCTCAGAGGACAAACAATTGTTTGTATGCATCTGAAGTCTGACTAGTGTAACATGTAGCTAATCGGTAATGTATGCACTGGCCACTCTATCCCATTATCTCTTAGCCTAGTTGCCTCATAATCGAAACTGAAAATACCGACAAAAATAGGTAGACCTATTTGTTTAATACTTAACAATTCCTTTATAGTAAATTGCATGTACCCTTAATACCAATATGACTCTATAGAACTTTCTACCGATACAGGCATAGTAGCCTAAATGAATTAAATACTGCTATAAAAATTTTAATGTACTACAGCATGCATATTTGAATGTAGGCTAATTTAGGAACTTTCATTGTATTTTTGTCTCTTTTTTAAAGTTTAATACAACCTTTAACATCTGTGGTCATATCGCGTGTTTTTTTAGAATCTGTGGGTATACCAGTAGCCGTTTTTATTATTGTTGAGTTCCTGTTTCTATTATGTGTTGTATACGGCTTGTGTTCATGTAACTAATCTGTTGTCTTGATACGTGTGTTCATCGAGTCAGGCTGTCTTCCATTCAATAATTTTTGTGTCCTATTTGCACTTCAATGAATATTGAGACAGAGGGAGCCGAAAAAAATGTATACACACTTTGACAGGAGATATCCATTTAATATATTTCAAAGTTGGACCGAAAAACAACAGCAAGGTGTAGTATGATGTCCTGTAAACAGATGAGATACGTTATGCTAGCGTTGCTGCGCGACAGGTCAATCAACAACAACAAAATAGAGCCTAGATTATCGTTTGAACAGCGGAAAGCAATTTTGAAGTGGTATTGGAGAACCGAGAATGTTGTTGAAGTCCAACGGCAATGGAGACGTGAGTACAGATCAGAACCACCAACGCGATTAACAATTGCACGCATTCGTGACAAATTTGAGACTAATGGTACCTTATGAGATATTTACAAGGGCAGATCTGGGAGATCTCGCACATCAACAAGCTCCGCGTCCTCGGCTATAGTTTTGGAACGTTTTGGACACGCACCGCAGAAATCTACAAAGTAATGTGCACGTGAGACTGGGATTAGCAGAACCAGCGTACGTCGTATTATTAAAACAGCACATCCGTCTTACCCGCCATTCGTACACTCTATGGAAATGAGGAATTTTACTTTCAACAGGATGGTACACCACCATATTATCACCGAGATGTACGTGCGTACCTTTATGACAATCCTCCAGGGCACTGGATAAGACGAAGAGGTCCGATTGAGTTTCCACCGCGTTCTCCGGATCAAACTTTTACATATGGGGGACATTTAAGAATGTTGTATACCGTAGAAAACCACCTACACTGGCAGCACTTAGGAAAAAAATTGAAACGGCATATGCTGCAAAAGCTGAGGACAGTTTCGCAAACGTTGCTCGAACATTAGTTCAACGTACTCAGAAGTGTGTCGACGCCCATGGTGTGCATTTTTAGCAACTGTTGTAACTATAAAAGTCTAAGATGATTAGTGCTCATCATTTTCTGTTTGTGTGAATTCAGCTTTGTTAAAGTAACATAGTTTTTTTCTTTGCTTGAAGTGTGTATACATTTTTGGCACCCTCTGTATTTAACCTATAAATGCAAATATAAAAATATCAGTTTTCGACGTACTTTACCGGTAAAAGTAAAGGTTGTAATAATGTCAATTATACAAATGCAACGGTATAAGTAATATCGGTATTATATAGAAACCTAAATAATTTCGGTATTCGATCATTGCAAACCAATGCTTGGACAAGCAGGGGGAGAAACAGGAGGGGAAAGTGAGAAAGGTAGAGAAAAAAAGCAGAAGAAGAAGACGCAATATGTGCTTTTCGCAGATATTAACCCTGATATCCAAGCTACATGTAACGCCTTAAACAGTGTGTAGCCCTAAGGCCTATCCGGTCCCATTCTTAATTTTGTAAAGTGGCATATCAAAGTACTCAAACTTTGCTGACAGGTCAAGGAATTACAGCTTTACTTTGAAGCTCAGTCGACTTCCATCGATAGCGGGCCAGAGTTTCAAATCTCGACGATGTGGAGGTGTATTTGTGGAAAATGAAAGGTTGTAAGGATTTTACTGGGCGTTTTCCAGTTTCCCTCTCTTCATTCAACTAACCCTCTTCACAACTTCTCTTTTGCTATCACTTCCGCTTTGAGAAAACACGGTAGGCCTACCATTTTTGTAAGGAATCGAATAAAATGTCCGTCGTTCGTTGTGATGTTACTCGCAATTTGATAGATGGTAGTGGCAATACAGCCTAGAGCAGTGGTCGTCAGCACTCGCTGAAATGTGCAAAGGGTAAGCGGAGCCGCCTCGTGTACCCCGTCGTGCAGCAGGAAGAGGTAGAGAGCATACCCGCTAGCAGCTACGAGTGCATCATGGTACACTGTGTTCTCCGCGGGTAAGAGAATCTAGCCCCAGGGTGCTCTGTGCTGACGACCGCTGGCCTAGAGTCTATACTTCGTTCCATAATGTCTGACAGGAGACGTAAACATTGTCGGCAGAGAGAGAAGGATAATTGCTATTGAACTAATGACAGAGGTCTCATTCCACACTTATCTTGAAGTTGGGCGGTCTGAAGCGTTCTACCTCCGCCCAACTTCAAGATAAGTATGGAATGTGACCTCTGTCATTGGTTGAATAGCAGTTATACTTCTCTCCTCCACTGCAGCAATGTTTACGTCAGACATTATGGAACGAAGTATAAACGACCGAATTATACGATAATGGTAAATAGTATCACATGGCATTTCAATGCCACTTGAATCTTAGAACTACTTTTTGGATCTATTTGCAACCCATGTTTAAATACAAGCTTAATGATTATAGCAGCAGCAGCAGCAGCAGCAGCAGCAGTAGTAGTAGTAGTAGTAGTAGTAGTAGTAGTAGTAGTAGTAGTAGTAGTAGTAGTAGAAGTATCAATAACAATACGTAGTAATAGTCCCTCTATCACGGACAGGGTTCTTTTACGTGCCGTAACTATGCAACACGAACCTCCAAGCTTTCTTTCACTTCTGGAGAAATTTATGCAACGGATTTTATCGCCCTCCGAAGCCCATCATCCTTGATATAACTTTTGACGCGAATACGTCTTAAAAATCCGACCGACATGCGACACATGGCTACCAGGAAGGATAAAGAGATATAACATTTGCAGGGTGATTCATTCCGACATTATAACTTCGTGACTAATAACATGATTGAAATAAATGTGCTATCGTTTGGTCGGGTATACGACTACGATGCGAGCATAATCTTCAGTTGGTGTCGCGCATGCGCGAGGCACGGCCGTGGCCCGTGGCGACTGGCGGCCATTTTGGGCTAACGCTAACGCAATGATTTTTTGGTACGAAACGAAAGATCTCGTCTAGATCTGTTGGTTTAAGTCAGACGTATTCACGTCAAGCCCACGGCCGTGTCGCCGACCGTCACGGCCCGTTTTTTTAACACCGGGCTCTAACTTATTAAGCATAATTTCCACACCATGTGACAACTCGTCACTGAACCTTCCTAAGCGCGATGATGTTGAGGGGCTCATATGAAGTGTTTAAGAATATTTTTGTTGAAACATGTAATTATTGTTTTCGACTCACACTCCAACTCCACAGCACGAATACAGGTATATCCCACAGTTTACACTCTGGAGGCCTGGAAAATATGCTACGATGCAATAGTTCACCGTCGTTACAGTACCAATAATAAGGTTACGATTATAAATTATGTGAAACACTGTCTTTAGTGCTAAAATTTCTACTTAGACTAACCGAGATTCCAACTCGGCTCTTCAGTGTGGAAAGCCGTTCGGCTTAAGGTACGTCTCGTGGTCCAATTTCAGACCTACAAACATGTAGACAGACATACAGACCGGCAGACACTACATTCGCACCAGCTTCCGTCCGTCAGCTGTCAATGCAAGGCCCACTACAACAATCCATCACAACCACTCGCAGCGTCCGTTAGGTTAGGTCAAGCAGGACCGTTGCCTAGCAACCATCGTGGAGATATACACACATATCGGCCATAAAGCGGGCTGAAGTAGTGTTTTGTTTCTTCGACGACTCGTATGGAAAAACAAGTCGATAATTGAATTGTCGATAAAATTAACAATTCCACATAGCAATAAAACAGTGCTGCCAACTAACTTCTATCTGGGTCAGAACGTTTGAATGCTGCGTGGAGTTTTTTGCTACTTGCTATCAGATCCGCCAACAACCAACTCTAGTTTCGACTCCCTCGCCCCACACTCTGCGCTGTAAACGATGGGTCCTCATTCTGTCACAATGATGGTATCATCAAAATGGTGAGTTTTTGTGGTTGTTAGCTACCATGACACTACGCAGTCTCAGGAATGGTCCATTTTAAACTGTTTTCTTTCATGAGTTACGTGTAACCATAGTCAGTGGCGACTCCTGATATTTTTTGTATGTAGGATATGAGATTGACGACTGATGACCAAGACACAAACTAATATTAACAATATAATATATTAGTAATAATAATACTAATAATAATAATAATAATAATAATAATAATAATAATAATAATAATAATAATAGGGCATGCAAAATCAATACAAGTAGGCCTATGTTAGTCTTTGACTCACCATTCTGGAACTGTCAATTTATTAGTAGTGAAGTTCGATTCTCCTCTCCTTTTTAGTTGAAAAGATGGCTCCTAAGCCATTTTGCTGCCCGATACTTACCGACGTTCCGTCGTACGTTTGCGAAATTAATTTCTTGCTACAGTTAAATTCTTCTAAATGATCAAATACAACTTCAGATATTCTTTCGGCTGTCCTGTCATCTAAAAATCCTGTTATTTCTTGTATTTATTATAGCTCATTTTATTTATTTTTATGGAATTTTGTTTTTTATATTACATCATTTTAAATTATTTATTATTTCGTTTATTCTGTTCTTTTAAAATGACCAATGAACTGCATTTAAGAAGGCTACAAGGGTACTTGAAAATTCTTATTGTGGTCTCTGACAGGGTCTCCACCACTCAGAAAGAAGGGTCGTAGTACTAGGATACGCGGTCATATCCTCAAACGCGGTTAAACTCAAGCCAAACCTTTCCCTCCGCACTCTCCCCTGTCCCCTAACTTCACAGCTAGAAAAAACCGTTTGCTGCAAGATATTTGACGGTTCCTCGAAAATTACTTCTGCGTTGTGCAGTGGCGACAACTCACGACAGAAAGTGGAAACTTATAGGAAATTATTACGTCGGGACTCATTGAAAATCAAAATCTGTAATTAAAATGTTTTCTATCCTCAGAGGCACGAAATTAGTAAACTGTTGGATCATCCTTATGTCCTTCATGGAGAAATCGCCACTGACCATAGTGTATGGGGAATATGAAGGCACACCCTTGCTCTTTAACATCGACAAGAATAGGCTACTCGAGTCTTACCAACCCACAGGTGAATGCGGCCATATTGACCGCTCCACCCACCCCCACATAGTTAAGTCATGCGTGCTTTATTTATGTGTCCAACTGACCAGCGAAGGGGCGCGGACCCCTTGCTAGGGGTAGAGTGTACACTCATAATTACACGGAGAAGATAAACACAACAAACAGGTTCTGTCTGTAACTTACGGCCTATATAGCACAGCGCTACAGCCTTGCAGTAGACTTGCTCTATAAAAGTATTCAAACTACGTACAAATGTTTACATTACAGCAACACATGAACTGGCATTATTAATGCTGTTTGCACTGCCAACGTAATTATACCTTTTAGTGAAATTTAAAATAAAAATTTGTTTTTAAAATGTAACAAAATTGTATGCAGTGTACGTAAGGGTTAAGACGCAGTACTGAAGATAGAACGTCATGGGTTCGACTGTAGAGCAGGGGTCGTCAGCACAGAGCACGCTGGGGCTAGCCTCTCTTACCCGCAGAAAATGCAGTGCACTATAGTGCTCTCGTTGCCGCTAGCGGGTATGCTCTCTATCTCTCCCTCTTGCACGACAGTGCACACGGGACGGCACCGCGTACTCATTGCACATTTCAGCGAGTGCTGACGACCACTGCTGTATAGTTTAATCATCGTCGATGTGACGTCATGTGTAATACCATGTCTTCACTCGAAATCGTGTTCACCCCACCTGGCGGGAATCCAACCAAATGTACACGTTATGTCACGTGGAAATAAGCCAAAATATGGACTCAGTCTATTAAAAAAAGAAACATTGAATTTTCGATGTTGCTACACACTACATAACACATCTGATTTGCGTTCCGTTTCTTCATCATCATGTAGCTTTCAGGAAGTTAGGCCACTGTTGACTTGTTCCGATGTCAAATCAGATGTCGAGGAGTCTCTTCAATGGTCTTCCTTGGTTTCTTGTGCCTGATGGGGTGTAATTTTTTAAGTAATCTAGGCAATCTATTGTGTGCCATTCTATTCACATGCATCCATAGTGATTTATAATTTTGGATTTTACCGACAAATGGGTATGCTCCTAATTCTTCTAAAATTTCTGTATTTGTTTTAAAATCACCTCAGTTATAACCTAATGTTTTTTTCGTATATCTCATTTCTACTGCAGTTATTCTAGATTTATCTTTGGTCTTGATCGTGTTCCGTTTCTTAACAGATCAAATGAAACTGAGAGATGGAATAACTTCACAAATGTACACACGGCACAAATTAAGTAAATATATCGCCTTAATACATTACATTTCCGCAATAAAATTACACTTAATAAACATCCCGTACATTTATATCCCAGTCCGTTACATATATTTATCAGTTATAGTTCTGAGCATGTTATCCAACAGAGGGCTCTTGAAATCGGTGCCGCAGTATTGCCAATGTATGCCAAGAAAAATAAATGATCAGTGACAGGTTAGGTTTGGTCTGTTCAAGCTTTTTGTATGTCTTGTACAGGTAGGTAAGTATATCCCCTAGACTACAGTGAAGAACGAAATGCTTTCTAAGGTATCTATCATCTGCAATAGCGAATATTAAGAATAGTCAGATGCTAATACATGTAGGTAGGGCGTAGGGTTTCCGGCTCGAGACCTGCAGCTTACCAGGTGCACTCCCGAGGTGGAACTTAGCACTATCAATTCTCAGATAGTTCCGGTTGTATCGTATTCACGAATGCCACCCGGTCATCTGTCGCACTGGAATAATAACAATCGCTTATGCAGCGGTCATCAGCACAGAGGACCCTGGGCTAGCGTTCCTTACCAGCGAAGAACACACTGCGCTATAATGCATTCGTATCTGCTAGCGGGTATGCTCTCTACCTCTTCCTGCTGCACGACGGGGCACACGGGACGGCACCGCTTACCCTTTACCTATTTCAGCGAGTGCTGACGACCACTGGCTTATAGTGTACACAACAGGTCAATGTAAGCTGAAGTGTATGGACTCATGCAGGGCCCGGTCTTAGAAAAGCCGGCCAGACCTTTACAAATATTGCAATCAAAATTCGAGTTCATCAAAGCAAGTTCGTAACTAACAACCTGTTGCCTCATAAGGCCTACACAGCCACTGCTACATTCAGGCGCCAACCAAAGACGGTAAGACGATGACTGCAATAAATTGCAATAGACCTAATACTTTGTATAATTACCTTTATAAAATACTCAGGTTTTCAGAGACGATAAGATAACATTAAATTGGCTGTTGTATTATTTTATTTAACAGCACTCTTAAACTAGACTAATCTCTTCGGGAAGATAATATTATAACTAGACTATAATAAACTTCCTTATTTAGCTTAACATTGCTCTCATACATGAGCTCTTCAAAAGACTGCTCATTTTTAGAAAAGGTAATCTTTCTTCATGTTTCGTCCTTTTTAAACTTCAGTGGCTATTCAGAGAAACGATTGCTGTACTGTAATTTCTTTTTCAACTACAGCAGCAATTCATAAATGATGACCGCTATAACTGTAATTAATTATTTAACAACTACATACGCTATTCAGAAATAGTGATAGGCCCTGTTATTAGGCCTACTGTAATTATAAGTTTTTATACAATGTCCATGATGAACTATTTAACAACTACTACATCATCATTATTACTGTAAATTAAATTCTGTTTTGTGTCCGTTTTCAATTATTACAGAGATCATTATCATTTTAACTCAAATTCTGTTTCAACGTCTTTTACAACTATAATGGCTATCCATAAATGAGATAATAATTGCCACTCTCTTTAACATTCCTTAGTATGTAAGTCATTATTTAGATAATTAGTATAACTGAAGGCCTAATTAGTTATTTAACCCTCCTTTAAATCACTGTGGCTATTACAATTATGAGATCATAACTGTTAGCATAACTATTCATTTAACGCTCTTTTCTACTCGTCACTATTCAGGAAAGATGAGACAATAACTTTAATTGTAATTATTTATTTATGTTCCTTTTCAACTGCAGTGACCATTCAGAAACGATATTTTTATTAGGTTTAGTCGCTTTAACTAAGAGGTCATAAATCGCGAGCGTCTGTTAGGAATGTTACATTTTTGGTTTCAATTCCTCAGCCATCCACAGGCCAGACTGCAGACGTGTGCTTTCGACGTGCTGCCATCTATAGGCATGTAGAGTTCATGAACACCTACTCATATATTCACCCTGCCATCTTCAACACCTAGATGGTAATCAACGCGCCATACTCAGAAGTAGGGTCTATTACCGGAGCAAACTACTACATACGCAATATCAAGTTAGGCTATATAACAATTTTGATATGCTTCGCTTTGGTAATTACATGGGAAATCCTCCTTCACGAATATCCGAACGCAATGATGTCGACAACAATCAGCTAAACAATAGCTACTTAATTATCCGCTCAAATTATCTCAAATGCATCCACATTTCTTCAATTAACTACTACAATCCTTAAAGCTTCTTCTCCGTTGACAAGAGGAATAGTCGAGTAACTAAATTATTTCCTCCAATTTAAAATCGATACGTTACTTGTCGGGAAGGCAAGGATCATGAACTGAACATTGACCTGGGACAAGATAAATGACCATAAACGAAGAATATTCATATAGTGTCTATCATTCTTCATCATCATCATATTCCAGGCACTAAATTAGGCCATTGTTGGCCTCTTTCGGCTCCAGCTATACAGGATCCAATAGATGTTTCTGTGGACGTCCAGGTCGTCGTCGTCGTCATTGAGGGTGGTATTTTAGCATTTCTTGGGGTGTCCGGCCAGCTTCCATACGAGAAATGTGTTCAAGCTATCTGTTTCTGTATTCTGTAATTTTTTCTTCTAATGGTTGCATGTTGAGTTCCTGCAGTATATCCTCGTTCCTCTTGTGGTCCAGAAGTGTGTATCCTGCAGTTCTTCGCAGATATTTCATTTCAGCTGCTCTTAATCTGCTGATATCTCTTTGTTTCAGAACCCAAATTTCGCTTCCATAGAGGAGAGTTGGTAGTGCAAGGGTTTTATATAGCTTTATTCTGGAATGTTTCTGTACTAAACTTTGTTTTAGGGTATGGTTTAACAGTCCTAATATTTGTAAAAATTTGTTAATTTTTCTGCTTACATCATTCTCTCCTTCGTATGACACATCGTAAGTATGAAAAGGAATTTATCTGTTCTAAAATCACATTTTCAACAACAATTTCCTTCGGATTGGGTTTGTACCTTCAAATGCCATTATTTTGGTTTTTTTTTTTCTGGTGAAATCTTCATGCCATGTTCTTTTATGATTTCATTTAGTTTAAATCATCTGTAAATTGTCTTCGGAGTTTGCAACTAATACTTGGTCGTCCGCGAAAAGAACTGTGTTTAGTCTTATGGAACTTGAAATTTGAATTCCTAATTTGTACTCCTCACACCAAAGGCGTATTATTTCATCCATGTATACATTGAGACTTGGTGACAATGGGCAACCTTGTCGTACTCCTTGATTTATGGATCTATAGTTAGAAATAAAATTATTAAATTTTATATGTATTTTAGTGTTGGGTAGTGTACATATCATTCTTCAAATCAAGATTTCAGGTATAACTCCCTGTAAAGTTGATTTGAATAATTTCGAGTGAAAAATTGTTCCGGGGCCGGGCATCGAACCCGGGACCTTTGGTTTAACGTACGTCCCGGTTTCGATGCCCGGCCCCGGAACAATTTTCCCTCGAAATTATTCATATCATTCTTATTCGTACATAGCTAATTAAACGAATAACACGACATTTTGTACAAAATTATTATTTTTATATACTAATACTAGTGTACTATGCTTTAAAATCATCTCTTTGAACATTAATTTGCAATCAGTTTTTATTTTAATCTCTAAATAACAAAAATATTAATAAATACATTACTTAAAAGTAAAATTGTATGTCATTTATATTCGTACACTTGAATGATGTTGACATATTCGGGGGTGCCGTGCCTTAATGGTAACAGCGAGTGCAATGTAAACGGTGCATTACTCCATACTCAAGGGTATGTTTTGTTTCAGCAGTCACTTCTGTTCAAAATGGGCAATTGGAAGGAATTAAGTGCCAAGACAGTGGAGACAATAGTTAGACTGGCTCTTAAAGGTTATTCTTTAAGGAAAATGGGCGATATAGTAAATAAAAGCCATTCCACGGTACAGTACGTGGTTAATAAATTCAAATACCATGGATTTATTGCAAATCAGAAGAGAAAACCAAAAGAAAAAAATACTAAATGCGAGGCAGATAAAATTAAATCCACTTAACCGAGCCGAAGCTACGTCCTCTCATGACAGAAACCATTAGGAAGGCTGTTAGTGAATCAACAGTGCGGCGCGACGGGTCCTTTATAAATATGGTTTTTGTTGTAGAAGGATAAGAAAGAGGTCCTTTGTAAGTAGAAAAAATCGAGCTTTAAGAATTAATTTGCTAAAGCTCGTGTAAATAAGAAGCAAGAATTTCGAGACAGTGTTATTTCGATTGTTTTCGAATCTGATGGTGCACATAGAGTGTGTAGAAAGAAGAATGAAGCCAACAAAGTGGATAACACTCTTGCCACTGTCAAACATGGAAGTGGCTCCTTACTGATTTGGGGCTGTATGTCCTCGAAAGGCGTGAATAACATCGACTTCATTGATAGAATTATGGGCAAAGCGGTCAGTAACAACATCTTAAAAAATAACGCCAAGGAAAGTGGAATAAAAATGGATTTGCTGTCTATCTACATTTTCCAACAAGACGACAATAAATATACGGTCGAATGAACAAACACTGGTTGATACGGAACGTCCTAAAGTAACTCCACACCACTCCTCAATCATCCGATCTGAATCCTATCGAACATCTGTGGTCCACACTTAAGAAAAATGTACATGAAAATACAATTTCGTCCAAAGAACTCCTCAAAACTGTTGTACTGAAAGAATGGCGAAAGTTCACCTCGCAGCAATGCAAAACGTTGGTAAATTCCATGCAGAGAAAGTGCCAGCAGTGATCAAAGCCAAAGGATATGCAACCAGATTTTAGAAGGTAATTGTTTATCTTATTTATGTATTATAATTATTTAGTTTTGTTACTAAATGTACGAATATAAATAACAGGTAAAGAGAATCTATTTCTTTCTTAATTTTGTTTATTTAATTGTTTATGATATTATATGGAGTTTATTTTTTCTTTTATTTCTATTCATAATGCTATTAAACAGAAATTTCAAACAGAAATATAATACTTTCATTCCGTATGTCTTATATCTCCAAATTTGTTACACATTTTCACCTGTACGAATAAGACTGATAGACACTGTATAATGCCATCAAGTGGCCATATTTGAGAAGTCTGCAGACATGTACACCGCGAAAAACTATGGATCAGTTTTGTACCTGTATTTATGTTTGCAATTGATGTGAGAACCAATCTAGCATTTCTCTTTTAAAATAACTAAATTCTTAGTTATTTATAGTATGTCCGAGGAAACCATTAAAATGACGATTAGACTGGTCCTCCGCGGAATTTGAAACCGAGACCTTTCGAATGTGACTCTAATACTTTACCCCTGAGTGACTTCGTTGGTGATTAAATTACTGTTGCAAGTGATTGTTTAACATCTATTTAAGTTACAGTAACTGTTTATAAGGGAACTGCGATTATGCATTTGTTAACGCAAATCCTATATTTGATTAGAGAACTTACGGAGTGATAGTGTGACGATATTTGGATAATGGAATAATGGTGGTTCGGAAACAGAAGAGTCCTCTGACAAAATCATCACTGTCCAGAATCGAACTAAATGATTGGGCTATCACTAGATCTGACTCATCAGAATTACATATTTCAGGCAATTACTGAGCGAATAGATCTATCTCCCGAGAAAGGCAGCGTTTCGTCCGTGAACCACGGTCACTGCAGCTCGCATAACCAGGGTAACCGATTCGTGGAAGAGACAGCCAACACTTCCCATTCGTTAACATCACCATTAAGTCAAAGGCCATAGGTTCGAACACTGTTAACGCGAACGACCGATTTATGAAGCAGGTCAGCCAACTTTGATTCGTTACACGACCACAAAGTCAGAAGGCCACGGGTTCGATCGCCGCAGCGTGGCCTGGTGCATACTGGCCGGGACTGTACGTTTATTATTTCGCATTCATGACTTGTCAGCGTATTTATAGTCGCCATTGTTCTCGCTGTCAACATCAGGTGATTAATTGCGGGTTTAACGCCCCTTTGTCTCTCTATACAGCATGTGCACCCCTTCGCATGAATACATGCACAGCTTCACACACGGTGCAAACAGCTCGGCTACCCAAACATGTGCCGATAATGCTGTTTTACTCCCGAACACTGCATTTTAGGCATTTTCTTGCATTGGTATTGACATGCGGCAGCCGAGTGCGGAAAGGCTAATGTTGCATGAAAGTCACGCTATTGAGTTCGAATACCGCTTAGAACATGGACGTTCGTACGTTCTCAGTGTGACGTAATGTGTTTTCTTCTTTTTGGGTCCCCTAAATTGATGCATTGTTCTTTCCACTTGCAGAGAGGATATGTGGAAAAGTTCTTCATTCATCCGCACATGAAATAATCAGTGACACTCTTCACTTGCATCAAATTTTGATGTCATCTTATTTTACGTCAGAGTCAGTCATTACTCATGTGACCGCCACGGTCGCTCAGTGCTAGAGAAGTCAGGGGGCTCGGGTTCAAACGCCATTTTATCCTCAACTTATAACTTGTGTCAAACAAGCCCGTGGTTACACAGGAATTTTCTCTGGGTACTCCGTTTCCCCTGTGATATCCTAACAATTCTCCATTATCATCATCATCATCATCATCATCATCATCATCATCAATCATCCATTTATTAATTCATTCCGAGTGTAAGTGGATCCTCCCCCTGCATTCTGGATAGTATCTGATGAACAAAGTGGTCCATGCTTCTCGGCACTACCGACATCTATGAGCACGTTTGCAGAGTAGGGACGAATAACCACAAGTTAAAATCCTTGTCATTGGACAAAAAAATAAAATTTCTCGTGCATTTATTAAGTTTATAGACTCTAACTTGTAACAAAAAACTAGAAACAGTCTTTATTTCAAGTCACAGCACGATGGTAACCCACTCCAAAACACAGATGATTTTCTTCATGATTTCTTGTATTATGTAGAATAAACGGAGAAGTGAAACGACGGTGAAATGATTTCCTACAAGAAATTAAATATAACATACAGAATTGTTATTCTTTTCTTTGCAATATTAGTCAAAGTTGTTACTCCCACCCGCAAAATAATTGCACAGGAGCCTAGTCATTACAGCGTTTCCTTCTTAAAGAAATGTAGATCATTAGTTGTAAAATCCCCTTGTTTCTTAAAGGATTACCTGTAACTTGTTAACGCGTGTGAATTTTGGCACTGGCAAGGTTCAAATGAAATGAAAAGAACAGAAATATAGTTACAGTCACTTTATGAACTATGAATATATTTTAATATGTGGGCAATGTCACTTTTAAATGCCGATTTTCCTACACACAAAAAATATACTGAAATGATTACAATATACGACTGAATGTGTGCGAAGTTAATTACCTATTCGTTTGGAAAGACGTATGGGATAAAAAAATGACGGACTGCCATACCCTAAGTCCCTTCGGAGGACTTCGGTTGATTCTGAGAGTGTTTAGATTCACACATGAAGGAATTTCTTATGTACGACTCCGCTCCGTTTTTCCCTTGATTTGTTTGTTTGTTGCTTTTTGTCTGTTTATAAGTTAAAAGTGCTATGAAGAATCTCTAACGAAGATATATTCAAGGAGTAAATAGATCCTTTCCCTAGTCGTGTGAACCAGGCGCTGCCCAAAGTGGACGTAGATAAATTCACGCTACAGGAAAGCGGTCTTTGTGTCGAAGACTGTACATAATAAACAAGTTTTTATTTATAATACAGTACAGTGTGTACCTGGGTAATTGACTTTAAGAAACTTTATTATTGTTCATTATTGTAGGATATATACACACTACTGTAATTAAAAAAAGAAAAGAGATTCGGATAACACGGAAGGTCGAATAATCGGGAGTCTATTGTGTAACATGTATATATATATATATATATATATATATATATATGTATATTGTAAATAAAGAAACAATTTTTAGTCCCGTATCGTTTAAAGGTGGCAACGTTAAGATGAGTGGAGAGTGTTGGATGACGTAAGCCGTCCTTGAGTATACACGGAGCGCATGACAACGTTGTACTACTGGTTTCGTGATTAGAACACAGACTTTTCGAATTATATCAGTGTTTATACTATCTCAGTTAATTAGTGTTTACAATATTGGTGAACTGTAATGCCGACAAGAAGAAAGAGTCGTTGCATGGACGTTTAAAGGAGCTGGTGAAGGATATTGAAAATCCATATTTATGTGCTTAAGGACACATTATTACACGTGTTGTATGTGAGATAGAAATATAGGGAAATAAAACAAGATACGTACAACAGCACTGCAATTCCATGAACCACATTTATAATGTAAATCTGTTAAAACGGAATAAAGATAATGAACGATCTTCTACCAGTAACGAAGTTCCGGGTAAAAAAAAAAAATCGCAATTTTTTTAAGATTTGTGTGAAATCATGGTTCAGTGCAACATTCCATTCGAGGAACTCAATAATGTATATTTTAACAACTTTTTAGAAAAGTATACAAAAGAGAAGGTTCCACGAGCAGCAACACTTCGTCAAGGGTACGTACTCTCCTGTTACGAAAGTGCTGTGGAACATTAGAAGTACAATAGCAAATAAAATCTCGGTGTCACTTGACGAAAACACGGATGAAGTTGAACTATATGTTGGTAATGTTTTTTTGGTATACTCTCGCCAGACAACCCAGGCAAAACATTTTTGCTAATAAGTGAAGAACTACGTAGATAAAATAAATCACTTCACGATCTGCAGTATATTAGAAAAGTCTATGAATATCCTTTGACGCGAGGGGGCATTGTGATAGAAAATGTACACTTGCTGGTGTCAGATGCTGCACCAAACATGACGAAAGCAGACAAGTAAAAAAAATCGCAATTGTTTGTTTAAAGATTTATGTGAAATGATGGTTCAGTGCAACATTCCATTAGAGAAACTCGATAATAGCCTATATATTTTAAAAGTTTTTAGAAAAGTATACGAAAAATAAGAGATGCAATAATTAAAAATGACAAATTTGTACAGTTAAAATGTGCATTGTTAGAAGGATGTGCGCTGTGGAAACAATTATATATTTTAATGTGAGTGTACTCGCCCGGTACAGAACGCGGTCCCGGCTTACCAGTAAACATTAGACGGAACAACACCATGCACACGGTAAAGGGACTAAAATTGTGTCTTTAAAATTGTATTTAAACAATTAATATAAAACGCAAAAGAGTTCCAATATTTATACGATTCTTAGTTATTACAGCATTTCATCGTCACCACCGCTGGCGCCGTCACCACAATCACCAACAGCGGCAGTGGCAGCGAAATCCGAGCCTGCTCACGACCGTAGGTGGGTCTCTTCAAGCGACAGCGATCTGTCAGTATCTTGTCACCATGATTAAATCCCTCCTTTGGTAGTACAATCGACTATACGTAGAAGGGGCTTATTGACGTCACACCGTAGTTCCTCTCTGAGGAATTAGCATGCCTCGGAACTGCAGTACTGCTTTACTCCGACTCTCTTAATTTCTTAATCTTTTATTATAGTATATTTGTGATAAGACTTACGTAATAAGGTCCCCTTACACTATGCTACTTGCAGTGCAGTCTGAACAACTGACTGGTATCAGAAAATCGTCACGTACAGACTCTTTGACGTGTCAGACGGTATGAGAAATATTCAGACCGTTGTCCAAAAAGAGCCTCTTGTAACTCGTGAAGGGGAGAGGATGGTATTTTTTGGTGAAAAATGAGTAAATTAAAAAAAAATCTTTAAAATGCTCTGTGATACGTGTGGAATACATAGCATAATATTTTGTGGGTATTTGTGCCCTTATCAGATATTGAGACGCCATTTTTTAACTTCCTGCGTTATGGATTTTTAAATCACTCGACCCCTTTTATTGTTGTTTCCGGTAAATTGAATTAAAAAAAAAAATTTCTTTAAAATACTCTTTGATATAAGTTATGTGTGGATTGCATTGCATAACATTTCGTGGATATTTATGCCCTTATCGGATGTTGAGACGCCATTTTTAAACTTCCTGAGCTATGGATTTTTAAATCACTCGCCCCCTTTTATCGGTTTACGGTAACTTCATTTTTTTGCTACATTGCCAGACAAAAATGGATATAATTTCTGAACTATTAAAGAGGCATGTATGAAATATAGAACACACATTCTTTAGACTATTAGGAAACTTTTCTCTGTAACAGAATTTTGTTAATTGATTTCATTTTAAACCTACGTCCGTTTGTTTGCAAGAAAGGAATTCAGAAAAGTGTTATTAAATTTTAATCGTTTATTTTACAAACGTATGGACTAATATAAAAATTCTGTTACAGCCAGTTTGTAGAGCATGCTTTTGCAAGTACATTGCAAAAAAAAAAGGGATGAATCTACCTTTAAAAATGGTTTAGATATATCGATTTTAGTAAGATCCTGCATTGGGTATATTTTTTCAAATCTGAGCCCCCAAATATATATATTTTTTTAATATTTATTTTTGGTTGAGTTTCTACAGGTATAAGCTCTCTACATACAACAAATTAATATTTTACACCAAATAGGAAAAAAGTTTTAAAAATACTGTCCTCTCCCCTGAAGTGGACTTCAACGGCAGTACGACCAGAGGATAAATAAAGACGACGTAATTATTATAATATTTACTGGAATTAGTAGTTTTTTGCAATATGTTCTCTGTATAATGCACCATAGAGCCCCCGTAACTATGGCATAAAAAATATGTGAGAGAACTGATATAGGAAAGTAGAAACGTGGAACGTAGCATCCAGACAATAATAGCATTCAGACAAGGGAAAGGATCAATTTAAAACTGTTAGACGTAAGTACGAAAAATTTACGGAAGGGGATATTTAAATACAACGAAAGGTGACAGGGGATTAATTGAATTCCTACAATTGCATGACATTTTTATGCAATACTGTACGTGATCGTTATTGTGAGCATGGTTGGGATTGTAAGAATTTAAAATAGTATTTTGATGTTTCTTTTTATTCCTTTTTTATATATTCCCCACATTTAAATTTAACAAGGCAGAGCCTTCTCGTTAATTATTTGTAGTCTCAAGACGAGACTGCAGTAGATAGTCGAAACGTTTCACACATCAATATGACGTCAATGATTTCTTTGAAGTTGTAATGAATAATAATAATAATAATAATAATAATAATAATAATAATAATAATAATAATAATAATAATAATGTTTGTATGCATCTGAAGTCTGATTAGTGTAATATGTAACTAGTCGGTGATGTATACAATGGAGGGGGAAAGGAATTGGCTACCTTACCTATGATCTCCTGGCCTAATTGCCTCATAAGTAGTGCCTTGCCCCGACCGGGAATCGAACTCGGGCCACCTGGTTTCGCGGCCAGACGCGCTAACCGTTACTCCATAGGTGTGGACCGGGTTAATCTTGAATAATGATGGATTTGGGTAGCAGATACGAGAGTTTTGAGAGATACAAATGGGTGCATACCAGTAGACAGACAAGTCTCTGTATTAATGTGAAATTGGTTGGCTATATATGTTATTGTTATTATTATTATTATTATTATTATTATTATTATTATTATTATTATTATTATAAGATCTTTGTCAAAGAACTTTGCTAGAGTCGACCTGGTTGGCGAGTTAGTATAGCGCTGGCCTTCTATGTCCAAGGTTGCGGGTTCGATCCCGGGCCAGTATCGATGGCATTTAATGTGCTTAAATGCGACAGGCTCATGTCAGTAGATTTACTGGCATGTAAAAGAACTCCTACAGGACAAAATTCCGGCACACCCGGCGACGCTGATATAGCCTCTGCAGTTGAGAGCGTCGTTAAATAAAACATAACATTCTAACTTTGCTAGTGTAATAGCAGCCGTAGCTAGCTCGCTTACCCCCACCATAAGGTTCTTACTATGAGCTACGGCGCACACAAGCATTTGGAGAGATAACGAATGACCTATACCTACCGATATACACGTACATCAATAAAATAACGTATAATGCAGGTAAAACTATCTAAAGTGTATAAAGCACAAATAATACTTGTAATTAGCTTAAGTGTTTTCAACAGTTCGTTTAGCCATTACTTTTACATGGCAAATGTGAGGCTTCTGACAGACTGTTCGTTCCTCGGGCATATCCTATATCAGAGTAAACTGCGCTGATGTACAAATTACTTGGCATTCTGTTGTCTTATTAGGTACAGCTGTCAAAAGAAAAAGTGGCCGCTCTCCTGAAACAAAGTTCCCTTGGGGTATCTTCGCTACAATTCGGAGACAGGCGATGTTACATGTTGTTGGACCACGTTGCCTGATATCTACAGTTATAATTGAAGTATACTGTGTGTTATTCGATAGCATAATGGTAGCGTTCAGGCCTCTTATTCATGAGGTCCTGGTTTCGACTACAACCTACTGCTTTTTATGTCCTTTTTTTGTTCTGTTTTTGAGAGAGACAAACTAGACATAATGGCTCCTTTCTCTTTTATGATTATTTTAGTAATTAACATCAGGTTCATTAATATATTATGCCATGACTTTATCATTATCATTATGATATTGTGGCTGCAAATGGAAAGAAAAAAGATTTTATTCTCAATAAAATATCTTTCGTGGCATAAACATAACAAATTTACTAGCGTCGGCCTTAAAACATTCAAACAATTAAGCGTTCAAAAAACAAAACAAAAAGCCACAATTCAATATTTAGACTATCTTCCTCTTATCTCGATCATCTTGCAGTCGAGTGGGCATGGAATTGACTAGTCTTTGCAAATAGCGATTGTTCTTAGACACGATATTCCAGACATTCTGAACATACACACATAAATGTTCTGTCCATGGGCAGGTCTTTCATTGCAAACCCAGCAATCTCCAATCTTTCCTATTTTCTGCCTTCCTCTTAGTCTCCACATATGATCCACATATCCTAATGTCGTCTATTATTCTTTTCAACCAGAGACCCAACCAATTCCTTTTTCTCTTTCTAATCAGTTTCAGCATCATTCTTTCTTCACTCACTTTTTCAAACACAATTTTATTTCTTATTCTGTCTGTCCACTTTACACGCACCGTTCTTCTCCACATCCACATTTCAAATGCTTCAATTCGTTTCTCTTCATTTCGTCGTAATGTCCATGTTCTTTCCCCATACAATGCCACACTCCACACAAAGCACTTCACTAGTCTCTTCCTTAGTTCTTTTTCCAGAGGTCCGCAGAAGATCCTTCTTCTTCTATTAAAAGCTTCCTTTGTTCATGTTTGTAGTTTTCTTGGGAAGGATAGGCCTAAATGCGGTAACATCCCGTTGCTTTCCGCACACCACTATCTCTTTCGCATCTTATTAAATTCCAGAGGGCCCAAGCGTGGAGAAGAGGAGAGTGGATTTGACTAATTGGGCCCTCCGGACTTCACCGAAAGTCACGGCAAGGGTTAAATATTAATTCTATCAGGATGTTTGACCCGGTCAGAGACCGGGAAATCTCAATTAGCCTTTGCCCCCCGCATCCTGGACTAGCTTCTACGAATCATCAGAAAATCTTAGAGTGTGATTGGGCCAATTTTTCCGAAAATGTTTCCACACTTTTGCTCTCGTAGCTCAGCGGACGAACGTCGGAATTTAGATGTCAACGTCTCAGGTTCAATTCCTCGTTACTCCTTTTCATTTTATTGTGGTTCAAGATAGTATAATGTAATAATACGAAAAGAAAAACTAATACCAGTATTATGCAACTGGATTTTTCCAAACCTAATATTAAATTTATGTTATTTATATCGCTAAAGAACGATTACAATATAAATAACTCGAATATTATTTATACAGTATCACTAAAGAACGATAACAGAATATAAATGATAAATATCGGTTTGTTTAATTAATATATTGCGAAAGAACAATAACAATATAAATAACTTGAATATTGTTTTATAATGCTAATGAAGGAAAACAGAATATAAATGATAACTTGAATATTATTTAAATCGCTAAAGAACGATAACAATATAAAAAACGTGAATATTATTCATATCGGAATTTCACAGATTTATTACAGATGTATTTAAGAAATTGTAGAAGAATAGTAATTAGTAACAGTGTCCTATTTATTCTTCTTGGAGCCAAATTTGTAACTTTTAAAAGTGTGGTTACTATGTTGAAGTGTACGTGTTGTAACGGATGCTTGATTTGTTATGTATGTGAGTCAGTTATGGGATGCTTGATGTCGTCGCAATGTCGTAATTATAGTTTGATTGTGTTTGTGTGACTATTGTGTATTAATTTATGATGTATGGTACGGAAAGCTGCATATTTGTGTTATAGAAGTGTTACGTATGTGTGTTGTTAATGTTTTTGTATGTTTCAAATTGATACCTGATATTTGTTTTGCAATCGCAATGCCTAATTTAGGGATTGTTTATGTTTTGTTTACATCGCGTAAGCTAATTTAATTTTCTTTTCCATTTCTCTTTATGCTTATCTTTTTTGTGTATAAAACTATAGCCCTAACATACATATGTAAAATAGGGCTAACCCCCATTGGAGATACAATAATAATTATTATTATTCATATCGTTATAAAACGATAACAGAATACAAATGATGACCTGAATTTTATGCATATCTCTAAAGAACGATAACAAAATATAAATAACGTGATATCCATAAAGAACGATAACTGGATATGAATGATAATTTTAATATCATTTACATCGCTAAAGAACGATTAAAAAATAAAATGAAAACTTGAAGAAGGCCCGAACCCACGACCTTTGAATCATTACACAAGCACTCTACCGCTGGTCTACGAGGCGCAGATATGGAACACTTTCATAGTTCCGGAACTGCTTGTACAAGCACATGCATCGTGTAACATCGCCGCGACCCGAAGTGGACTTTGAAAATATTCGCTGTTCACGAGTGCGGCCACTTTTTTTTTTTTTTTTTGACAGCTGTACGTGGTGCGTACTAACAGCAATCTTGTGTTAGGATGTATTCTTTAAGTTCCACTGTACGGTATACTGGTTAAAATGGGAAGAAAGAAGACAAATCCTGCATACCGATATTTTGAGTACCACATCCATGTGCGTAATAAACAACTGCATGCTTTCTCCTCATCGCAGGAACTTGGGCAGCGGGCAAAACAAAGTGATAATGCTGTTAAGGCCCATTGACAATGAAAATTAAACATAACCGTAATATAAACACAGAGTTTGCGCCCAAGCTACCAAATGGGATCAGTTACAATGATTCACATAAGCACTGACATAAACATTACCGTAAGACGTTAACATGGAAGTTTGCAAACTCCAAACTTTCATGCTTAAGCTTACGTGATTTGCAAACAGAACACAATCGTAGAGGGCTGAAGTATACGACAGAATATGAGGAAATGGCGTCGTTATTATGTTTCCATGGTTACCAAGTATGTTTGCTGTTATGTTTATGTTCCCATCGTAAATGATTGTATGACTTCTTGATTTTACTGTAACGTTAAGTTAACGCTTACGTTATCTTTAATTTATATTGTGAATGAGCCTTTACTCGAAACTAATCTTCAATTAACTGCAATTCCTTCTTATCGCATTATAAAGTTTTCTAACTATAATCTTTAATTGAATTATTGTGTAGCCTATTATTTGACCCTCAGTCGTTATCAGTACCTAACCTTATAAGATACCGATATCCGACATACTTATTGTATCAATAACAATAAAGGTGTTTAATCACGACAGTTATATAAAGGTAAAAGCATACATAGGTAATATTCGTATATAAAATCTGTGTTATGTCTAACAAGGTACATTCGCGAAGTGCTTGACTGATAATGGTGTAAAATCAAATACGATGGAAAGGTCAGATGTAATCAATGTTTATGGTACCAACTGTAGCTGCCCATAGTACAATGTTTATGAGCCTTGATAGATATTGACATAGTAATGAATACGGCAGGAAACTCATCTATAAATAATAATTATTCTACTAATTTTAGCAGTCCTTTAATAATATACTTAAACATGTTTGTGGGTGTTGATGTAGAAATACATTAAGCACACACAACGACAATAAGCACATTGCATGAAAGATGCATAGCTATCTGCAGTTGCGAGCTGAGCAGTTCAGGGTCCCAGATAACATCGACAATATTGAATATGGGGGATAAACACATACTTACAGGTAACAATCACTCCACCTGGTGCAACTTCCCTTGTTCAACCGTTGGATGTATACTTTTTTCGTCAATGGAAGAAGTTCACCAAACGTTTTTGTGAGAGAGTTTTACTCGACAACATTGATATTGACCTCCAGAGCCGTAACGCTATCATCAATCTACCTGCACTTATACATAATCAGTTCAGCGCCCCCATATTCACTAACATGATTAAGCATGCCTGGGAGAAAACTACTTTTCCAGTTGAATGTGATGCCTTTGAAGCTCCTGACAATGTTATCTGGGACAGATTCGAGTTGCTCAACTCCCAACTGCAGAAAAACATCATTCATGCAATGTGCTTATTGTCGTTTACTTTAATTCTGTTTCACGGATTTCTACATCAACACCCACAAACATGTTAAGTATATGTAAGGACAGCTAAAGTTAGTAGAATAATCATTATTTATAGACGAGTTTCCTTCCGTATTCATTATTACACCAATATCTGTCTAGGCTCATAAATAGAGACGAGAATTTCACGCACTATAAAATCCCAAAATATGGATGCATTCATGCACTGTCAAACCATGAAACATGCACGATCAGGCGAAAAATACATTAAAATATGCACTTTCATTTTTGTTCCAAATTTCTTATTTCACTTTCCTTTTCTTTTTGCACAGTTAACAATTAACAACATTTCTAAATTGGTTTCTGTGAGGTTCCTGAGCTTGTCAGTCAATATGTTTTTGTAGGCAGAGAATAAACTCACTACATCGCAAGAAGTTATGGGTGCTAATTTCAATTAAACTTTTTCTGTTATTTAAGTTTTTTTTCTTCTTCAGTCCTGATTCCTGAAGCTAAAATATAGGACTTAAGAAACGAGACACTGAGATGTCCACTCAGAACCTCTAAAATATGCATTTAAACTGAATAGATGTATATTATATGCATGATTAAGCTAGAAATTGCTTAAATATGCATTATGCATGTTTTCATCCCCAAAAAGGCCAAAACCTGCAAATATGCACGAAAAAATACACATATTTGAAACCGGAAAGTAATGAAATGGATAAGTACCAAGTTTGAGCTATGTCCTATGTTCCTATAAGAACATGCATTTGCATGGAATTCTCGTCTCTACTCATAAACATTGTATAATTACCACTATGGGCAGCTACAATTGGTATCATAAACATTGATTACAGTTGAACTTTCCAACCTATTTGATTTTATATCATTATCAGTCAGGCACTTCGCAAATATACCTTGTAAGGTAAATTATTTCGGTATTCCACCTCTACTTTCAAAATTGGCCTTAGTGTACCGGGAAGATAGATTCCTGATGATGATGATGATGATGATGATGATGATGATGATGATGATGATGATGATGATGATGATGCAATTGAATGAATCTGGCAAGTAGTTCGCAAAAGCATTTTCCAAAGCACCGTCTTTGTCCATCATAAATTTCACTTGTTTCCGGGATATGAATTTGAGCCTCCGACGTGGACGGCCAATGGGCTAGTCGCTGGGCTAACGGCTGCTCTATTCACTAATGCTAATCAGATCAAGAAGTCTCTGCGAATATGTACAACGTATAAAATGTGATTAGAAAGCCTACAAACGTGTACTGCCGTTGAAATGTTGTTCTATGCGGACCAGACAAGATTCATCCATCGTTACGCGTAATCCCGGATTAGGTTGGTCCCCTTGACAGAAATTACCCGCCGACGAGGGAACGGACAACGCTGAGGTGGGTTGCCATGACGACGGGAACAGGGAATTCCGCTTTTAAGATATTAAACTTGCTCCCCAGACTACAGGTTTTTATATCATCGTCTATCAAGCAAGCTCGCAGGGGTAGAAACCTGCTGCCTTAAAATATCCCTAAAAAAAGAAAAGAAAAAGCAAGAACCAACAAAGTCTTAAAATATTGTATAGAGCTCGGGGTTTTCTATTGTAACGTTGGAAAAAGGAAGCTTTTACCTCGTACACGGAGCGATGGAAAATGTGATGTAAAATGAAGACCTGTCACAGTCGATATGGCCGCAGGATCGAAACCCGTTACTCTGATTTACAAGTTTAGTCCTTCGGTAGCGCGGCAGAAATGTTCTTGATAGACAGCGGGAAATAAATATTCTTCTGCTTTCTTAAAAAAATACACCAAAGTGAAAACTAACGGTGACTGACATATGATCATCCTCGGCAGCCTGACAGATGCCATGCTTGTCTCTGGACCCACGGTTTGCGGACTTAGTTTACTCAAGGGCAAGAAACTAAAAAAGTCCCAACTGCTGCATCCATCGAACGAGAAATTAAAGCTGTTGGTCTCACTCTGAAGATTTACTACATGTAGTTTACTCATTTTTCGTGAAAAACGTAAAATAGTATTTAAAACCAACCAATACTCCATTATCAATTCTGTAGTGCTCAGGAAAAGTGGCACAAGTAAAAAATGTTAATTTTACAAGAAAAGGAAAAAAGTGTCTTCACACTGGTTTAGGTCGATCTGACTTTCTTCTGTAGGCCTATGAATATTATTCTAATGGGAGAAATACTTATGTCTCTTTTCCTAAGCGAGCAGATGTTCCGTGTTCTCAATAAACTAATAATTTTTTTTTTTTTTTGTGGAGATTGACTTATGCCACTTTTCCCAAGCATTGCAGAATTACTGGTAAGATTTATCAGCAGGCTTCGGATCCGGGACACTTTAGCAACCAAGTGCGCACAATTTGACTATAGAATTCCTTGAACACCGTAGACAGACATACTGTGAATGTAATCAACGACGTCAATGTGCTGCGTTATATTCTGCTGTTAATGGTACAATCTCATGACGGTGGAAAATGAAGTAGGATACATACCTCACAAGTTTTCATGTCCCTACGTAACGTTGAAGGCGTTAGCGTTTCATTGAACATCTATGTACATATTTGCAACAAGTTCGAAAAAACTGTTCATTATGAATTGAAAATGCACTGTGATGTCCTGAGTTAGTTTCGTAGCGAGATACGGAAGAATACTGTACCTTCGATCACGAACGGACTGTACAATATCACACGGGTAAACAAAACTGAACACGCCACTTCACCTCATCTGTACTCCGTTGCTGTAACTTCACTTCATTCTTAAGTTGTCTCGGATCCTAAGTCTGTTTACCAGTCTAGCAGCAATTGTGGAAGCGTGTGGTAGAAAAGAGTATGAAAATATAAATTCATAATGTTTACTGATTCAAAGACTAGTGTCTGATTAGTGTAATATGTAGCTAATCGGCGATGTATGTAATGGACGGGGAAAGGAACTGGCCACCCTACCTCATTACCTCCTGGCCTAATTGTGTTATAAGTGGTGCCATGTCGGTATCACTTGTGAGGTTCAGAGTTGTCTTCAGACAGTTGACTAAACAACAACAACAAAGACTATGTATGCAACGAAACTCACCGATATTAGTACACACGTTGAAAATGGTTGTTAAATAAGTCGAAACAATTTGAAAAGAGAAAATGTTTGAATTGTCAAATACTCTGCACTGGAAACTTCCTCAGCAACTTCATTAAAACTGTACATCAAGACAACCAATTACATAATCTAGTACATGGGCGTTAACATATTATTGTCAGATAACATTTTATTGATTTCTAGATATTTGTTAACTTATGGAGGATTCTGCACAATTTGAGTTTTTGGGGACAAATTTTCACATACAAAGAAAATGCTGTGTCAGATTAAAAATGATAACTAACTACAGCAGTCTTTTGCATTGGAATTTCGTTTGACTGCTCTTCGCTAAGACATCTATTTTATCGTCATAGCCATGTGTCCAGCATATGAGTATACGTTTGATGTGAAGGGATTACCAGTCTTAAGCATAATAGCCTATCACTCTTCAAAGAACCAGAGTTTAACAAGAGGTCATCTAACTCTTACACTAAGAAGCCCCGATGTCGAAACCCTGTAACACAGGGGTTGAGGAGCAGACTGCCAGAAACCTGCGTATCAGGAAACACGGCAGGTATTTCAAATCTTGAAATATGTAGTGTTTAATTTGCAATCGCTTATCTCACGATGCCATATTAGCTGCACGCTTATAGCCCTACAAAAATACAATCGGCGGGATTCGTAAGAGCGAGATGGCATTCTTGAGAGGTGAGTCTCAGGATTCGCCATGAGTTCATTTGATATTTGCCTTACAGGTGGCAAAAATCAGAAAAATTGACAATGGAACTTAAGTTCCGAAGAATTTGACAAATACGTCTGCTATTAAAATTACGTTATAGATGGCCACCCGATAAATCCAATTAATGGATGGGGAAACGGAAAAGACATTTTAAAGATAGGCGAAAATGCGTCCTTGCAAGGGAAAACGGGGCTGAGAAGAGATGTGTATGTTGATTCCAAGCCTATTGTGGCACTTCTCTCACTCCGATTTTCGTCGTTCCATTGAAGGAACATTAGATAATTTTGAAGGAGAAACCAAAAAAATTGAAGTAACTTGTAGTTGTAACAGTAGCCATACACTTTTAGTCACCACTTTCAGTTGACGCATTCTGTAGAAACACAATGATGATAACTTCATTAAAGGTTTATATATAAACGGCCAACTGCTCATGCCCTTAACCGGTCTGTACTGGAATCTATCTTAAAGCTCTAAACTTGATTATCACAAAATACGTACTCGTTTTCCCGTTCGCGACGTACTAATCTCATACTTGGCACTCACCAGCTATGCAATGCAACTTCTGTACCTTTAAAAATGCTGTGATTTAAGCGACGGGAACGCTATCCCATAGTTCACCAAGAGAGGTAAGCGTGTTGGAGTTGGAGTAGGTGATAGCCCGAGGGATGGGGATCTTGCCTCGTTATAGGCGCCCACTGACAACCCACGTGTCGCCCGGGACTGACCCCGGGACTACTACGCCCAGACTTTATTGCCTGCGCTTATCGTTTGTTTTGAAATATTGTTGGCCAGTTCACGTCATTACACGCAACAATCACGCTCATGCCCCGTGAGATTCGTGGCGCAAGCCCTTTCATTTCACCAGAGCTTCATTATCGCTGAAGCTCTAACATCACGCTACCCCCCCCCCCCCGGAATATAGTCGGCAGCTCAAAAAGGGCGCACATAACAATCCTTGGTCAGGAAGCGAAGCCACGCATCGGATCAGCCGGTCCGGGATTCCACTCATTTGCGTAGTTCTATTCTTGCAACAGGCCTAGACTAGGAATAAAGGGAAAATATAAGGATACTCCAAAAATTAAATTTCGAGATATTCACGAAAATACGATTTCGGCAAGTCTATTGCCGAGAAAAAGAGCATTAGGTGAACAAACTGTGTCAAGATACAGATGAAGCTTATATTAATGTGCGTGACATCATACAGAATGTCTCAAACATTTAGGGTCAAAATTCTATATATGGTAGAGGACTGTAAACTGAGTATTTTGAGATAGGGAACCAATGGTCGAAAATTTGTTTTCATTTAAGGTCAATCGGTATTTTGTGACATCTAAAAACTTCTTTAAATTCAAGTGATGTTCAGCATAGCTGTGCCCACATAAGGTTACACCGTTTAAATAAGCAGATGAGTTCCTTTAATTCTTCCTTTTTAATTAAGCGTCCCGTTTAAATTTTTCAAATTTTTCTGCAACATGTCCCGTTTACATTTTTCTGCAGCATTCCCGTTTAATTTTTTCTCCAGCATGTCCAGCGCCGAAAGTCACCGCTGTGGCTGAGGTGTTAGCGAGTCTAATTCCAAACCCAGCGGTCCCGGTTTTTTTTAATTAATTTCTATATCCGGCCAGAGGCCATTTTCCGAAAGATTTCTGTTTTTTCAGGTTTTCAGTTTTACTGATTTCTGTTTACTAAACTAACACAAACACAAAACCCATGCCCGAGGCGGGACTCGAACCCACAACCTTTCGGACCAAGCCGTAGAGTCATATGCTTCGATTCCCGGTTAGGACTAGTTCCCTGGGTGAGTTTTTCGGGGTTTTTCCCCTCACTCCTATGAATGAATATCAGGTAAATTTATCAGGCAACTGGAACCCCACTCATCTTCGCCACTTCCTTTTCTCCCCCATCATCCTTTCCTCATCGTCACGTTTCTAGTTTTTCAGGTCACTCTACAGGCGGTCTCCCGGAACTACTGGCTCTCTCGACCGGCCTCCGTGGAATGTAGCTAAGCGACGTTCATGGCTTCTGCAACGAGTACCAGAGGCGGACCTACTCGGGGAGGAGTTTCGCCTCGGACCAAAAGCGGCACCTTGGGGGAAGATGCCGAAGCAGGAATAGTATATGGGTTTCTGTTGGCTGTAGGGACCGGTCGTTAGAGGGTCATGTGGTTGGGTTGATGCGCGTAGGAGATCTGTGGCACGAAACTCATTCCATATCGAGGGTTAGCGCAATAGATCTCTACAGGTCGCAGTGCTGGGCCATCCGTGCCCCCCTCACTTGAATTCCATTCCAATTCCATACCCAGTATTTGCCCTTACTGGGTTGAGAAAAAACCCAGGAAAAAACTTCAATAAATTAACTTGTTCCAACCAGGATTTGAACTCGCTCGTTTCACGGTCAGACATTCTAACCGTTACTCCACAGCGGTGGACCGAACGGATGTTCAGGAATAGATTTTCAAGAGTTAGTAACAAGTTAAGTGAACTTCTATTGTGTCACAGTTCGGGATCGAACCTTAGCCGCCTTAATCATCTGCCTCCATATAATCCTATCATTTGCGCTAATATCCACAATCTGGTTTTAAGGAACGTGTTGGCATCCTTTGCTACTGCATTAATCCAGTGATCCCTGGGTCTTCCAATAGGTCTTATACCTTCGATTTTACTGAATAGTATTTTCTTGGGTATTCGGTTGTCTCCCATTCTAATTATGCACCCTGCCTATTTTACTCTTTGTAGTCGGATGGCAGTGGCTAAGTCCTGATCTTTATATAGGCTATATAATTCATTATTATATCGTATTCTCCAAATCCCATTGTCTTGGACTGGGCCATAAATTCTCACGATTTTTCTTTCGAAGGTGTTGATTATATTGGTGGCTCGTTTATTTAGAGTCCAGGTTTAACTGCCATATGTTATTACTAGCTTAATCATAACTTTATATAATGTGATTTTAGATTGTCGGTGGATATCCCTTGTCTTAAATATAGATGTCAGTGAAGCATGTGTTTTGTTGTTCGCTGCATGTATCCTTTTTCTTATTACATTTATTTCTTCATTGTCTTCAGTCAACCAGCATCCTAAATATTTAAATTGATTGGCTATTTCCAAATTTTGAAATACAATTTCAAACTGTTCAGATTTTCTAATTTTCCTTCGGGTAGTAATCATAACTATTGTTTTATTTGTATTTAATTGCAATCCTACCTCCCCTTCTTCAATTTTTAATCCCTGGAAGGTTTCTTCAGCTCTCATATGGGATCGTGCCATTATTTACTCATTATGTATTTAAAAATAGGCTTAACGACTATACTAATAGACGGTAGTACATTATACACACTACGTATAGGGTGTAATTGATATTTTGTTATTTGAACTGTTTTATCAGTGAATAAGTTTGTTGTGTGAGTGATGTGTGAAGTGTGTTTGTGTCAATGAAGTTTTATAATTTATAGTGGTAGTGCAAACTTTTTGAACAGCGAAATGTTTTTGAAGTGATACTGAAATCAGGATAGTATCAGTGAAATGTGTCGCAGTTCCAGTGCAGTGAGTGAGTTGACAGGGAAATGTGTGTAGTGTTGAAAGGTACTTGTGCATGTATGAACATAATATCATACTCGTGGGTTTCAGTTCGAACTTATGGTTAAGATACGAATTAGATTTACTTTTAATGTTATTTTACGTGATCATGCTTCATTTAATTTGGGACACTCATTATTAGTATTATTATTATTATTATTATTATTATTTTAATTGTATTTTTATTAATTCTGTTTATTATTAATTGTCTTTATTGAGTGCAATTAGTTACCACTGCCACCGGTTATTTACCCACTTGCAGTGTGAATAAATACATACTGACAACTATTATGTTAATATCGTTTGCATATCCTACAATCTGGACCATAAGTTAAATGAACAGTTCTAATTGAATTTAGTTATATACTATGCTGCAAAAATTCCACTGCATAATGTAAATTGTGGGCGAGGATTTAGTTGCATGAATCTTGTAAAAATTGAAATCAGAGATCGCCTTTGAGTAAAAAAGAAAGTTACCACTCAGCTAACAATAAATATTGAACGGCTTAATCGTGAATAATTTAATTTCCCAAGTTCTTTCAATGTTTGCAGTGCTCATAAAAAGACGTAGGCCTGTACTAATGTGATCTAAATTCAGCAGTAATTGATTATTATAAACACAGGTCTAATTACGTATTTACATATACACAGAGTATGGTAAGAATGTTAAAAGTAATAAAACTCCAAGAAACATAATTACTTAATTTTTGCTTCTCCATATCTTATTAATTTTAACTTTCTGTACAATAATTTACAATGTTGCGCAAACTTTTCGCAATTTGCAGAAATAGACCTGTAATTTTTCAAATGATATTACTCAGATGTAAGTACGTTGTAAAAACGGGTATTTCGAGTTCGTGTCAGGCCTGGAATTTTTCATTCAAAAATCCATACTAACACTTGTGGAGGACAAGGTCTCAGTTGGGTCTTTTCTTGGAGTTCTCCTGTTTCTCTATAACAGTCATTAATAGGGACCGGATTTTTATGTAATATCAAGGTGTAAAATATGTACATATTTATGTAAAAAAAATAAGCTGAATATATACAAAAATATGTAAAATCATTAAAATATTTCATATCAATATCTGCGCTGGTTTGTATTGTTAAGCCTAGATATTTGTAGTCTGGTACAATTTTTAATTTTCTGTTCTTCATGACGATTTCTACTGTTTCTGGTGCTCTTCCGCAGTTTCAGACTATCATCATTTCTGTCTTATCCACATTTATATCAAATTTATTTCTATTGCACCATTTTACCATGATGTTTATTGTTTCTTGTAACTTTGTAAGGTCTTTAGACCCTACTACTATGTCGTCTGCTTATGTGTATGAGATTATTCCGTCCTTGATTTTTACAATACAGAGTAGTTGTATGAGAAATGTTGCCTTTTGTTCATTCATATTTACAGTGGGCGGTAAGGGGTGAGTGCCTCTTTTACTTCCTGCAACTTAGATGTTATGTTTCTTCCCGAAATATATCCTTTCTCGGGTAGGTAGAAAGGCTTATTTCAAATTGTAAAATTCTCCAGCAGCAGTTTTCTTTTTCCTTTTAAAGAAGTAAAAATGAATAAAACCCCTGAATATGTAGATTTATGTAATACCAAGCCATAATATGTAATATGGGGTAAATATGTAAAAATATGTAGTATCAAATTTTAATATATTAATGGTAATTACAAGATTCGCAAAGATTTGTTATTTATATACGGTTAGGTTCAAAGGAATATAATGTGTAATTACATAAAAATCCGGTCCCTAGTCATTAACATCACTCCGGGCGATCTCCATTCCAGCTGATGTGCACAGCATTTCTCTGATCACTGGTTGATGATATTCGGAGTAGACTGCTTTAGGAAGATGTGGAGATGTCTGCACGGAACTGGGCTGCGCAGCGGACCTTAGCACAGACAACTGGTGTGGTGAGAATGCGCCTAGCTGGGATTGGTATGATTAAATTCTCTCCCCTCCCCCAATCAGCACACAATAAAATTTGTGAATTTGGAGAGAAAAAATTAAATATACCTATTAGACAGTGATTCTGCAGAACTGAATTGACACATAGGTCATTTCATGCAAAAAAAAATATGTTTTGAACCATGATGTCTCAAAAGTTAAAAATATTGTAGTAGGTTATTTTGTATGTTCTATATATGAATTTCAAGCAATACTATATTTATATCTTTCATAGTTTGGCAGCAATCAGAATTGAAAATATTGGTTTAACAAAGAACACGGTTTCATTCATTGAAGTTTTCTTACTATGTAAAGGAAGATGGAAAAGTGATTTTAATGCCATTCGAAAAAGGAGAGCATTGTTTATAAATGCCCTTAAAATGAAAAAAAAAATATATATATATAATTTTTTTAAATAGTTACCCACCGTAAAATAATTAAAAAAATAATAAAACACAAAATGCAATTCATTTTTACAGACGAAAAAACATGTTTAATTCTTTAGGGTATATTGATTCCACTGTGAAAATTTCAGAAAGTTGACTTAAATATCATGTCAGTTTTTAATAAAAATAACTCACCGGAACAAAGGAGCTCAACAGGTAGGCTCTCCTGTCGTACAGAATGTTGCGCAATCAAGGTCAGGGAGACGGACGTTTGAGATTACTCATCGTTATGAAGTCTCGCGAACGCTGCGACCGGCACACATAGCAAGCGATTTTCAACCGTCGGAACAAAAATTAATAATTTTATTTAGTTATCCACAGGTTTTTTGAGATAAAGTCATAAAATTGGGAGATGGATTAGAAATAAGATTTTCTTTAATACGAATGAAGTTCGCATGAATTTAATTTGTTGGATTCGAATATAAAACTATTTCTTTTTTTTCAATGACGTGTTTTTATGAGCATGCCTTAATATTATTCGGATTAGTCTTTAAGGTATTAAAATATAGTTATTCAGGTTTACAATGGCGTCTGTTTAGTTTCCATGACACTTCATATAGGGTGTCTAGAATATTTTAAATGATGCATAACATGTAACTGCCACCCATTTTTCAGTCATTCGTATGACTAAAATATTAATGATATGGCGGTCATAGTTGGCAGTTTAATTTATTTTCATAACAACATTATCATATTAAAAGCCCAAAAAAAAATTCACGACATCGCTGGCATATTCTTAAAATTTTGTGTGGAATGACCCACATTACGTGTAAAATAAATGTTATTTTTTGTTTGTAAAATGAGCAATAAGAGAGCATGTGTCATTAAATGACTTTCACTATATGGCAGTAAATTATCTACACGAATTACAATTTTAACTGCATGTATTTAACATATTAGTACATATTTTTGTCTTTCTTACAAATAAAACAAGGTGGCTACGTGGTCGCGCTTCCCTTAGAAGGGGCAGTACGAAGATTCGTGGGTTCGAACTCCCACTTCGGACATGGTTGAGCCCAGGCTAGGGGAAGCGCACATATTGTGTCAATGTCTAGTTTGTGGTACAGAGAAAAACCATTCGCTCCCTTATAGATACTGATGTGCAAGTCCTAGGACAACGTAGACCTACAACGAAAATAAATAGGTCTAAACATGTTAACCTTAACTGCATATTAAGAAGTACATTTTGTGCCTTATATTTTGCATTGTAACATTTTTTCGTATCACGTGAACTCGAACAAACACATAGTGAAAGAAGTGAGGAAATTTGTGAACTTCGGTGTTGATTACGGAACAAACAGCTGAACAACGCGAGTAATGTTGTGTCAGCACTCGCCATTGTAATCCACAATAAAAAATCTTCTAGATAGCATCTTAATGAGAAATTCGAGATCTTCTGGATGCGAATTCTCCATCATATTGAACTACTACCTTCCTCGCTATTTCTCTCTTTTCGTATCTTTGAGAAACGGTTAAACTCGTTTATATTCGTATGTACCACAATAACATAGTGCAATCTGAAACGATGCGAAATCATCTGAGGGTCAACAGTCAAGCGTTGGTCATTACCTGGCAATTCATTGCTGGTTTAAACAACGAAACCACGTTTACTTAAATTTATGAATAAAAATACATGTTTTTACTCAGTATTCACATAACTTAAGCCTAGTATAATATAAAACACAAATGTTGATTTATTAGCTTATATTCATTGACACTTATTTTCTTTTCAAGACCATAACCGGATGCACATTTATAAGGTTTTCAGGACATGAACTTCCGGGTCCTACTTGATCACGATCCGCAAACGTGCGAGACACCCTATACCTGCCCGTAATTACTCAAAGAAACTCCTCGAATCAATTCGACTTAATTGGACCAGGGCGCTAAGGGAGTCGGGAGATTATCCTTTAATAATTGCAACCCGGAGGCGAGAACTGTCCAATTTGTTGAAGCGACCACGCAAGGCGCAGCTGCTACACGAAATATTAAAAAAGAAAAGAACGTATAATGTACTGCATATCCTCGTGGTGCTTTCTAGGATAAAATCAACAAGCAGCAGTAATTTTACTTTGTAATGGATATCAAATTAGCTTTTCAATAATGAAATAAAATCGATTTCGTATAATTTCATATTTCCATGGAAACTCAAATATACGTGCCATAACATTAAACTGATTCTACATTGTTTTATTTTCAATCTCCATGTGGGCTCATAAGTTTGGATTAAAGTTAAGCCCAGAAAAATACAATCTATTGTAATGGGACATCATATCTGCTTACACCTAACCGCAATAATCTACCACACATAAAGCCAAAGAGGAAATCGAAGGAATATTCTGAAACCATTAAGAATATTGGCTTCTTTATGGGCAACGATCTAAACTTTAATAGACAGATAACATAATAT
Organism: Periplaneta americana; assembly: GCF_040183065.1. NCBI lineage: Eukaryota > Metazoa > Arthropoda > Insecta > Blattodea > Blattidae > Periplaneta > Periplaneta americana. The sequence continues at coordinate 94,064,028 of NC_091122.1, read as the reverse complement.
ACATGTAATAAAATATTCTCGTTGCTCCATTGTTTAAATGATATGACAAAATGTATGCCAATCTGTATGATATTTGTTTAATTTTATTATTATTTTAAGTGTTACTAGCATTATATGTTGCTAATATTTATTGTATTTATATGATGCATGCCACCTATAAGATAAAACATTGTAATAAATATAAATAGAACATTTTCTTAATTAATAAAAGTGTATATTTCCACATAAATTATTTCTTAGCATAGCCACAGATACACTTGATTGTACTTGTCACTATCTCTGTCACTAGAGTGTTCTTAAAATTTATATTTTCCCCGCCATTCATAAAATATTTTGATATGATACCTCTTGCTCCAAAGGGGAGATCTATAAGTGAAACTTGATTAATATATTTCAGTATTATTTGTATTTATCCTGGTAATAATGAACAGTTTGACTCGTAGACACTTTGTTTTTCAGCATTAACTTCCCATGATTGTATGAGAAGATTCGAAGAGAACGTCAGGATGTAGACCTTCGGCTCTCCCCTCCTACCAATAATGCGTAACACAATATCAATATGGCGGTTGCTGTCGTCTGCGATACAACTAACATTTTTGTTGATTTTCGAGGTCGTTATTTTTTTTCTGATTATTATATGCTTATATAAGTTGTGTTAACTCTCGCTAAGTGGTTTTATATTTTATTTTATCAGTCTTAGTTATTATTTCATTATTGCTAATATTTTTGTTTTATTATTATTAATTATTTATTAATTTGTATTACTATCTTTGTATTATCTCCGTCACTGTTATTCTATTATTATTATTATTATTATTATTATTATTATTATTATTATTATTATTATTATTACTATCATCAACATTATTATTGATGTCTGTAAAATTTATGTAGACTCTACTGGACTGTACCCGAGCACGAGCATATGCTCATTTCGGGTATCTATTCATATGTACCATTTAAAATGTAAATTGTGAATAAATATGAATTTGAATTTGAGTTATCCTAACAAAGATCCTTATTCAGACGTTTGTGGTGCCTCATTTTGATTATTATGATTCCTTGCTGACAAATGTAATTCATAACCTAGCTGAGAGACTGCAGCGTGTTCATAACACGTGTACAAGATTCATCTGCAATACTTGCATAGTCTAATATTTGATAATGTAATACTTTCCTTTGAGCTTCTATCCTGAGTTTACCTGAAGAAACGAAGAATCATGCATCTATTGACACCGCTATTTAAATCCTTGCATCCCACTTAAATCCAAGTAGCAGCACGTTTTCAGTTTCTCACAACAGTACGAAATCAGAATCAAGCATTTCTTTCTATCCCTTATTACACAACGTCATCATACTCATCCTCCTATACAGTATACACCCGCTAACTCATGGATCCGAGACCATCGTGGCTTGTCATGCAGTGAATGGCGGCAGACTATCAAGATGACAGCAAATGTTTCTGCAGTTAGATCTATACCGGAACGATATCAAAACGATCACCTCTGTAGGCGCTGCCAGAGAGATAGAAACCCTTGCACACGTTTTGGGATCCTGGTCTCACGGTGATTTATTAAGGAATATGCGCCATCACAACATTCACTCCATTATAGCTGCAGCACTAAGAGATCATTACTTCAAGGTTTTCGAAGAAGTCCACGGCCTAGCAGAATATGGAAGCCACAGAAGAATCGATATAATCGCCTTTAAAAGCAAAAGCAAAGGTTATATTATTGACCCAACCATCAGGTTTGAAAGCCATCAGTACCAGCCTTTAGAAGTCCATCAAGAAAAGCAGAGCATTTACACACCTACCATTTCATATTATAAAGAAAAATACGAACTCGACGATATGGAGGTAGTGGGCCTACTCATTGGCGCTAGAGGAACAATCCCAGGCTTCCTAGCAAAATTTTGGAAATCTCTTTCCCTTCCAACATCTATTTTAAAACAACTAACTATTGCCACTATCAGGGGTTCCTTACAAATTAAAAAAAACCATTGCTATTATTTACTTTAATTACTGAACTTTTCAGAATTTTTCACTGTTGTAAACTTTAATTGTCTTTAACTGAACATTATATTTAACGCATTATACAAATTTATTATTATTATTATTATTATTATTATTATTATTATCTGGTATGCTTTCTCTACGGGCAAACTCAAAATTTGAGGAAGCAAAAATAAAAATAAAATTGCCTCGTCTCTGAAATTCTGTATCAGGGAGTACTGGACGCTACCGAAATTAAAAACATTGAGTGATTAGCTAGGAACGTAATTTTTTTCTGTAATTTATCGACAACCATATGGTGCCTCAGTGCTAGAGCGCTGGAACAGCCTTATAAGCCAGAATGCCCGTGTTCGAATCCTCCTCTACCCTGAATTCGTAACTTGTGCCGAGCAACCCCGTGGTTCAGGCAACACAGGTTTTCTAGGGGTAGGCCTACTCCGGTTCCCTTGTGATTCCCAACAATTCTCCATCATCATCGTTCATTACGAGTATAATGTGGATCCACCGTCTGTGGTGTACTCTGGTTAGTTTCTGACGAACTAAGTGGTCTACGCTTATCAGCACTAGAGACATCTATGAGCCGCTCACAGAGTCGGGGCGAATAACAAGTTAGGGCACAGCCGTTGGGAAAACATATATATATATAGCCTATAGCCTACTGTTAAGAAGTGTTGATTATAGCCTTCGTCCCATTAATTGTAAATTGCATTTGTTGTTTATATGGACCTACTTAGTTGCCATTTTTGTTTAGTTATTTAAATTTAAAGATAATATATATATATTTTTTACTAATGACCAGTACTTAACTGTTCATCATTCTCTCATATAGAGCCAGTTATGTAGACCAATTTACCGACAAAGTCGTTGCACACCCGCGATGAGACGAGATGACTGTGGAGATTTGTTGGGAGCTCCCGGAGAAAACTCCTGTATTACCTGGGCCACGGGCTTGCCCAACACAGGTTATAAATCGGGGGTACATTGGGGATCGAACCCGGGTCCAAAAGATTATAAGCCCAGCGCTATCGCCACTAGACCACCGTAGCGACTTTAATGGATAATATTAATTTCGGTATTAAGCTTTGTTTAAAAATATATAAATTTAACCTTTTTTAATGTCTTTTCAATTTTTTTTTCTTTTATATTACTTTAAGTTAATTATAATTAATAATGTTCTAATGTTATATTAGGCCTACATAATATATTGTGTAACTGAACGTTATTTTTCTTATTTCGTTAATTAGCTACTAATTTCGAAGTTTTGCACATGTGCACATGTACAGTCTTAGACACAAAAAATGACCGCTCACCTGTAGCGTGAATTTAATTTCACTTCGGGCAGCGCCTAGTTCACATGACTATGGAAAGGATGTTTATTTTGCACCTAATTTACTACTTGAATATACCTTGGTTATAGATTTTTCATAACACATGATCTATAAACAGACAGAAAAAGCAATAAACAAACAAAACAAAGGAAAAACAGAGCGAAATCGCACATAAGAAATTCCTTCACGTGTAAAACTAAGTTCTCACAAAATCAACTGAAGTCTTCCGAAGGAGACCTAGCGTATGGCAGCCGGTTATTTTTTTGTGTAAGACTTTCCTACATATTTCTGGTGGGTGGAAGGGAAGACCCGATGGACTTAACGCCGTCACGTGACAGGCAGACGGACAGACAGACAGACAGACGGGATAGATAGATAGATAGATAGATAGATAGATAGATAGATAGATAGATAGATAGATAGATAGATAGATAGATAGATAGATAGATAGATAGATAGATAGATAGATAGATAGATAGATAGATAGATAGATAGATAGATAGATAGATAGATAGATAGATAGATAGATAGATAGATAGATAGATAGATAGATAGATAGATAGATAGATAGATAGATAGATAGATAGATAGATAGATAGATAGATAGATAGATAGATAGATAGATAGATAGATAGATAGATAGATAGATAGATAGATAGATAGATAGATAGATAGATAGATAGATAGATAGATAGATAGATAGATAGATAGATAGATAGATAGATAGATAGATAGATAGATAGATAGATAGATAGATAGATAGATAGATAGATAGATAGATAGATAGATAGATAGATAGATAGATAGATAGATAGATAGATAGATAGATAGATAGATAGATAGATAGATAGATAGATAGATAGATAGATAGATAGATAGATAGATAGATAGATAGATAGATAGATAGATAGATAGATAGATAGATAGATAGATAGATAGATAGATAGATAGATGGGCGGACAGACAAATAAATAAAGGAAAATAAAATAACTGACCAACACTTTAACAATCTATTTTTGTATTAGACAGATTATAAATATGGCAGGTGTTAAATAAAAAAAAATTGTATTATTTCATGTTTCCACAGAAACCAAACCAGTCATTCAACTATGGTTCCAAATTAATTTTGTATTGTTTTGCGCTTTCGTGGAAAACGAAACAGTTGATGAACAATGGAACCATTTGCATTTTATTTTGTTTCATTCTTCAATGGAGACAAAAGCAATAGACCAACAATGAAACGACATTATTTCGCATTGCTTCAGGTCTATATGGAAATAGAGGTAGTGTATAAACAATCAATTGCCATCGAAATACATCGAGTGTTAGCGAGCTGTACTCATGTTCTAGGGCTGCGTACGGAGATGGGATGGAATCCCGCTTGGACTGATTAACTGGTTGGATTTTCTCAGAGGTTTTCTCCAAATGTGAAGCGAATGACGAAGCTTTGAATTCATCACACAAATACCATCTCCGTATTGCCAGATCCACAGACATTTGGTAACCGCGTATTTGATGTAGCGTCGTCTAATAACCGATGAAAAATCAATGCAAATGATTTTTTTTTTTTATGTTTCAGGTTTCCGTAGAACCGAAAAATCTAATCAATATATGAAGAAACTCGGTTTGTATTATTTCATGTTCCTATGTACACTGGAATTGTTATGAAAACTAAAGTGATAGGTTATTTTTCATTAGAAGCATCGATCGCGCCTTTTTACAGAAAGAGATAAATATTTAGCACAAGTATGCCGAAATGCGCACTTCGAAGAACGACCAATTACAGACATTATAGCGTTGTTGCTGTAAACTGCAATGAAATGGGAGTTGTGAACTGCAGCTGTAGTCCAGATGTTGGAGCACGCGTACCAACTTACAGAGTTTCCCACATGCAATATAAATTACCAGAATAAGGTTATGTGGCGGGAGTTTGGAGTAATTCAAGGAGTCGGATTATGTCATCTTCGCTGTAATATTAACCTGCAGTCGTATGTCACGTCACAGAAGTTTCATTTCTCAGCAGTAACCTAGCAACGAGGCACACATAGCAACACACGAACATGAATACCGAGAATAACGCTTCTCTCGTTTAATATGAAAATGTAGTAAGAAAAAGAAAGTGAATGCTGATCAATAGAGACCGGATTTTAAAGGGAATTCCTTTTTTTTATTTCAACATGAAATATGAAATAATTAATTACGATGTTCAAAACCATCTTCCACCGAAGAAATTATGTGATTTTGACTTCCTTTTTTTTCCCCCCTTTTTAGTCGATATTCCCTTCCCCCCCCCCTTTTTAAAACATATTTTATTTTGGCCATTTTTGACAGAATATCGCAAACATTTAGATACTTTTCCTAAATTTTTTTCCGATAGGCCTGTAACTTCCTGAGCAAGCGAAAATAAATATCGTTCTTCTTCTGATTCTATACACTGAAAAACTAATAAAGTGTGCTGATTAAGAGTTCAGGATAAAAAGAATGTTTTCACTTCAGGTTTCAGTTGATGTTGAGCGGTCATTTTCTGTTTATAAAGACATTCTGCATTCAAAGAGGCAGAATCATATTGAAACATACTGAAATGTTGAATGTGATCAAATACAACACTTTCCTTATGTTGTGAAGCGATAAATATAAGCTTGTCTGTGCTATGTGTATCCATGAGTGTGCTGAAGTGTGTTTTCAATTAAAATAACACCCTTTTGAAGGAGTAATATAGTTCTTTTTGAAGTCCTTTTTTGACTATATCAAATACAACACTTTCCTTATGTTGTGAAGAGATAAATGTAAGATTGTGTGTGCTATGTATATCCATGAATGTGCTGAAGTGTGTTTTGGGGAGTAACATAGTCCTTTTTCAATTTTTTTTTCTGGCTATAACTTTTTCTTTTTTGTCCTTTTTGATGAAAAATTTTCCTTTTAAAATCCGGTCTCTAGAGATTAAATATTGTGAGATACGTACATAGAGGACAAATGTGTCGAAAGTAATCTTTGTCACCGCTCACCGGCATATCGTTCACAGAAAAATACTCAACTATGACGGGCTAAATTTATACGAAGTTTACCAAACTTTACTGACAAAGATTGAAGTTCTGTTGAAGTCAGTCAATTCCTTTTTTATATAAAGGTTCACAATCATGGATCTACGTTTCCTCCCTGTCCTCTGTCATCCATTTTATTCCAGAGCATGTTTCACATTCAGTCCATTTTTTCAATCGTCCAATCCCATTCTTCATTGTCTTGCTCTCGTTCACTCGATTTTTCTTTCTCTGATTTCTTTGTTCATTTAATTCGGAAACTCCTCAAGTTATGTTCGCCAATTCTTTATTTCCTTCAATTCTGCTCTCCCCCCCCCCCCCCACCATCAGTTTGCTTGTCAGCCCTCCATGCACTGCAGACTGTTCGCTTATTAGCCTATATCCTCTCTCATACATTCCATTCTATTTCTTACTTTGTTAAAGAACTTTGTAGTCTTCCACAAGACGACATGTAGACTTTCCAGTCTCAATTGAGACGCTGGGCCGCAGAGATATCAGTCAGCCGTAAACAGGGAACTTGGTGCAGCGAAGAATAGCTGTTCGATTATTTTGCCTAGAGTTCTCAATATGGGAGGTTTTCCTTCGTACTGAAAATCTACAACAAAATATTCGAATTTACTATTTTTCCGAAGAAACCCACACTACAGTGAGGGTCAAATAAGAACAGTTCTTAAAGAGCAAATATTGCCGTCTTGTCAGTGTTGCCAACTGTTACCAGATATCACACGATCCTAAGTACTAAATGACTTATTTACTTATCTTACTTCATGTTGGAAGGTTATTCTAAATAATTCAATAATTTGTAACATATTTTCGTAGGCAAACTATATGGAAAAGGGATTAACATGTCAAGTATTTTGTGTAGCAATACGAAATTCATTGGTTTGACTAAACAATTGACTCACGAGACCTAACCTAAAAATGTATTTTGTTTGACCACATGAAATTATTAGTACTAACTCCGAAAACTTACCTGACTATAGTCTTGAATTATAACCACAACGCAACACATAAAATAACTATTATGTATTAATATTAATACTGATATTAATTAATTATTAGTATGTTCAAATTTCATTAGCTTCCAGTAACCGGATCAGAAATCTAGTACAATTTTAATTTCATGTACCGACAATTGAGGCGTTCCGTAAGAGAAGGACGAACCAGCCAAGTGTATCTGTAGAGATAGATAATAGATGTTCGACGTATTTTACCTGTAAATGAGATAAGGGCGAATCCGCCAAGGTCATGTCTGTAAATAATGATAATTATTTTGTACACTGAAAAGCGAATACCTTTATTGGAAATTGCAATTAAATGTTCAATTTATTATTCCAACTTAATAGTGATCATAGATGACATTATGAATTCATCAATATTATGGGAATAATTTGAAAACATTAGGAAAAGCAAAGGAGGTAGAATGAACTCAATAGTGGCAGACATTAATAACAATATAATAATAATAATAATAATAATAATAATAATAATAATAATAATAATAAATAAATAAATAAAAACACTTTATCGCACTTTGATGTGAGAGTTACAAAGTGTCTGAAATTGTTAATAAACAAAAAATAAGTAGATGCCTGTCATGTTATTACCCTTGCTATCAAAAATAATCTCACTTGTTCTGGGAACAGAGGTGCTAATAATCCATTACATCATCTTCATGAAGATGTTCCTCTGAGTCGGTCACTGCTAGGTTTCGTACTAATGTATGATTCACCATTGTTCCTTTTAATCTTAGCTTGTAAGTTTTTCCATTTTTCGACATGCCTCTGACGTTTCCTACAATAACCAGATATGCCTGGTTGATTATCAATGTCACTATTACTCATAATAAGCTATTACAATGTCCATAAATACATTTAATACGGTTGTACTCGTCTGTGTGGTTACAACAACACTGAGACAATGAATGGCGCGCGCCTTCAGGCGGAGTGGCGTATTCGCCCTTCTCGTACGGAGTAATATGAATATTATGAACCTGTCACAGGCTACGCAGTTTCTCCAACCTTACAAACAATGATAATTTCGATGTAGTACGGGCGAGCCCGCCAACGTCTGCCAGGCTTAAGTTGCAGATATGTGTCTTAAATATTCGGAGGAGTAAAAAACACAAAATTCGACCCTTGGCGGGCTCCCTCTTCTCTTACGGAACGCCTCAAATATTGTTGATATTTGTCTCAGCTGCCAACATACCAGTTAAAAAATCACTACCATTTGTAGTATTGTCAGTATCGAAATTCGAAACGAAGTTGGCGAAAGAAAATTCAACCTGCAAACTAGAAAATTACCACAATCCACTAGCATATGTAGTAATAGGGTATGAAGTAAGCTGACCCGGACTATATCAACTCTTTTAAGGAACCATGGCTCCAGACCTGAAATCTCGACTCTATTGGAGAACGTGGTAACCGTTAGATGATTGGAAAAAAAATCGTCTTCGTAACGTCGCTCAACCGTAACGTCATTGTTCACGTCCTCTGCAATACTTGTTTGTTCGTTTTCGTGATCCACGCTCTAGAAGAGGGCCGGCAAGGACATCCAAAATCATTAGTTCAAAATACTTTTCAATTCCATGTACGGAGAAGTGCTGTAAAGGAAAGTTTAACTGCAACAAAGTGGCTGTCAGTAGGAGATGTAAGACACAAGAAAAAAATTAGCATCAACAGGATTTGAGTACCCATTTCGTTAGGCTCCATACAACACTTGTTTTGTGTTTGAGACGGATCTCCATGACTCTTTACTCTTCATCATCTACACTTGCACAACAGATATAAACATTGCCTCCGACCTCACAGATTATTCTAGATGTCTACTAGTAGAGATAGTGTGGAATTCCTCAAATGTGTTCGACATTTCACAGGGCTTTCATTTGAAAGCTTCTCACAAGCAAACATTCTCATGGGAGCAGATGAAAAAGTTAATTTTTCTTTCACCAATAATGTCAAAAGATGTGCTTATACATATTTTGGCCACTCGACAGCAATTACGAGGACCGTAAAATATAAGTTCGCCAGGGGCTGTTAACAGAAAGAAAACACAGTTTCATTGGAAAAATTTATTGGAACAGACACAGCAATTGTTGAGGTAATTTTCAACATATGAGACATTTGTCACATCATGGGATCGACAGAGAGGTGCAGACAGCTGTCAAATGCTGGTTCCGATCCCAGACGGCTGACTTCTACGACACAAGGATACAAAAATTGATCCCATGGCATGATAAATGTCTCAATGTCAGTGAGGGCGCAACAGTTGCTGTATCTGTTTCTTCCATGCAATTGTGTTCTTTTCTGTAAACGGCCTCAGGGAAAATCACTTTCTGGACGGCCTCGTAATTGCAGGAGTTTCCAAAATTTGTATAAGCACTTCTTTTGACATTATTAACATGGAGAAAGAAAAAGTTTTAACTTTTTTATCTGCCCCAATCAGAATGTTTGCTTGTCAGTCTAATTAACTCTTTTAATTGATTTAAATTTAAACAAAAACACGACAATTTAGATATATTACTGTTCATTATAGCAGAAGAGAATATAACTACAAAGATCATTACTAATTACAGATTATTTGAGGTAGTAACACAAATTAATATTAAGAAATATTATGGCGGTATATTATAAACCTGTACTTGAAAGATTTAAAATAGGATAGAGGATAATAAAAGCTGAAGTTTTATTTATGTTATTTATGTACGGTTTTGATATTATGGCAATGCTATGTAGAGGAGTCCCAAAATAGGCTGTATTATTGTATAGTCAACAATGGAGCACTTTTTGAAAATTTAATTTAATAAATTTTATTATAACTAAATTTAGGAAATTAGACTATTCAAAATAAACTTTGTTTTCATCCTACAACCTACAGACAATAACAAGAATCCAGGTTATAGGTAAAGATTAATTTTAGTCCTACAGAATATATGTTATGGTAACAATTGAGATTAGAGGAGAAAAACTCGATTCGGCGCCGGGATCAAACCCGGGTCCTTGGTTCTACGTACCAAGCGCTCTAACCATTGAGCTACGCCAAAGTTCAATTCACAGTCCCGGATCGAATCCCCCTCCTCTAGTGTTTTTCCCTTTGTAGCTGACTCCAAGTTCGACAAGTATGTTGACATTTATATTAAGTCAAGTGCCATTATACAAGGAGCGCACTCAATTGAGTGACTTGGTAGCCGGGATTCCACAGTAATATGCACTGTTCGGCGAAGAACCTGCAGAATATATCTGTTATGGTAATAATTGATATTAGAGGAGATTCGATCCGGTGCTGTGGACTGAACTTTGGCGTAGCTCAATGGTTAGAGCGCTTGGTACGTAGAACCAAGGACCCGGGTTCGATCCTCGGCGCCGGAGCGAATTTTTCTCCTTTAATAATCAAGAAACCAGGTTACCAGAAGACGATGGAAAACAAATAATGTGAAACAAATTAATGAGATGTGTAAACAATTGAATACCTTTAAAATGTTAAGTATCATAATATAGGAATGCCATTTGAAATTTCGAAGGCTGGTTGGGATATGAGGGGGGAAAACTAAAATGCAACTTCCCCCCTCAATATCTAAATAGACGTGCCTTTTGTTTGAATTAAATTTAATTGAGATAAAGTTATTTAGACTGGGAAGTTTCGAAATTAAAGCCCAGTATTAGCCTATGATATGTTACCAATCTTTCTCTACATAATGAAAGGTGTAACATATTTGGCTTGAGTTTGCTAATAAAAAGTAGAAAGGTTACTTAACTACCAGTAAAATGAACATTACATGTCTTTTAGTTGTTTATTTAACGATGCTGTTTTAACTACTAAGGTTATTTACCCTACTTATTCTGTGAACAGTGTGAAATAGTGTAAATACGTTTGATAATGTAAATAGTAAAAATAGCATATTCTAGTGTACATAGTGTAAAGGGACTGTCAGACATTGAATACGTACTTTCAAAAGCCGATTGTCAAAAAGACTGCTTTTCCTCTCTAGAGTGTGATTTTTCTTCAATCTATCGATTTTCTAGAATATGATTTATATTTATAAAATATCAATTTTCCTTCAGTGTGTTAATCATGTCTTTGGTCCAGATTATCTCATTTAACACTAAATTCTAATTGTTTAACTCTTAGAATTACAATATGTTAGTACTGAACATATCTACATTTCGCTGTTTCTATAGTAGTAATAATAATAATAATAATAATAATAATAATAATAATTATTATTATTATTATTATTATTCCATTGTTTTCTGTATTGTTGTTATATGTATTTAACATGTATTTTTATACTGGTTCAGTGAAAGGGAAGATAATAAGGCCTTAACTCTGTCAGTAAAAATAAATCAATTTAATAAATGAATAAATAATTAACATTGTAGGAAAGACCATCGTAGTAGCAATCTTTATCACTAGAATGCAATCACTTTATGGACAATCTGCGACGTCTACTTCTGAATCATGAATGAAACGGCAACGGCAACACAAACAAGATGCAAGTATTGTCTGATAGTACTTGTGGCACGCGTCAATATGAATATAGTCTATGAACAACTAACCTTATCTGCGTACGGGGCCAGGATACGGTCCCTAGCAATAAGTTTCCAATCACTGAAATTATCAAGCTCATGAAATGCATGACAGCATGAGTATTTTAAGCTTTCACGGTGAATATATTCAGAGAAATATGAAGTTTTCCATTTAATGTTGAGCCATAACATCTCGGACATTTCGAAATTATCCACAGCTTCCATCATCAGGGTTACGCCGCCCAAGAGCCGAAATGATTGTCTATACTACTGGATCCGCTATGTCTGTTGTAGCCAGACTTAATGTATCCAATTGCTTAGGCCACCCTTCAGTTCTTGGGTGACATAATCATGACTGGACTTGTTAGTACTTCCTAAAAATCGGATGTAGTCTTATAAGCCTCAGCACACAGTTATAAACCTCTAATTCTTCTTCCGACCTTATTTGCTTTCAAGATCCATCCGATGCAGAGTAGGGAGCTCCACCTGCATTCCTTCTTACGTAGTTGATAAAGTGTATAAACAGATCAGGTCTCGAGTTTTATTAACTGAAACCCCCCTGCCATATAAATGACGTTGATTACAAAATGTAAAGTGTCGCCGTGCAGCGACCAGACGAAAAGTTAGGGAGCACGGTCTCTTGGGACAAGAACCAGCGCTGCTTCAACGACAAAAGAAGGCGCGTCTGCGTAATCGGTGTATATAACCTATAAAACCACTCGTATAAATAAACCCGCCCGACATTCCGGAAAACAAAAGACATCAGATCGCGCGTCAGTAATTATTGGAAACTTTGTGAAATAAGACGGCACAGCTGTAGGGAGCGACGAGACGTCTAAATATACCGCAGGGATGCCAAATATGAAGCCACGCCTGCCAACCGACGCGCCTCTGCCTGCATCTGTGTAGCTGCTGGAGCAAAAAGAAGAGGCAGGGTTATCGTTCCCCGGGTATTCTTGCCAGGGCTTCAATTCTCTTCATCGGCATAGTTACAACGCCTCGAGTCCCTGCGAATGAGAAAGGTGACAGCCCCTGACAGTACCACTGCCACGGCAACCACGCCTGCATGACTGGACTGCACTGACTCATGAACACCCCGATCTCGGTGGTCTACTAGTCAGCAAGCTTGCTAATAGATCCAACGTTTCCGGATTCAAATCAGTCCGAGACAATTAGTCTACTTTCTAAATGGCGATAAAAGTCCCATGTCGTGAATTTATGAAATGTAAGATAACCCTGTCCCTATGACACGGTTCCAACGGTTCCTCGCTCCACCATATTTTTGTTTTTGCATAAAGTACAAACTTAAAGGCCTACATTTCATTCCATTATATTACATTACATTATACTCCACTCCGTTAGATCCTGGCTTAGTTGCCTCATGAGCGATGCCTTATTGGGTTCAGACCTGTCTTCTAACAGTTCACGAAACAATATTATATTATATTATATTATAGCCTATTATATTATATTATATTATATTATATTATATTATATTATATTATATTATATTTATTAGAAACTTTCCTCAATAGAGGATTTCCAAGAGGACAAAATATACTCTAACAATTGTGTGACTGTATAAGGAAAATTAATATTACATATACAGGGACATCATTTTATTTTTACTTCAATTTTTATTGTACCTGAGTTTTTCAATGTACTTCACTTCCACCCCATCTACTAATGAAGTTCAACCGTCCTCCACACAGATCCAAGACCGCATATACGGTCATAGTAGCCTTACGGTCAAAGTAAACAATACGTTCCAAAAATATGTTCGCGTTTTCCAGTGACGAAAGAGCTTTCAATATTGAATCATTTTCACACAGGTACTTTAGTCCATTTGCCTACGTCGTATCCCGATTTCCCCCACCAGCTTTTATTCGCCAGCTAGTGGCTGGGCTGTCTTAGCTCTTTTCTGAGAACATTAATTTCTGTTAGGAACTGGACATCTACGTAATATTATACAATTGTTTAAAATAGCTTAAATAAAAGGGGCTCGTTAAGTAATTAACTGTCACGTGATTTCCTCCCTTTCTACGACCCTACGACATAACCACTTGGACGGCCAGTAGATAGTATGTCTGAGTAATTTTATCTTTTCGGATCGGGCAGAAGTGAAGATTGAATTTACAGTACGTAAGGTACACTTTTATAGAGTAGGTACAGAATTATTTCAACATGAGTTACTAGTACGAAGGACGAAACTGGTAATTGAAATTAGATACAATAGTCTATAGTGCGATAATACGCAAAAAAATAACTGAAGCCTGTATCGAAATGAACAGCCACTATTTTCAAAAGTGTATTTAAATAAATATCAATATTATGATTATTTTTTTAATTTTAACTTCATTCTCTATATTGTACGCTAATGTACTGTAGACAGTATAATATACACTACATAATGAATACGTCCACATGGACAGCTCAGTTCGTGAGTAAAATACTCATTGTTAATACTGTACTGTATTTTGATTAAACAATAACATAATGAAAATTATTAAACTTAAAAGCGCGATATTTCCTAGTTTACGTAAATGGATGAACTACTTTTCTTCCCTCCTATACCTAGTAAAGTGATTTGTTTGTATTCTACGCCAGTATCATCGAACTCCAGTAGTGGAAGGCGGTGCAAACGGCGTTGATCCAGAGGTATAGCCAAGTTAATATTAAAAATGTTAGTAAAAATAAAATGATGTCCCTGTACTCACGCTAACGCTAAAGTGCAACCCGGGACACAAGTCCGCTGCTACCCGTAGACAAAGTTTGTGGTCGAAAATTCAAAGGAAAATAATTAAACTCACTCATATACTGATAGTCCCATTCGCTCATCTGTCACACACGTTAATTTTCATTATTGCTTCTTTTTTTACAATGACTGAAATGGAGAACAGAGGGAATTAACGGGGAGAAAAAAGGATGATCGTGAAAATTCACAACACGGTATACAGTTACAATGCAATTAAGCAATTTAATTTGTAACGGGAGATAAGCAATTTGTGTCAAACAAATCGACAATGAAGAGACGATATGCATGCGTTACGTTGCATTTGTGATAAGTGATAACAATAGGTCGAAGTGATAATCTACTGTATCTGATCCACTGCATCTTCGTTGGAGAACTGGCCGTCAGATAAACGTTATCGAGGATTAGTTGTAAATTTCCGCGTATTTACACGAGTGCGTCACTTAGCTATAGGTTATACAGAGATAAACACGTAGCGCAAGCTCAAAGCATCATTTACTAGTCTACGGAGTCAAATAAACATAGCTAAATAATAATAATAATAATAATAATAATAATAATAATAATAATAATAATAATAATAATAAAGTCATTAGTCAGGAGAAGGAAATAAACGAACGGAGAGAGGAGAGAGGAATTGCGTAGTGTCTTCAGGTGTACTGTAGGAGTGTTAGGACTTATGATTTATGAATTACGAAACACTGAAGGTCTCCAAAGCCGTACTCTTACCCACGACACTTTGATTTGGAACCGTTAGGATTAAGAGAAGTTGCCTCAATAGTCCGGTACTAATAGGGATATCCTGAACTAGAACCAACAGATGGCGCGCGTGTACTTTGAGGGATGCGCTTTGCGTGTGCATTTGTTTTCCAATATATAAACATTGAGGATTTACGTAGTGTATTACTATGTTAAATAATCTTAAAAATAATTCAAAATGCCGAATTTTTGTTGTGTTCCTAGATGTAAAAACCAGAGAAAGCTTTTTGCCTTCAATCAGGTCCCGAAAGATTCTGAATATGTGCTTTAAAACAATATAACTAATTAAATTGCGCCTATTAAACAAAAAGAACTACTTCAAATAAGGAATTGCTGGCTACAGTTTCATTTTGGAAGAAGGCGAAGAAAAAATTTTTAATAAAAACAACGCAACCTCGACAGAAAGCTATGTTAGCTTAGATTGTATGCAGTACTTGGAGTTCCCGAAGTTTACGACTGCATTTTACAATGGAACGATACTTGGCCTACAGTAAACTCTCGATTAACTGGACTGTTTATTATCTAGGACGATCCGTGGTGAAAAGAAATATATAGGCCTATAAATAATATAGTCTATGTAACTTACTGAAACCATGTTTTAACTTCAAATTTTCAAAATCATCATACATAATATTCAAAACTGCTTGTCCTTAACCTACAAAACGCACGAATAGGCTAATCGTGATACTACTGCGATCATATTGTATCATCCTATTAAAAATTGCATTTGTTCTTTCTGCAATTAGAGAAAAAAAGTACGAGGAATTCAAGCCCCATTGACATTGGTGGCTGCATATCCTGTTTATCACTTACGGTACCTACTGAAAATACTTATGGTTAAAGAGGTAATATTCACCTTCGACAAAGATCCTTCTTTTTCTATTCGTGCACCTCGTTCTCAAAGTTTTCATGAACATTCAATTTACTCGTATCTATATTCTGCATACTGCAGATTTTCCCATCCATCTCTTATGGGGAATAGCTCAGTATCATACAAGTTTACGCTATTATTTATTATAAATTAAATTAGATTATGATGTAGGAAAATACTGAATTATATTAAATTATACTATGTTATACAAAATAATTACAAATATCATTTTGACACGCACAGAAAACCAACAAGTAGGAGAATGTAATGAACTGTAGCATATGACATAATATAGCCCTGTGCCGCATGGAACGCTCCTGCCATCTAACGGTGAAACTTCGCATATGATATCCCTATACCCAACGACACGTGATTCATCTAATAAAAGTCCCTAGCGCCCACTTTATCCATCACAAATTCTTTCATGACCTAAACGAGAATAAAACTCGGGTCGCCACGGTGGAAGTCAGACAAGCTGACCACTCGGCCATAGGCTGACTTCCACGTGATTAATTTGGTGCTGGTAAGTTAGCAACACGGCATGGAGACACATTGCAGTTGGTTGATTTGTAACCGATATGAATTAATAACAAGGGAATCTACAACAGAGTACAGACACCCACATCACTTTGATAATTTGGAACCAATAGGAGTTCGAGATACGTAGTTACCTCTGTAATACGGTACAGATAATCACGACAATTAATTTGGAGCCGGCAGGGATTTGGAACTTGTCTCAATACGGTACACATGCACTCACGCATTTAGTAGATTTGTAACCAATAATATAGAATTATAGATCCCCTGCAACACGGTACAGATACCTAAGGCACTTAATTAATTTGTAATAAGGCACTTGTCAATAAGTTATAATGTCCTGGACATTTATGTAACCGATAAGAGTTAAAGATAGCTGCCTCTGTAACACGGTACAGATACCTACAATATTTGGTTGATATTGAACAAACAGTGAAGTGCTTTGTGTACTGTGTGGCATTGTATGAAGCAGAAACATGGGCATTACGACGAATTGAAGAGAAACGAATAGAAGCATTTGAAATGTGGATATGGAGAAGAATGGAACGTGTGAAGTGGACAGACAGAATAAGAAATGAAGTTGTGTTGGAAAGAATGAATGAAGAAAGAATGATGCTGAAACTGATCAGAAAGAGAAAAAAGGAATTGGTTATGTCACTGGCTGAGAAGAAATTACCTACTGAAGGATGCAATGGAAGGAATGGTGAACGGGAGAAGAGTTCGGGGCAGAAGAAGATATCAGATGACAGACGACATGTGGATCACATGTGGATCATATGCGGAGACTAAGAGGAAGGCAGAAAATAGGAGAGATTGGAGAATGCTGGGTTTGCAGTGAAAGACCAACCCTGGGAAGAACACGTACGTATGTATGTATGTATGTATGTATGTATGTATGTATGTATGTATGTATGTATGTATGTATGTATGTATTGAACAAATCCATAGAAAATTGGAAAACTGCTTTCACAGGATAATACAGGTACAGTAACTGATTAATATAAAACCAGTATAAATTAGACAATTTTCTCCATATTACCGTAAGCTTAAACATAAGCACACATTGTTGATTTAGAGCCGGTAGCAATAAGATATAGTTGTTTCCACAACACGGTACAGATATCCGCGACAGTTGGTTAATTTGGAACCGGCAGGAATTAGACACTTGTCTTCACAATATGGTGTAGTTATCCACGATACTTTGTTGAATTGGAACAATATGATATTCGAGTTAGAAATAGGCCTCTATATATTTATCTCCAAAACACAATACACACAACCACATGTTGTTGATTTAGAACCCAAAGAAATTAGAAATAGTTGTCTGTACAAAATAGTGCAGATATCAAGATGTCTGAATATTGGATCCGGTAAGAATGAAAATGATAGTTGCCTCTATAATATTGCAGGCCTACATATACCCACAACACTTCGATTTTTTGTAGCCGGTAAGAATTAGAAGCAATTGTCTTAACACGGTAATAGATACCCACACCACGGGGTTGAATTTTTATTAGGTTTGTACTTACCATGTACTGGAGATCCACACAGACAGGCCATTAGCACCGCCACGGTCAAGGTACCCATGATGGTGCGAGACACTACAGCTGACTGCTCGCATCCATCACTTGAGGACCGGTATTGTTGCTTATCAGCGAGCGACACAAAAAAGCACTTTACAACGCGCGTACAAAAAATTAAACAAACCACTAGAAAAACGTTCGTATCAAAATCTTCTCCTGCAAGACTTCACCGCGTAGCCGCTCTGCGCATTCCAATCCAGCGGTTCTGAAAAGAGAGAGCACAGAAATTAGGAAGAAAGTAACACCTGGAGATACTTAATCAAATTTAATAAAACAGATCGTATCTGGCTACACTTTTACTGCACTCAAGTTGTAGCATGTGCCTGGAAAGCAAGGTGAGATTTATCAATATTCCACACGAACTGGGGTTGTATACTTTGAGTTATTGAATTTATGTTTGTCCGCGTTGTTTTCAACAACATAATGATAATGATGGCAGTAATAATAATAATAATAATAATAATAATAATAATAATAATAATAATAATAATAATAATACACATCACAAAAAGTTTGGAAATAACCCTATTTTTCGAGTTTTACACCTTTTTTTTTCGAGTTATCTTTCAAATTACTGAATGTAACTAATAAAATAATTTAACACTGTTCGAAAACATGCATTTATTTGATAATTTTTATTGAATAAATTCATAAAACAACAAAATGAACAAACTGAATAATTTAATGGAGAAACATCACAATTTAAATTCGATATGAATTGGCCGTGAAACCACATTTTTTTTTAGTACCAGTACTTAAACCCCATTTCAGTTTGGTTGATAGGCTTTCCCCTCTACTCACACTTCCTACCAACAGTGAAGAGGAAGATGCTACTGTCCATCTCACAAACGTTCGACTAGTTGACTTTCTAGACAAATTTCATTTCTGAAAGTGTTTACCGGTACTCTATATTTGGAAAGTCCAGACTAAGCGTTTATATTGAATTTTATTGCTGTTTATATTAACTGGGACATTAAAAGCTACTGACAGCAGAAGATAATGTTTTCTCCACCGCTAGTTACTACTCTATAGCATACACAATGGGACAACCTGCACTGTGTCCCCGTGACTTCATAATACAAACTGACATTCCTACATGTAATTAATTATATCAGTTGAAAATATTGTAAGAACTACAGAAAAATATACTCTAACATGTAATTGTCAAACATGTATAACACTGTATTTTATATTCACTTATGTACTTTATTTACTATTTTATTTTCTAGTGTGTACAGCTTGGGGGGTGCAGGTATAAGAGGTAACAGCTACAAGACTGATGGACTCAGGACAAGTAGAAAGGGAAAGAAATGCCTTCGCATCTCTCAACTTGTATGAAATGTCGTTTAGTAGCACCCCCTCGGGCTTGAATCAATGCAGCAATAAGTCTTAAAATGTTGCTAATAAGGCCATCAAGTTCCTGTTGATCGAGACGGTTCCACTCTTTAACAAGGACTTCTCGAAGGTCTTGGTCTGTACAAAAGGACTACGTTGTCGAACGGCAACTTTGAGCCTGTCCCAAGCATGCTCTATCGGGTTCACATCATACGAACATGCTGGCCACTCCATTCTCCTCATATGAGCACACTCGAAGAACTCATCCACACATCTTGCTCGGTGTGCCATAGCATTATCGTCTTGAAAAATTAATCCATCGCCAAACTGTCTTTGGAATGGCTCAACGATGGTTTTCAGAACCTGGTTACAATACAATTCTGCCGTCATATTACCCTCGACTGACATGAGATGTGTACGACGTTCATGCATGATGCCACCCTAAAACATGATGGAACCGCCGCCTTGTTTGTAATGTGGAACTGCATGGCGAAGTCTTGTAAACATTACCTGACTCTCTCCAGATGAGAATTCGTGCTGAATCTGGTTCAAAGCAAATCCTGGTTTCATCCGAGAACAGTACACAGTTCCACTAATTGAGATTCCGGTTTTCATGTTCTTGCCCATCTCATTCTTGCAATTGTGTATTGTCTGGTCAACGAAGATGCTCGCCAAGGGCATCTAGCATGCAGATTGACTTCATGAAGACGGTTTCTGATGGTTTGTGTGGCTATATTTCTTCCAATAATTGGTTGTAGAACCCTTTGAACTTCTGTGGCATTAATTGTAGGCCTTCTCCGAGCCAATAATTGAATGTAGCGATCTTATCCTGCTGTAGTTACTCGTGGCCGATCTTCCCGAGGTCTGTCAGAGACTGACTGAATGTCTTGGTAACTTCTCCAGGTCTTCAATAACCACTAGGAGAAACTCTTAGATGTCGAGTTGTTTTCTGATATGATAGACCTTCTACGCACATTGCAATGATGCACATTCGCGTAAGGGGTGGTAGTCGATGTGCCAATCTATGGTTTTAATAATTAAAACATTAAAAATTTTCAACTTTTACATCACTATTCACATTTAGGATATGGATAACTTCACATATTTGCAATATTTGAAGCTTATTGACCTATTAGTATCTTTCATTTGTTTTCATTGTTATTGCTGAATCAATAACATCGAAAAGATGATAACAATGAATATAAAAACCAAAGAGGAATCTTATTATATATGTTTATCACCATAACACAGAAAATATAGGTGTTTCCAAACTTTTTGTAATGTGGGTAAAAATAATAATAATAATAATAATAATAATAATAATAATAATAATAATAGTAATAATAATAACAATAATAATAATAATAATAGAATCTTCACGGCCTCATTCAGACGCTGAAGAACATTGATGCTAAGTTCTTCTGATAAAAATTCCCCTCTTCCTTCGCTATAAGTTTCCTTTCCAACTTAATAATGACGAAGAAGAAGAACCAAGAGGACCAAGTAATTGGTTCCAACGGACAGTTTCCCTTTTCTCAGTTTTTCTTAATATGAGACCAATATGATGCTCAGCTTGTGGAATGTTTCTGCGTTCATGACGAGGTCCAAAAAGTGAAGCATCACCGTTCTACTGTATGAACGTTTACGCTCTTGACTGAAATTCAGTAATATTACCCTTATTATCTTTGAATTTGTTTGGCAACTCTTGGTCCAAGAAAACATACACTAATTTCAAGGCAAAAAATTGTTCCAGGACCGGCTATCAAACCCGGGACCTTTGGCTCAGCGCGCCAACGCTCTACCGACTGAGTTACCCAGGAGCTATAACAGACCCATGCTTTTCAATTTCTCCCTTATATCCACATATCTCAAGTGGGTTGACAGAACGCCAGAGCCAAGCATTGCGTGCACACTTACTATGTGACTTAAATTTGTGGTTTTCTGTTATCGAAACAGTAACGCGTATTATACAAATCTGGCTTTTCAGCCAAAGGTCTAAAGGTCCCGGGTTCGATACCCGGCCCTGGAAAAAATTTTTCGTTGAAATTATTCAAGTCAGTTTTATCTGAAAGCCAGATTTGTTAAACTTCCACTAATTCATAATAATTGTTGGTAACGTCCAAGCCAAAATTCACAATTCGTAATATGATCGATTGAATAACATTTTGGCACAATTGCTTCAGCAAAGTAATGTAAGCATCTAAAAGTTTTTGTACAAGTGTTGGTGGTGGAGGTGGTGGTGGCGGTAGTAGTAGTAGTAGTAGTAGTAGTAGTAGTAGTAGTAGTAGTAGTAGTAGTAGTAGTAGTAGTAGTAGTACTAAGTTATATTAAGCGATGGTCCACACTTGTGGAGTAACGGTTAGCTCGTCTGGCCGCGAAACCAGGTGGCCCGGGTTCGATTCCCGGTCGGGACAAGTTACCTGGTTGAGTTTTTTTCCGGGGTTTTCCCTCAACCAATTACGAGCAAATGTTTGGGTAACTATCGGTGCTGGATCCCGGACTCATTTCATCGGCATTCAGACGCTAAATAACCTAAGATGTTGATAAAGCGTCGTAAAATAACCTACTAAAATAAAAAATAAAAAAATATATTTAGCGATGCTGTCGACTACAGAGGCTATTTAGTGTCGAAATTCAGCGTGGGCCAGAAATTAGACAAATTTTTCCTGTAACTCTCTAAAGAGACAAGATCCTTTCATATGACGTAAATGTACGACACTGGAATCAAAATTTTACTTCCATCTTGAGAAAACCACGAAAAGGATTTTATACTTCTTTCAAATCCATCGTTGTTGGTAGATTCTGAACTGGAGAACATCTCCAATGAATCTTGCAGGCGATGAAAGACAGCCTCATAAACAATTCAACACATTACTTTGGGGTGTCAGGCAGTAACTGCTAATGAATATATCACCAGACAGAGCCAATTCGCAGACATCATACTTCGCCTCAGCACTCTAAAATACAGATATTTCGAACCATGAGCACACTATTACCAGTACATTACTAAGAATGTGTTGAAAAACAAAACGCATCTACAATGGAGTCTCGTACAGTTATTGCTGATAGAATAGTTACATAAAATAAACAAGTTGTAAGTGAAGAGGCCAAACAAACATGTTTTACAGATGTATAAATATTTCAAACACAATCTGTAGAATAAATTTACATTCATTTTGTTGAACAACTTTGACAAATGCAGGAATAGGAAGCAACCATTGTGCCCATAGTTATTATATCTGCAACTGGAATGGCACCACATTGATAAACAAAATGGCAGGGGATTCCTAAGCTGTAGTTTCATGGAACGTTTAAGTGGTTGTATGATTATATAAGTCTGGACATGGGCGAAATAAATTAAAGATAATTATGCATGTTCCTTTACTAAAACTTATTTTATTTGCATCCGTTATGCTATGCTGCGGATTGCATCGGCCCGCTGCCGCTAAGGGGCGGTTAAATGTTGCAAGTTGCATCGGAGCGTTCTCGCTAAGGAGAAAGATGCGTGCAGAGCAAAGATTCTTCACTTTATAGCTTGGGGATCTCTTTCACATAATGTGCATTTTGCGGACCCCTTAAAATGTTAACTTATATTTTTACTTAGTACAAGGCCTAACAAAATCTTTTCCTGTACATAAGCTACCGGTATTTGTTTTTCACTTCACATATTATTACAAATTGAAGTTTAGTTTACAACCTTTGCAAAAAATTAGACAAATTAACCAATTAAAACATTTCTATGAAAATTAAGATACATTTATTACTGAGATTGCATGGTATTTTTATTATACTTTTCATAATGAAATAACAAAACAAATTTCAGTTTGAAAACACATTTGTGGACCGCTGACTATTAACTCTCGCATCCAGAAGTCCGCGGACCACATTTTAACCCTTTCTAACCCAAATTAAATTTACAAGCAATCCATATTGAAACAAATAGATGTATTAGGACCAATTCAGTGACCAAGTTACGGGTGTGGCAACATTTGAAACAAAACTATATTGATGAAAATGTATTGAAATAGAAGTTATCCAGCAAAATTTACCTTCATATGTAACACACAAGTATATAAATGCTATAAAGTTAATTATTGCCATATGGTATCTATAGGTAAGAAAGGGTTAAGAATAATAGTGTAGACTAAGGTATTAGATAAATATAACAGACAATTTTTCCGAATAGGTGCCCATTTAAACATTGCGCATTATGAACTTAAAAGAAAAAAAAAAAAAAAAAAGGAACAAAACTATAACCGTACGCGACGCAAATCGAAATTTCTGAGTTCTTCTGCTCTCGATTTAAGTTATAAATCTAAATGGTACTCTAAGCCGCTTAGGTAAATCGGTTGGCAGAACGCTGGCTTACAATAACCTCGGAGCCATGCTTCAAAAAATAGGGCAATACTTGTGTTTGCGTGATTCCGAATCGATCGGTATTGTAGGCGTTTCTTGTTTATTCAAACATTAGTACATCTGTATCTGAGATACCGGAGCCTCCAGGTAAGTCACCGTGACGATTTATGTAGGCCTAGATATATGACGTACGGCAGACCACCACCACCACCACCAGAGGTATGATATATGGCTTTTTGGCTGGAGAGAAACGTGTAGTGCGGAGGATGGTGGAGCTGGCTTAGCCGTGCATCACAATCGGCACGCAATTCATTCTACGATGGGTATACAAAAAGCCTACTTTGCTGCACTTCAGAAGATGATTTACAACGATAATTCTATAGTTTAAAATTAATAGCTGATAAATATCGCATGGAAATAACCACGGAAAAAATAATAATGACATTCTGCGGCAAAGAACCTGTACGAAACAAAATTTGTGTAAATGGTAACATTTTAGAAAGGGTTAATGAATTCAATTATCTTGATTTCAAGCTATCCTTTCTACCTCATCTAGGTATCTCACAAAATTTTTTTAATTCAATAAATCTGCAGCAACCATCAACAGTACAATGAAACCGTCTTTAGTCCAGAAACATACCTGCACTCGTCTGTACAAGACCTGTCATTTGTTACGGCAGCGAAGCTTGGACTTTACGAAAAAGCGATGAAAATAGAATTACTGCCAGTGAAATGAAGTTCATGCGCCGAACACCAGAATACACTACATGGAATCATAAAAGAAATGAATACATCCTACAAGAACTGTGAATGAAACCTGTACTGCAGTATATTCATCAGTATCAAGATAACTGGTTTCACCATGTCAAGCGTATGCCTAGAACAGTAGTTTCAGAGTTGTAAGCTCCAAAACCGGTTGTGGAGCTAGAGTCGGAGCGTGAACTTGCTTATGTCTGTGGAAGCACCGGAGCACGCGAGTCTAGTGGAGCGCTCCGCGTCGTTTAGTCTCTGTCTGACAACGCTGGCCTAGAACAAGGATTCCTCGAGTAATCTTCAACTACAGACCAACATGGAAAAGATTACTGGGTGCCCTGTGAAGAGATGGCGGGAAAACATTTGTAGACCGGAACAGTCCTTCTAGGATTAGGCCTATTACCTGTTAGGATGATGATGATGATAAGATGATGATGATGATGATATGACTATAACAACGCAACTTTTGACGGCTTTCGAAAGTATATGCAAGCGCAGCTTAAAAACACATGTAATCGTTCGCGAAAAAAATAAAACAGCTTTATAATTTTCGTGAATTTTACAGCTTATAGAGTTTTCCTGTAAATTTAATGAACAAAATTACACTAAGCATTCAATATTGAAGCCACCGGCGTAGTCGGCTAAGGTGCTTGCCTTCCGATCTGGAGCTGCGCTCTAGCGCGGGTTCGATTCGCGCTTGAGCTGATTATCGGACTTGATTTTTCCGAGGTTTTCCCAACTTAAGGCAAATGACATGCTTTCAAAACACATGCTTTTCTTTAAATCCTTCTAACTTATTTATTGAAGTTATCTCATATTTTTGTTATTGGATAGGCCTAATCTATGACGAATTCTCGGACTCATCTCGGCAAATACCATTTCGCTATCACCAATCTGAACCTAGTAGCTGATACAGCGTCGTTAAATAAACAACTTTATATATATATATATATATATATATATATATATATATATATATTTGAGATTTTGGTACACACGTTATACGAAGGGATTTTTTAAAAGCGAATTACTATTATAGGCCTATATTGATTATTAGTTGTTGAGAAATGGACCACTGTCCTTAGAAACTGAGGTATCTGTAATGCCTACCTAATATAGGCTACAGTTCTCTAAATTCTAAACTAAGACACATGGGCACAACGCAATCTAACACAACAGATGTATATGCAAAATGTAATCCATTGAACACATTGCAACTAAATGCTCGATTCTGGCTGACATTGGATACTTATCTAGACACAACAGAGTTGTCGAAATTATACACTTACAGCCACAGATGAAACATAATCCCATTACCAGCCATCAACCATATTACAGGCACAACCCAGAATTAATGTTAGATATAATGAAACTGTTGCATTCGAATCGAGTAATAACAACCGACAAGGGTGTATTGTCATTAGATAACAGACCGTCCCAAGCTAAAATTACAATAACTGATATCGAAATTCTCTTGTCAAATATGCAGAAATTACTGTAGTATTATGAATGTGGCACATCACATTTACGATGAAAGAGTAATGGAACGGAGAAAAACTCTCTCCGGCGCCGGAATTTGAACCCGGGTTTTCAGCTCTACGTGCTGACGCTTTATCCACTAAGCCACACCGGATTCCACCCCGGCGTCGGAATAATATACATCACATTTATTTATTTATTTATTTATTTATTCTGGTGTAGTTAAGGCCATCAGGCCTTCTCT
Source organism: Periplaneta americana (assembly GCF_040183065.1). Classification (NCBI taxonomy): domain Eukaryota; kingdom Metazoa; phylum Arthropoda; class Insecta; order Blattodea; family Blattidae; genus Periplaneta; species Periplaneta americana. The sequence continues at coordinate 94,037,454 of NC_091122.1, read as the reverse complement.
TCCACAACACCAGGAATACAAATACAATAACAGAAATAAAAAGGAAAAAAAAACACTATAAACGAAGTAAAGTCACACAAAAATATACACAGCTTGCAGTCACGCAAACTTTAAATGAGTGATTAAGTATAATTAATTGTATCCTAATTAACTAACATAAACAAGAAACTTGCGATTTTAATCTGGAGTAAAAAAAAAAAACACAAATCAACACTTCTAGCAATATCTAAAAAGCATTAAACAAGACAAAATTTTCCAATTTAATTTTGAATTGTGATAAAGTCCGGCAGTCCCTGACATCATTAGGTAGCGAATTCCAGAGACGAGGTACATTTAGTACATTCCTAAACAATTTCTCATGTTATCAGTTACATTTCAGATTCAAAAATTCACATAAAACAGCTATTCGTGCGAGAAAATAAATAAAGGAGAAGAAAGGTCGAAAATACGAAAGAAATACAAAGGTGGGGAAAAAAAAAACAAGCAATGCAAGAATGAAACAAAGTGAGACGATTTAACACACTTAGTAATTTGGGCTAAATCTCAATCCAGATAAAACCCAAGGCATTCTCTTAGGGAAGCACAGGCTTCTATCTTCTATTAATATGAACACCCTTCAGTCTCTCTCTCTCTCTCTCTCTCTCTCTCTCTCTCTCTCTCTCTCTCTCTCAACACAATCATTCCTTTATTGCTACTGTAAAAAACCTCGGCATCTATTTCGACTCTAATATGAACTGGAACACACAAATCAGATATATTTGTAGAAAAGTTTTGTCTATCATGCATTCTTTGAAACGTCTGAAAAATTTCCTTCCTACTAATCTGAAAGAAATCCTAGTACAGACCCTTGTGATGCCTCATTTTGACCCATGGCTAACGAGAAAGACAGGCTTCCGCACAAATCGGAGTCATGTGGTTATCATGATCTAGTCATGGCCATCTTGACAATCGCCTAATATAAATACATGTTCAAAGTTCTTAAAAAAAAGCAAACCAAAAAAAAAAACCGAGGAATTGCTATATTAAACTCATGTTAAACGTACATTTACATATAAACTTGTTCAATGTTGGTCATGTTATGACTAAGAATGTGACGTCGCGCCACAGCCTGTCTTTCTCGTTAGCCACGCTTTGACTAATGTGACATTTTATATAGCGACCTAAGTGCTGAACTTCCTCAAAAACTACAACGTGTACATAATGTTTGCGTCCAATTTATTTTCAGTATTTTCATGCTCATATAACGGGATATTTTTTACGTCTTTCCCGGCTCCGCTTGCAAAATAAACGTTTAGTACATCCTCTTTGTCTATTTTATCGAATTATACATAATTCCACAGCCAACTACCTTGCTTCTCGGTTTACTCTTCTCGCTTCACATCATAATTGTAATAAACGTTCACAGCACAATCTGTTGCTATCAATACCACGTCATCAGATATCTCTGTACTCAGGTTCTTTCTCAATAGTCATGGCCAGCTCCTGGAATTCGCTGCCGCTGGACATCAGGATTAGTTTTAGTCCTCAGTCCTTTAAAATTAGTTTATTGAAGAATATTTTTAATGCACAGAATTAGTATTTTGCAGCTAAAATTTTTTAATATACAGTTTTGACTTTGTTGTTTCCATTGACACTAACTTCTAGATAATTGTCATTGCTTCAATATAATCCACAGGCCTACTGATCATACAAATTGTATTCTTCCTTTAGTTTTGTGATTGTATTAATATGCATTCAATTTTTTTAGGTTACTACTTGTATATTTCGTTTGCAGCCATTTTTCCGAAATCAACTTTCCGACTGACCATTTTTCCGAATGAGCATTTTTCCGAAACCTACTTTTCCGCATGGCCATTATTCCGAATGATCATTTCTCTAAATGACCATTTCTTTTACGCGTTTACTGTTTACCGAAATTAATAAACCAATACATTATTAGCATAAATAGTGCCCGTTCTTTTTTTACCTACAAGAGTCATACTTTGTTGCTCATTCCATTTGGGGCAGATCCTGTACTAGACGCATCCAGGCTGAAGGTCTACCTACCGGAAGCTTACAGCGATATCGAAAACAATGAAATAAGAGTATACACCCATATGCTGCTATCATTAGCATTTGTTCCCCCAGATCATGTAAAACAATTATTCGAAGAACACAGACAAGATGTGCCTGACAAAATACTACCTATATACGATTACTTTGATCTCCATTACATCAGTGGCCGAAGAAGTAGAGGCAGAACATGACGTGTACCACAGAGCTATGACTTTCACATTTGGAATCAAGACCAATCAACATTGCAAGGTGAACACCGGACCGACAATGTAAGTGAAGCGTGGCACAATAGATTTAAAATGCACATCAGTAAGCTTCATCCATCCCTTTATACGGCCTTAGCTGAAATTCAAAAATAACAGGCTGACGCTGAGATCATGAACATTGGGAAGGTAAAAACACAGCCAAGAAAACGGTGGATAGCAGTACAAAACAGAATCAAGACAATAACACAGGAATACGAAACATAGAAGAAAGAAAACTGCCGTCTTCCAATACTTAAGGAGAACTGGGTTCAATTTTAGCTTCTGAAAAGGCATGAAATACAGGCCATGACTTGTAATACATTCAATTTTAAGTGTAAAATCACAATAATTTTAATGTGCCCTTAACTTCACTAATTCTTTCATTTAATATTCTTGATTTCGGAAAATAGGTCCTATGAAAAATGGTCATTCGGAAATTAGGAATTCGGAAAAATGTTCATTCGGAAAAAAGGACATTAGAAAAAATTGACATTCGGAAAGTTTGTTTCGGAAAAATGACCTGAAACCATATATTTGTATACCTGTATTTTCCTATATGTGCTTGAATGGAAGAGAAGGTCTGATGGCCTTAATTCTGCCAGGGAGAATAAAACTATTATTATTATTATTATTATTATTATTATTATTATTATTATTATTATTATTATCATCATCATCATCATTATAAAAATTGGTCAGACATTTGAAGAATATGTAAGGACAATGTTAATACTTAAGTTACAAGTTAAAGGTGTAGGTTAATCTCTCGTCTCCTCACTGAATAAAAGCACGAAAATGAACTCTTAGACCTTAGAGGAACTTCTTACAACAATTCAAAGAGCTGCGCTGCTCGTAGCATGTCTCATTGTGCTGAAGTTTCAGGTGGCTGAACGAGCTGAACGTCTTCTCAGCTGCGATTCATCCAGTGAAGACCATGTTCCAAGTTTCATAATGGTAACCTCGTCCTCCGGTTTCGCCGAACACTAGGCTTTGTGCCTAAGAATTTAACGAGCCAGAGTTCGACACACGCCAAGGAAATGGAGATAATATACTTCAGTTCTATAGGGACCGGGTATACGTATTGTTCTCTCATGGTTACTCTGATTAATAATGCGTAATTTTGGCCACATGACTAAGGAATTTAGACATTAATGAACACTATTGTTGGTTCTCAAGTCTACATGAAGACGATATAGTTCACAGGGCCATATCATTGCGAGCATGACGATATTAATATTAGTGATGATAAAATGATGGATGATAATGATGATAATGATACTAATAATAATGATAATAATATTAATAGATATTTTAAGTGATGATAACGATGACGGATAATAGTAATAATAATAGTCCACCGCTATGGAGTGTCTGGTCGGACCCGGGTTCAAATCCTGGTTGGTACAAGTTACTTGCTTGAGATTTTCCGGAGGTTCTCCCTAAATAATTGAAACAGAATTGCTGGGTAACTTTCGGCGTTGGCTTTCGGACTTATTGCGCCACCATAACTCTTTCATCATCGTCTTCGTTTCTTTCCCATATTTCGGTCTTGCTTCGCTGTAGAGTCGGCTACGGGTCGCCACCGAACTTGGACCCTGTAGTATGTGGCCATTAGTTGCTGGTGGTAGTGCTATGTAAAGTGGAATCTCCCCTGGGGCTCATAGTGCTCGTGGGGCCTGGCTTGGGTCGCGGTGATGTCCAATCGGAAAGGTAAAAAGAATTCTGTAGGTTATAGGAGAGTTCGGAGGCGGCCCGTAGGGGAATCTGTAGAGCGGAGGGTCTTAAGGCAAGCACAATGGGCCGGGTAGCACAATGGGCCTACTCGAGCGGCCAACGTGCGAGGACTGTCTCCAGTCTGTGTCCTTTCCTTAACGCGAGACTAATAGATGATAATTATAATAATAATAAATCTGGATTCTAATCAGAATTCGTCAGAAGTGGAAGCTATCTTTAAACAAATATACAAGTTCTATCGCTATAGAAACAAGTCGGGGTCCCGCATAATTTCGCCATTCAAGGCTGTAGAATCAAATGCATTCATGAGTCTTTCTTAATGTCAGTGAAGTCGAATACCGGCAGTTTCAGAATAAATGAACCCCTATCAAATTACGCCCATCTGTTTTAGAAATAGCTGTGTTGTGGTGTTAAATTAGAATAATTTTATTATTTATGTATTCAGAATCAAGAAGATTTGTAACTTACGAACCCGAAACTCGACCAGTAAAACACGGAAATTAACTATTACCACAGAAATTAATTATTTGAGATACTTTACAATGAGTTTATAGTTGAATAAGATAAAGCTAAAAAAATTCTAAGAAAATGTGGGTTGAGACAGATGTTTCACAAAGAAAAACAAGAGCAATTAAGATAGTAGAAGCCTACGGTAATGTCACGCAAGTGCAGGACAATTAAGTTTATTAAGCAAGTTGCAAATTGAAACCCACAAGGGCAAGCAAAGTGCGGTATTGTATACGTGTCAACACACGGAGAAATGTGACAAAAGAAATATAAATAAAGGCTACAAATTTGTGAACAAAGATCGATGAAGAGATTAACGTCTCTATTCTCTGAGATAGTGATTACTCGTACCTTGTTTCTCACTGGTACACAATGAGCCAATGAAATCTAAGTGCGTCCCCTGCAGTGGCTGAGTGATCAGACCTCCAGCCTGTCGCGCAAGCAGTCCAGGTTCGATTCCCGACCTGGCCGGAGATTTTTCATTGAAACATCCATAGTGACACGTGAGGTTTTTTCGAGATTCTTCCGTTTCTCCATGTTAGGCACCTACATAATTTCGCCGAAATCTCTCCATTCAGTCATCATTTCACAGCATTCCCTTGTGCTTAAATGCGACAGGCTCATGTCAGTAGATTTACTGGCATGTAAAAGAACTCCTGCGGGACAAAATTCCGGCACATCCGGCGACGCTGATATAACCTCTGCAGTTGCGAGCGTCGTTAAATAATAAAAAAAAAAACATAACACAGCATTCCCCGAACGCCGGCTCTTGTACGTCGAACACAGAAGTTCGCCGCCAAAAAGATGTCTCAAAAGTAGGCGAAAGATGCACTATTTCGAGAAATATGTCTGGCGCTATGGTCGAACGGCAAAGGTTTGACTAACATTCAATTTTTAAAAAGTATCACGGGATTAGGAGTATCATGGAAATAGGCAACTTTACCCTACACTGCAAACAGCATGCAGAGTATCCGAAGATGATCATAAACTAATAAAGATAAGGGTATATCATGGTGGGTATGGAGGTAGGACTCTATGTTTTCATGACCTCGATACTAGAATGAGGTGGTATGGTCGACATCATGCTCTACCCCAGGAAAGACATGGTACTCTATTTGACAGGAGACTTGAGTGTACCCCGAGCCGTTCTGAAAGCTTTAGCAATCAGAATATTCCCACCACCACATAGGATTGAACCCGGAATCTTCCAGTCCATAACAAGTTGCTCTATCCTGCCGCCAGTTACACAAATAGCTTTTCATCTATTTCAAATGTTGTTGGGAAAATGTTTGAAATTATGTCATCGATTTTATGGATTTTAACAAAAGGAAGGGAATAATGATCCTGACCAAAATATAAACAAAAACTGTTATTACACATAAATATTTGTGTCATATTCTGCACAGCTTGCAATGGTAAACACAATATCAATCTTCTTCACACTACAACTAAGTGCTTCTCAAACAACGTTTTATTCAGATCGAGACTGTGACGACCGTACACTTAGAAACGCTTCTCTCTTTTTCTAGCTCCAGAAAAATTAATAGTTATTTGACTCGTTTTTGTGTAGATATGAAATATAACGGTTAAAACTGTTCATTGGGTCTCAGTTTTTATATTTTTATCATACAAAGCATAAACACGAAGTATTGTAACGCTACAAAAATTCGAAATCGAGATTTTTACGGAAATAAGCCTACATTTTTTCAACATCCCATTACCGACAAAGTCATTTTCAGTAGGTATGTTATCTATCTTGGTGTCCGTTTGCACACACGGATTCATTCTAAACGGATATTACTTATGTTTAGTATCTACGAGTCAATCCAACAGGTAATCAAAGAAGTGCAATAATCAATTTATGCAAAAATTAGTTTACTGGATTTGTATATCTTTATTAAAAAAATACATAAATAATTTAGTTGAAATCCATTAAAAATTAATTACAAATAAGTGACTTTTTTCAGAATCCCATTATAAATTTAGTAATATATTTTCATACTTCTGTCAATTTTAAATGCCGATTTGTAAAAAAAGTTACATTAGAAGTGATATACCAATACAGATCGTTCGCCTGAAAACAGGTTTTGCTTAGGTAAATGCCGTCTACCTTTTATTGTTTGTCTGTAGATCGAAAGCGACTGCAGAGAAAGTAGTATATACATTTTCCCTGGATCGTGCTTCAGAAGGTTTTGTGTTGCTTACTGTGGGCAGAAAACACAGGCTGCAGTGACGTCAAGGTTTGAACATTAGTATACAGTTGACTTCCATTCAGTGCGGTTCTGTTTATTTCATGGCAGTGTAGTACATACTAGAACAGCGAATCTTCAGTTATGGCACGTACTATAAAGAGTGTAAACTATATAAATTGCCAAAAATTACTGGTGGTTGAACATAAATAACGGAAAGAAAAAGTCAAATGTTTTTCTGTAATTGTCATTGTTTTCCCAGAAAGAATTATGTTTTGTGAGTCTAACTTTTTTGGAAAAGATAATAGACAGGCTACTTTGCCCGATATGTAGGCTACGCAGGAGTCGTTTGTTACTCTGTTGTGTATTGGTGTGTTGGGTGCAAGGTCATTGGCAGTAACATTTACGTTCAGTCGAAATGTAAACAAATAATTAAACTATTATCAATCTCAAAAACGTATTTTACAAACTAAAAATAAAATTATAAGATATAATTAAATTCCACTAGATATTTTGTTCAGTAGACCGATATGTACTAATTATACCTATATTAAGTCGCTAGATGTTAGTGCCAAAAGCTGACTCGCTGAATCACCGCTAATTGGGCTATTACTTGCGCATATCACTTTCGTACTAAGCAAAACTTTTTTCCAGGCATATACACGTTACAATTAGGTTCATCATGTGGAATTTATACATATTTAATTACATACTCTACTTAAGTCGTACATTTTATGAATGAATGATGACTGTTCTTATGTGCAACCCAAGAAACGAAATGTACCTTCTATCAATATAGGCTATAGGAAGTAAATGACTTCATTTATGCATGAATAAGCGAAGGGTCCCGGGATCGATACCCGGCCCCGGAATAATTTTTCCCTTGAAATTCTTCAAGTCTGCTTCACAGGGAGCTTTACCTGAAGCCAGATTTTCATTTATGCATGTTTTAACTACTACTGGGCGGGGGGGGGGGGGAGAACTATAAACAGTAATACCATTCGCAAGTTGATAGAGGAACCGAATTGTTGGAAACAAGAGTAAAACCTTCTTGACACTTTTTTTCTTTAATTCTCAACTGCTGCTTGCAACTGTTTCACTACAAAGTGGAGCTAAAGTTTCAAAGTAAAATTCCATATTTAATTGTGTCACTTCTTTCTATTCCATTAAATGCAATAATATTTCAGCTTAAGACATTTGTACTTTTGTTAATACAAGTGTTTGCCATGAAGGACAATATTTGATTCCGTGAACTTATTAATGGCATGATGGTCGAATTAAGGATCCATCACGATCACAGCGAATAGTCATTATTCAATGACTCGACAAAATTGAGTTTAAAAGCAGTTTTGCTTCCCAACGGCAATGCATTTCCTTGGAGTAGGTATAAAACAAACCTACGACGCCAAGTCCAGGATGCTTAATGTCATAAATAAATAAAAGAAATCTTGGTGCAGTACATATATGGTCATCTTAAGGAGATTGAGCTATTTGAAGGATTACCTCACCAAGTAAGTTGTGTACTCTCTGGGGGACAGTCGTGACAGAAAAAAATATTACAATGTAAAGTACGGAGGAAAAAGAGAAACATTTATTCCAAATAAAGCCATTGTAAACTATAATCCATTCTAAATCATGAAAATACTCCTACTTCCATTGCACATGATATAGTCATAAATTTCTCAGCAATATGATGACGAAGAAAGTGGATTTTACTACTCGAAATATATATTTTCCAAACAAAGTTAAAGAACTTTTTAATAGAAACTTCTGAAGGACGAAATGTCTGAATATATGCTAACAGATGTTGAACTAGTATTTGGCGATGTTTTAAAACAGCAGTTTATATTGAATAGAGGGGTGAGAACTATGAATCAATACGTAGTGACAACTTTATTAGAAAGATTTGCAAGGTGGAAAGTTGTAGGTCTCTTAAAATTCCGTGCCTGTAATCACACTCGGACTTTTCCTTGTAAAATAAAATAGAGCGAAGTAAATGACGAACAAAGGTAACATTTTCAACCGGGTATAGCCTCAATTAAAAACTAACAAGGCTACTAGGCTCTTGCAATGGTTGAACTGTTTGTTAGTTTTCTAAGACAGAGAGAAAACTAGATTAGAAGAGAAAGTGATCGAAGGATAGTTATTTATAGGAATATTGGAGATTAATAAAATTTTCATTTATATGCCTGGGTTCGCGTTTCGGAACGAGCATTTGTTCGAATCCTTAAAGGGAAGGAATTTTGTATTGAAAGTTCGGCCAGTGTATGGGACCGTTGAGCACCCGACATAGTGATGAATTTGGGGAGATACGCTAGGTAACGAAATCCGCTTTTGAAAACCAGATATTACGGCTGAGAGGATCATCGTGCTGATCTCAAATTATTACCCATTCTGGTTGGATGATCGTTCACCTCTGCTGAGACTTATAAACGTGAAGTCATTAATCGGCTGGTCGATCTTGGCCCTTTATGAGCTTTCGCGCCACAGATTACTATTGTCATTTATATGCATGAAATACAATTCAAAGCTTTCAATACTATTCTGATTTGTGTGACTGTACTAATAGACCCTAATATTGTGTTGAAATAAATACTACAGTATCGGCTTTTAAGTGCGTTTGAATTGTTGTAACTAGAGACGAGAATTCCATGCAAATGCATGTTTTATAGGAACATGGAACACAGCTCAAACTTAGTACTTATCCATTTCATTATTTTCCGTTCTAAATATGTGTACTTTTTCTGTGCAGATTTGCATGTTATGGCCTCTTTTGGGATAAAAGCATGCATAATGCATATGTAAGCAATTTTTGGCTTAATAATGCATATAATATATATTATTATTGAATTTACAAGTTTGTAGAACCCTATTTTACCCGAAGGTATATTAGGGCTGTAGTTAAATCATACATATTATAGCCCTGTACAAATAATTACATAAAATATATACATAATTATGACATAAAATACACATATTACATTAAATGTGTATGATAATGAAAATCATATTTATATTATGCAAATACAAAGGTATAAGATAAAATAGATATTATATATAGAAATAGATACACAATATATGAAATGCAGACATATTACATACAGTACTTTCCCAGGACATACCACACACAGACTTGTTACTTACAAAAAATAATAATAGTAATAATAATAATAATAATAATAATAATAATAATAATAATAATAATAAGTAAGCATTTCGTAGAAATATACATATTACTTTTAAGGACGTATATATAATATGCATTATATTCAGTTTAAATGCATGTTTTAATGGTTTTGAGTGGACACGTCAGTTTCTCGATTTTTATTACCCTCATTTTACCTTCAGGAATCAGAATTGAAATAAGGAAAATTAAAAAAAAAAAAAAAAACTAAGTAACAGAAAAAGTTTCATTCAAGTTTGCACCCATAACTTCTTGCGATGTAGAGAGGTTATGCTTTGGCTACAAAAACATATTGACTGACAAGCGCAGGAACCTCACAGAAATCAATTTAGAAATGTTGTTAGTTGTTAACTGTGCAAAAAAGTGAAGTGAAATAAGAAACTTGGAACAAAAATAAAAATAAAAATGAAGAGAGCATCCACTTCCATAGAAACCAGCTAATTCTGTTTCAGAGGAAATGAATTCCCTTTCTAATGCCATTGTTCACCTTGTATTATTTCTAAGTCTGTTCTCTGCTATGCTTCTCTGTGGTAGGCCTTACTCTGATAGTACTAAAGGCTGTGTGATGTATCTTGTCTCACTGTGAAAAGAGAGAGAAAGGAGATATGTCTTACTTCGTCTGTGTTGTTATGGCGATGGAGGAGTGGAGCGATGCCATCCATCCATCCATCCAGTGGCGGAAGAGACTAGTTGATACATTCTGTAGCGCAAATAAAATAACAAAATATCTCCCTTCTTACTGTGTAGTTCCGTCACTGAGCTTGTCTTTCAAGAAACAATTCCAGCAGCCTGTACAATAACAAGATTTTGAAAGGAATCCTGAAAATTTACAACCCTCCTATAATCTCCACCCTCATTTGAAGGGACTTGGTTTTATTGCTATTGAGACAAGATAAACCTTACCAGGCATAATGGTTGTAGTAGTAGTAGTAGTAGTAGTAGTAGTAGTAGTAGTAGTAGTAGTAGTGGTGGTGGTGGTGGTAGTGGTGGTAGTAGTAGTAGTAGTAGTGGTGGTGGTGGTGGTGGTGGTGGTGGTAGTAATAGTGGTAGTGGTAGTGGTAGTGGTAGTAGTAGTAGTAGTAGTAGTAGTAGTAGTAGTGCCTACAATTAGTCGTACAGAGCGTTCCAGCTAGGTTTGTGCCAGTAGCGTGCCGCTGGAGGCCTTAGCGGGATTTGTTCGCTTGGTGAGGCAATGTCCAAATTCTCGCGGCTGGCACAAACCTCGCTGGAACGCCCTGTAATGGTGGTAATGGTGATGGTGGTGGTGGTGGTGGTGGTAGTAGTGGTAGTGAAAGCAGCAGTAATGTTAATAGAGGATGCAGTAGGCCTATAGGTTACAGGCCTATTGATTTTAGTAATATTGGTTGTAATAGTGGCCGTACTAGTGGCAAGCAGTAATGGTGGTGGTATTGTTAATAAAAGTAGTGGCTTCGCTTTTCGAGGGTTGAACTCGAGATGAATCTTTGCACTTCGGCTTGCATTGACCCACTGTGTGTCCTATATTATGTGATGATTGTCCTAGTCCGAAAGGTGACTTGGATAGCATTCGTGAACCTGAGGCTGACAGATGGGCCATTCTACCTCAGTTCTGACAGAACTAGGTCCCATTCTCAGCATATTTTTAACTACTGCAGGTAACATATAAAATAAATGGAAGGATGAGAGTGCTGGTGGAATGATAGAAAGGAAACTGAAGTCTTCGAGGAAAAAAAACCCTCTGCAACATCTGCTTTGTACATCAAACATTACATTACAATCTGAAAAAGGATCGAACCCGGGCAACCTGGGTGAAGATTAGCTCTCTTGCGACTGAGTCACAGATGTCGCCATAAGAAATGTTATAATTGTTGATAACAGCTATTTTACATTCTCAGCCACTCAAGTGTCGTGTACATTTCGCGTTATGTTGTGCAAGTTTTTTTGTTTATGAATTAATTTGGAATGAAATTTTATTGAATTTTTTATATTTTCCAATTTTGGACAATATTTTACTTTACGTAAGGGTTTTACTTTAGGTGATTGAGTTTTGTTATATTTACTGTTTTATTGCACTCAGGTTCCATAGGCTTACAGAGTTGGTACAGCCATGACTTGATAGAATTTTATGCAATTTTCTACTTCATTTTACAGTGTATTATATATAAAATGTTACACAGATGCGACCTACACAATTTATTATTTATGTCGTTATATTTATAACGTTATTTATATTTGTATGCTGATGATACTGTTTTACTTTTTAGTGGAAAAACTTGGACAGATGCTTATTATAATGCAAATTGCGGCTTAAAATTATTAAAAAAATGATTCGATTTAAATTCACTTGTAATTAATAAAGATAAAACAATACCTATCCCATTTTCTTTAAATATAAAGGTAATAAACCAATTTCATCTACTCTACAAATTAAAATGTATAATTTTGATTGTTCCCATATAATTTTCAATTGTTCAGTTATTAATGAAGTTAAGGAGGTTAAATATCTATGTATAATTATTGATAATCATTTAAAACGGAATAATCATATTCATTATATTTGTAATAAATTACGTAAAACATATTACTTTCTTGTTCTAAGAAATATTTTGTCAAGTAACTGTTTACGAATTATTTATTTAGCATTATTTCAATCTATACTAATGTATGGTATTATAGGTTGGGGTGGAACTTATAAATCCAACCTATATCCGTTAATTTTACTACAGAAAAAAGTATTAAACATTTGTTTAAAAAATCAGAAACATTACTCAACTGAACTGTTGTTTAAACATTTCAAAGTTTTCAACATTAAACAAATATATTATTTTATTTTATTAAAATATTTTGACAGAAATCTTAATAACTCTGAAAGGTATATACATAAATATAGAACTAAAAATACGAATTCTCTGAGTTTGTCTGAACCTAATTGTAAAACCAATGCAACTTTTTATCATAGCATGAGTCAAGGTCTCTGATTACTAAACAAATTTTATTCTAATATTATTTTAACCACGAATCCTCTACAAATTAATAAAAAAAATATAAAAAATTGTATTTGATTTATAGTTTGGGTTTAAACATATTAAACACTTTTTAATCTGCATTCACTCTCAATTTTAATTTTATTTTTGTCTGTATTGGAATCCCCTCCTGAGCACGAGTCTTACTCATTCAGGAGTGGGCTAGTTTATCTTACACTGTATCAACTTGTATTCATTTCAAACTTACTATGAATATATTGTAATATTATTGTATAACTTTTTCCAAAATATAATAACATTATTAACCCTTGTTACAAAACTAATCAAACCATAATATCAGATTGGACCTTTTATGTTTTAATATTATAGGTTTCACAAATCAATTTATTTGCAATATCGACATTATCTTAATTTGCCAGCGCTGCTAAACTTCGGTGTTTGACAATCAGATCGCCCTCTGTGGTCTAGCGGTAATCGTTGGTTCAATTCTGCCCAAGGGTGATAAAATCCTAGCATGGCTTCCAACGAGAGGTTTCACAGATTTATGACACGTAATAGAACCCTGACCCAGGAAGACTACTCGACGCAAAATTTATCGACTATTCTTCGTCCACGTTGAATTTCGAAACTCAATAAATAAAATACTATTCCTGATTATAAGCAAAATGTAAGCTGTAATACGCATATTTTTAAATAGTGGCATTCCTGGGCTTACTAAGATTCGCCCAATTTTTAACTTCAGTAGAATGGGAATTCGGAGGAGTCACGATTTAGACAATAACGTAGAGTCTGGGATGCAACATTGAGAATTATAATATTTAGCATTCTTAAAACCAAGTGAATATCACCCGACATTAACTTGACTGTGAACAAGACTTGTGAGCAGCCTGTACAAGTCCGCATCGCCATGGTTACGGAAGGCCGTCGGAATATTCTGCTGTACCAGTTCGCCTCGTCAGCGCGCAGACGGGTTATGATAGCATGCGCATATGGTACCCCATCGGGGGCAGAGCGGCCACGGTGTGGGGGCAGGCGTCCCAGAAGTACACTGGGGCCCACGGCATCTGGAAAATGATGCAAGGTGCAAATTTCTGGGGTCCTCGTCCACGGAACTCGCGAGTTGCAACATAAACAAACGACATGCGACACGCGCGCGTCCGCATTCTTGGCGACTGGAATGCCCATGAAGCAGGAGTCGCCATCTGGAGAGCGGCGGACACATATGGCACAGAGCAAAGAAATAAGAGGAGAAGTTACATGACATGTACTTTCTCATTATGGTTACTGGACAGTAATTAGAACAATTAATATTTTAAGTAGAATTTCGACAAATAATTTTCTATGCGATCACATTTTTCCAGATTTCTTTCGTACCTTAGGCAAACATTCCCATTGTTGCAATTCTCTACCTGCTATAGGTTCTAGGCCTAATCCGTACTTCAGGTGCATGCAACACACAATAACCCAAAGCGCCATCCGCGGATAGTTGATAGGAATACGAGCTACTCCCCCATCGCAACCCAGTTACTCACCATTTCTTTCAAAGAGAATCTCAGAAATAACTTCAGTTTATTACAGCTCACTTGGCCGTCTCGGCAACCCTAACACATTAACCCTTACATTCACAAAGTATCCTATAGGACACAATAGATTAATAGGCTATATGCTATAATTTTTAATCGAATAGAAAAAAAATTGGTAGGAAAATTAAATTTAACCAAAATTTCACAATACTATAATAATATTGTACAACATATAAAATATGGACATTGCGATAGTGCGTTTTCTTTACAGTCCGACAAGGTTTAATAAACTAGTGTGAGAAATGAAGTTTTGCCAATTTAAGGGTTAACAACAAGTATTGATACGGTATCGGCGTATGATGCGAATGAATGCGGAAAGATTACCAAGGTTGGGATATGATTAGACCCCATCAAGAAGAAGAAAAAGAGGAAGACCTGTAACAACATGGAAAAAGGGCATTGTGGAAGCTATGGAAAGAAGACAAGTAGGAGAAGACCTATGGAGAGAGAGAGAGAGAGAGGGGGGGGGGAGTGGTATCTTGCAGTGCGATACATTTATCAGTGACTGTAAATTAATATTTGGCTGTCAGAAAATGTCAAAAGGCGTTGTAAACTGACTACTTAACTTAATAATCCTTTGTATGGTCCTCTGTCAGCCTACTTCTTTGCATAGGCTATCTTTCTGTACTTGGGTATCATTATTTCCAACATCCCTCCTCATTTTTGTAACGTGTAATGTCTACATTCGACGTACAGTAACAATAATAAAAAAGAAGGATTTTATGAAAAGTAAATTCTACTTTCGTCGCTGTAGAATTTTCTTCTTCTTCTTCTTTTTCTTCGATTCATGGTTTGGGCGTAAGTCCATTTTGACTTCACAGAGTTTCTGACCATTGTTTCCACGGTATTCCAAGATCTCTTCTACCAGCTAGTCTACAATTAAGAACTTGTTTAGGAATACGTGTAGATTATCTGTCATTCTCTCTACATGATGGGACTTCCAATTTTCTCAATTTTTTTAGTCCGTCTATGATTGAATATAAGCTCTTCTCTTATATCCTCATTTCTAATGTGATCCTTCAAGATACATTCCTTTAGTGACCTTATAAATTTCACTGCAGAGGGCTGTATTTTTTAATATCTTTATTCTAGAAAGTTCATGATTCCTCTCGTACATCGCAATTTGAACACCCGTTACTTTATAGAACTTCAGCTGTATCTCTCTTTGTGTCCTATTTTTAATGTTCCGCAGATATATAACGAAATTTATTTCAATTCTTTCCAATAGGTTGCAGTAGATATCTAACAAAGTTATAACCCGTCTTCTTAGTCACTGCAAAGAACACTAGCCAGGAGTTGTTTTATAGTTCGCAATATACAGAATGAACCGAAAGTAATGCCATTAATTTCAGACAAAAAGTTTAATACAATTTTGCTCGTTTTTGTTCCCTTTTCGAGATAATACTTACTTACTGGCTTTTAAGGTTCATTGCCGCCCTCACATAAGCCCGCCATTGGTCCCTATCCTGAGCAAGATTAATCCATTCTCTATCATCATATCCCACCTCCCTCAAATCCATTTTAATATTATCTTCCCATCTACGTCTCGGCCTCCCTAAAGGTCTTTTTCCCTCCGGTCTCCCAACTAACACTCCATATGCATTTCTGGATTCACCCATACGTGCTACATGCCCTGCCCATCTCAAACATCTGGATTTAATGTTCCTAATTATGTCAGGTGAAGAATACAAAGCGTGCAGTTCTGTGTTGTGTAACTTTCTCCATTTACCTGTAACTTCATCCCTCTTAGCCCCAAATATTTTCCTAAGCACCTTATTCTCAAACACTCTTAACCTATGTTCCTGTCTCAAAGTGAGAGTCCAAGTTTCACAACCATAAAGAACAACCGGTAATATTACTGTTTTGTAAATTCTAACTTTCAGATTTTTTGACAGCAGACTGGATGATGAAAGCTTCTCAACCGAAGAATAACAGGCATTTCCTATATTTATTCTGTATTTAATTTCTTCATTTATATTTGTTACTGTTGCTCCAAGATACTTGAACTTCTCCACCTCTTCAAAAGATAAATTTCCAATTTTTATATTTCCATTTCGTACAATATTCTGGTCACGAGACATAACCATATACTTTGTCTTTTCGGGATTTACTTCCAAACCTATCTCTTTACTTGCTTCCAGTAAAATTCCCGTGTTTTCCCTAATGGTTTGTGGATTTTCTCCTAACATATTCACGTCATCCGCAGCTGATGTAACCCGTTCAATTCCAAACCCTCTCTGTTATCCTGGACTTTCCTAATGGCATACTCTATCTAGAGCAAAGTTAAAAAGTAAAGGTGATAGTGCATCTCCTTGCTTTAGCCCACCGTGAATTGGAAACGCATCTGACAGAAACTGACCTATACGAACTCTGCTGTAAACGAAACATTTCATAGGTTATTTTGGGGAAACCTTTGATTTAATTCCCAAACTCAGTCAATTTAAGAGAGCAGTGTATTATGATGGTAAATGATTGAAATAATTTTAGTTTAGTCATTTAAATGTACAGAAATTAGATCGGAACAAATCAAATTTCTGAACATTTAGAAGAGATCCAGGAATTTGGGAATTAAACCAAAGTCTTCCCCAAAATACCCTATGAAATGTTTCATATAAATCATTTTTATCTCGAAAAGGGAGCAAAAACGAGCAAAATTGTATTAAACTTTTTTGTTTGAAATATCTCAAAGAATAACTCTCTGAAATTAATGACATTACTTACGGTTCACTCCGTATATCCTTCCTCTTACTTCTTGGAAAAACTCTTCTCGGGAGTTCTGTTCGATGTGACAACGAATAAACAGCTGGCCTACGTTGTTTAATTGACGTGAGACAAAATAAAGCGCCTAGTGAGAGAGAGAATAATATTGGTATAGATTTCTCGCATTGATTGATTGGTTTATATGGGGAAGGCTACTTACACCATTCTCTGGTCCACTGCACTAGCCCCAAGCAAGGCGTATTCTCACACACATCCATTACTGTGTTAAGTTTCACATGTATCCAATACTCGCTTCTGAACCAGCTTCCTTCGCACGTCGCCAACCGGTGATCGTAGAAATGCTTATGAATATGATAATGGCATTGAGGGAGGTTGACGAAATTATTTCGATGCCTACATTAGAGAAACGGGGGAATCCCCAGAAAAATACAAACACAGTCTTATCCGATAAAAGTGTTTTTATGAGTTTTTCTTTCAAAGAAAAATTACAGACCTAATCGGGAATCGAAGCCAGACCACTACTGCAACGTCTGCTTATACTAATTATTATTTATGATTGACATAATATTAAAATGTACTTCGACCAACAATATGAAGTTAATTGGTGACTAAACAGTTTACGATTCATGAGAACTAATCTAAAACATTATTTTGACATTAAATGATTAGTATGAACGCCGAAAATCGATACAACTCTAAAATGTATGGTGTTTATTTATTAATTGTTACTATATCATTTATTAATATTAATATATTAATTACTAATTACGAAGAAATTTGAAATAACACTCGCTAGTAACTTTCGTTTCCTGAACGTTGGCAGCTTTTCCAAAGGCAAACTATATTGCCAACGTAACAGTTAGAAAGTAACTGCCAGTTGTAGGCCTATGTAATGTTTGTCAATAACAAAATTTGAAATAATGTTAGCAAAAGAAAATTCAATCTCACAAGTATAAAATAACTACATCCACAAGTACAAACAGTAATGGGGAAAATGGTTAGGTTTCACCCTTCGGATATACAGGGTGAGTCAGGAGGAAAGGTACATGGTTTGAGGGATGATAATATTGGTGATTCTGAACAAAAACGTTTATATGAACATAATAAGTCCTGTTCTTAACAGTTTCGGAGAAAACTAATGGAAACAATGAGGAACGGGAAAAGTGCAGGTGATAGTAAATTAAAACACTGTTACCTTAAGTTCTGTTTAATTGTGTACTTTTCTTTACAGAACATGTTCAAAACGTTCATGTCAACTTCAATGAACTTTGCAGTTCTTGTAGACAGCTGTTGTTCATCTGAGCTGATTCGGACATTCCTTTACTTGAGCAGAAGCATGTAAAATGCGAAATTAGTTCTCCCTTTATTTCCACTTTGCGCTTGTAGACTTCGCTCTTAAGCCAACCCCATACACAGTAATCCAAAGGAGTAAGGTCGGGTGACCTCGGTGGCCAAGAAATTACTCCAACGCGACCGATCCAACGTCCAGAATACGTTTCATTGCTCCTAATACAACCTTATGCCGGTTTGGTTGCGTCCGCATGTGAGTTCTGACGAAGGACATGAGACTGAAGCCCGTGATTTTCAAACAGCTGTATGTCAGATACTGTTAAGAAGAGGGCATATTTTCATATAAACTTTTTTTGTTCAGAATCACCAATATTATCACCCCTCATAGCATGTACCTTTCCTCCTGACTCACCCTGTAGGTTAATGTAACAAGGCGCCGACAATAAAAAGTAGTTATTTCGAAAAATGGCTAACCGTCCACATGTAAGGCATATGAGATATGTATGTTTAAGTCTCCTTTCCAAACACCACAATTTCATTAAAATATAGCGTTTTCATATGACGATTTCGCCTTGTGGGCAAAAGAATAGTCTATTATGAAACACTTCGCAAATTTACCTTCTTTATTTTTCTTCCCATGACCATTGTCTTCGTCTTATTTGCATTTATTTTCATCCCATACTGTTCACAGATTTCATTTAGTCTTATATCACCTACCCTGTTCAACATCCACTTGAAGGATTTAGTCAAGAGCTGTTTTCAAAACATTGGAAGAGTAATACAGTAGGAGAAAAAAAATAAAGTGCATAAGATTTGCTGATGATATGGCGTTGTTAGCAGAAAAGGCGGTGATACTAAGGAAGGGATATGCTACTGGAGGTAAATGACATCGATGAGCAGTAGGCCTATGGGATGAAATTAAATGCAAATAAGCAGTGGGATGAACTGCTGAAAGGATGTCAAAAGGACGCTTTTAATATAAAAAAGAGCAAATGAAGCTTTTAACAGAAAAAAGAGCACCTTCTGCGGATCTCTGGAAAAATAACTAAAGAAAAGTCCATTGAAGTGCTTTGTATGGAGTGTGGCATTGTTTGGGGCAGAAACATGGACATTACGAAGTGAAGAGAAGCGAATAGAAGCATTTGTAATGTGGATATAGAGAAGAATGGAACGTGTGAAGTGTACAGACAGAATAAGAAATGAAGCTGTTGGAAAGAGTGCGTGAAGAAAGAATGATGCTGAAACTGATCACGAAGAGGACAAGGAATTGGCTGAGAATAAACTGCCTACTAAAGGATGTACTGGAAGGAATGGTGAACGGGAGAAGATTTCGAAGCAAAAAAAGATATGAGATGATAGACCACATTAAGATGTATGGATCATAGGAGGAGACAAAGAGGAAGGCAGAAAATAGGACAGATTGGAGAAAGCTGGGTTTGCAGTGAAAAACCTGCCCTTGGGCAGAACACTGAATGAATGAATGAATGAATGAATAAATGAATGAATGAATGTATAAATGAATTAATTATGAAACAAGTTTATAATGTTATACTTTATGATACGAGTCAATTTTTAGGGAATGAACGAAGCGATTTTCCTAATTTTGACGAATGCAATAACTGTATAACATTACAAACGTGTTTCATAGATTATTTTTTGTACGACAGAATTATAAAGTAATTAACAAAGAAATAACATCTTACTTGTAATGATGGATAGTTTGATATCATGGTCTATGAAAAAAGAAGTTGCTATGGCAACAATGATGTAGGCCTACTGAATATTATAGCATGGCAAATCGTTTCATATGTTAACTTTGACGTTTTAGTTGACATAATATTTTTACGATACTGGTTTAATAATGTGTTATATTATGCATGATTTTGACTAACGATAAAGATTGTTCATAAAGCTTAAAAAAAAAAAAAATCACAGCTAACATTTGTGTCAAACTCAAAGTGAAGACATAAGGAGGCTCGAACTCTGAATCAAGCATGCATTGCGTGTTGCTCTTGGATTCCAACCCATTCGTTCTTGAAATAGACCACATCCGCTGAGAGGTGTAAATGCGGGGGTGGAGGGTAGGTCGCTGGTATTGAGTGGATGATGGCGCCACGCGTCACACAATTACAGGTTAGGCAAGCCCGCACGACAGCGTTACAGCTGTCCACTCAATTACAGCTTTTTACATTCCCACGAATACGTCTGTCTGTCCGTCCGCATGCATGTCGGCTCAGCGATTTGTGTGTGTCCTCTCACGTCACGTGAAAAAATGAGTGCAGTATTAACTGCACGTACTTGCACACTAAACATCGTGTCGAGTTAACATGACAACTTTCAGGCGAATAACTTGTATTAATTTGTGTTGGAAGTTGTGTAGTTGAGCCCTTCAACTTTTGTTTTTGTTTTGAATAGGCAACTTTTCAGAACACGGAAAGCGTTGTTCTTCTTCGTGGCTACTCGCGACCACGCAACAACAATCCCACAGCTTCACGGTTATCTTGTGTGAGGAAAAAAAACATAATAGATTTTACGGATATCGCCATTTTTATGCCTGTCATCATGTAATGATGATTTTTCCTGGAAAATTAATGTCAGATAGTTTTCCCCTTATTAAGCAATTTATTTTGTTAAATTCTATAATTCTACTGGCTTAGGAATTATAAATATTCATGAAAACAGTTTTCTTTATAAATCATTTTTTCTTTCTGTGGTTTCAATACACTTTATGGTACTTTCAATATTTAAAATATGTTAAAATTTTTAAACTTTTAAAACTTCATAGTGATAAAATAAGTTATTTTTTAAAAAGGTAATACACCTTAAATACTATCTACGACCATTTAGAAGTAGGATTACTTTTTCATACAGCTTATTTTCACACTATGAAGTTTTGAAGTTTTAAACTTTTGTCATACTTCAACAACAAATTTTTTGAGCTTCTTGATTCCATAAGTTTTATAATTGTACTGATATAATTATAAATATTCCTGATTTCTTTTTATTAAGCAACTTTTTCAGTTTCTTGATTTGTAATTCTGATATAATTATACATATATTCCTGAAAACTTTCTTTTATTAAACAATTCTTTCAGTTTTCCGCTAAGTTTTATAAATGTACTGATATATTTGTGAATTTTTCTGAAAGTATATCCGTAATTAAGCAAATTTTTTTATGTCCTTGATTTTGATAAGTTTTATAATTTGTAGTGATAAGATAATAAATTTTCCTGAAAGTATTCTTCTTAGTAAGCATTCTTAATTAGTTTCTTTTTTTTGCTGAGTTTTATATTATACTGATAACAGCCATAACATGAAAATATGGAGTCCACATTAAAACAGTTATACTTTTTTGCTATTCTCCTACTTTCTTATCCTAATTACTTCTAGTCACCATTTACATACATAATAC
The DNA here is from genome assembly GCF_040183065.1 of Periplaneta americana. Classification (NCBI taxonomy): domain Eukaryota; kingdom Metazoa; phylum Arthropoda; class Insecta; order Blattodea; family Blattidae; genus Periplaneta; species Periplaneta americana. The sequence continues at coordinate 94,015,571 of NC_091122.1, read as the reverse complement.
ATTTTTTTTTGTATAAGGTCTACGTAATTACACGAAAACTGTACACGCGCAATTGAAAATGGATAAGGATTTGTAAATACATTTTATCTGGAAATTAACTACACGAACGTTAAAAAAATCGTAGATCACATTCAATATTACGTAGAGTAGTGATGTCAAACTAAGCACATTTTTTGACCTTGTCGTGCGCGGGCATCAAGCGCTAGGTATGGAAGGAGGAAGGGTTATGTATTGCAGTTGTATTTTAAACTTTAATAACATAATAAAGAGTTAAGAAGAAATATTCGCTTAAATTCCATAGTAATATAACTATACTGTACTAAGTGAATGAAACACATCATTTATAAAAAAGTGATATCCCAAAAAAAGAGATTGAGTATGACATGATAAGTTGGAATTGATGGTTTCTTTAACCTTATAAAATTATACATCTTGATTACATAACTTTTAACACTGTATCACTTCGGAATTTGTATGATAAGAATTTTCTTGTGTTAAATATTATTAATGTACCTAACAACGTACGTAACAAGGTACGTTAATAATATTTAACACAAGAAAGTTCTTATCATACCAATTCCGAACTTATAAAATTAATCAATAAACTAATCCAAATGATATTTTAGTACAAAGCAAAGTTACGTAGGTATTGTATAGGCTATGTTTTAACTGTAACTAATATTACATAACAAAACTCTTATCGTATTATGCTTTTAAGTTGATATTGGTGTGCAACTTCCCATCATCAGAATATAAAATTATTTTCTCAAAATCTGCTGAAGCTATAGAGCTGACGTTTTACTAACACATGGGCACATATCTTTTGTTTATGTTGTAACAGAGTTGCTTTGTTAATTCATTTCCTTACAAACATTTTCCATGCGAATATTTTCAAAATGTTTAATACACTATCTTCAGTAAAACGTATTTACGATATATCAATTTACGAAACCATTGTTTCAGTACTGTAGGCCTAAGGCTACTAAATAAACATATCTGAAAATCTGACTTTTCTAAACATATTCCTTTTCAATAAGAAGCAAATTTGTGAAAAATGAGCATTAAAATTAAAACTTACATTCTTGTAATGCATTTATACTTCTCAGAAAAATCTAAAAATTAACATGGATATAGTTTTAATAAGTTCTCTTCCCTTTATCCATTCAATCAGTGCTGGCCAACCCTGTATATAGCTCGACCAAGCGACATATACTATCTCTTTCGTCTGTCTCTTTCCTTTTCGCTGTAAAGCACTCAGGCTCTCCTGAGCTCTAAAGCGCGCGCGCTTGCGCCTGTGGGCATAAGTTGACATGACTGACGTAGAGATTCGCGCCCGTTTGGGTTTGGATGACTTACTGAGATGTGAATGCGTTGTAACAAATTTAATAAAGTAGGGAGTCTACAAAACTAAGTAGAGGAATCACCAACAACACACCATATTAATGTTTTTCTTAGCATACAATTTAATAACTATTTATTTTAAAATGATACGCATAAATCAGCTCTAGGTGGAGCAAATAGTGATGTGACTATTTAGGTTAGATCAGTAAGTTTTTCAGGAAATAATATTTGTCATCGCTTGTTCCTTAATCAGAATTAATATAATGGTAAAGAAAACGTAACAATAGGTCTTGTTTCGGAGTCAGTATTGACACGGCCATCAAAGGATAGTAGACGACTTACGACTTAAATTTCATAAGCTGGTGCCTGGTGGATAGTGAGAATACTGAATGAGCAATCCTTGTGCAGCTCTTGAGGCTGTAAGCAAGGTTTTTTTTTTTCCGGGATTTTCCTCAACCCTCTAAGAGCAAATGTTGGATAGCTTTCGGCCTTGAACACTGAACTCATTTCGCTGTCAATATCATCTTCATCTCATTCAGACGCTAGATAATCATAGCTGTTGATAAAGCGTCGCAAAATAACTAATTAAAAAAATATATGTAACTTATCGTGTAGCGAGGCCTCCGTTTCTTAACATCAGAGAAATTTAATTAAATCAGTTCACTTGAAACGGTGCAAAATGCGGAAAAACCATATTTACTCGTACCTATAGGCCCACATGTCTTGCTTGCATACCATCAGCCCTCTCACCTTCCAGCTTACTGACATGACATTTTGAATCACCCTGTATTACACTTCATTTGTCTGAAAGCAGTCTCATAATTGAAGCGGTCAGTAGAAAAAGGGACCTATCCCTCATTTTTTCTGAAACAGAGTCACTCGTATAAGGTGAAAGTTCAACTATTATTCTATTAGATTATTATGTTATTTGAGTGTAGTTTAGGCCTATTCTGAAGTATAAAGTTGTTTAATATTTAGAAGCTTCAGCAACAGGCTCAGTTGAAAAAGGTAGCTATTCCTCCAAACAATGAAAGCTTTAATCTTATTGGTTAGCTCCTTCGCCAACTGGCCAATAGGAAAGCATGTTTTATATAATTGTAGTAAATAAAGATGGCTGACTCTATTGGGCATATTGAGGTAATAATGGATGAAAATACAAAGTCTGTGATAAAAACACCGAAGAAACGGAAAAGATGTCCTGAAACTGGAAAGAGAACATTAGAAAGAAGGCAAAGAATAGTGAAAAAGTATATTATATATCTAAAAATGGAAAGTGTGTTCCAGCCAAAGTGCGATTAGATGTGAATTGTTGCAAAACAAAGGTGTAAATACAAGTCATTTTCGAAGGATGGCAAAGATGCTTTGTTTTGTGATTTCTGTGACCTTAGTGATTATAATATTCGGAATGCATATTTACTTGGGTACATTAAGTCTCTTCCATGGAAGAGAGCGTATTTAAAAGATAGAACTAATGTTGATGAAACAAGAAGGCACTTCATCTTTGAATATTATGGAAGGTTACCAAGCATAAACTTACACAACAGGGTGTGTAAAAATGCATTCTTATACGAAATATCCAAGAAATGTCATCAATTTGATGTAAAATATACATATAATGATGTAGATGTGTACGAAACTGTTAGTTTTCAGAAAGGGAAAGGGAAACCTGCAAAATTACAAACGACTCTGACAGCTAAGTAGGTACTCTCAAGGCAGACCGATTAAGACTGCAAAATATAGTGATGTTATACCATTAATTAAATTTATGCCTCTTGTGTATCAAGACTTTTACTTTAATTTGAAATCAGAAAGCTCACCAGATGATTATGTTGAGGACATTGATGAGCATATGTGATTGTACTCAGATGTGACATTTTCTTACTGTTATTAAAGAATAATGAATTAAGTTTTCAATGAAATTTTCTTTTTATTTGCAGAAAGGTACCTCAGTTTGTGGCAAAAACTGTCATAAAAATCTTTCCAGGTTCCATGTTTCGTAGGTCATTTATTAAAAATTTAAGAAAGGCCTAAATATCTCAGACTTGTTAAAAGAGGGATAAGCTTAGGTCCCCTTTTCCTACTGACCCGTTCAATTCATGTAATAATGATGGTTACAATAAATTATCACTATTAATACCATACGTATTGAATTTTTTTATATGAAAGACGGGAATTTTTTCGATACAACAATACCGATAATAGGACACGTTTATAAATTTTATGAGTGACCCACCGAGTTTTTATTACAGACGGAATAAATTCTGTTGCTATTGTGTGTAATGGCAATAATGGTGATCGCTTACAAACTCAGCATTTCGACTGGAAGAAATGTAGGCTTATATAAATTCAGTCAGGCGTAAGATAACAGCAATAGATGTTGCATGATATACGTGATGTGTTGATCACACTGTACTACTGTAGGCTGCTTCACTCGCTGCAGCTACCCAGTAGCGAAGCAAGCTCCGGTCGGTAGTCAGGTCCTCGTGAACCGCCAGCGCTCAACAAATTCACGACATAAGCCCGGCAACTCGTCTTTCCGAATGACTGGCCAGCATCACAACTCCGAATTTGGTTCAAATCTATTACGCGCATAGTTGCGGTGGCTTGGTTATGCTCTTCCGATGTCTTTTGTCTCGATGCTTCATTATTCATGCTGATGCTGGATGTTACTATGGTTACCAATGCATCGGCCAGTCAGGGGAGGAGTAGCGATGTTATCTCGCATCGCCTCGAGGGTATGGTATAAAAATACAAATGAGTTCGATTCCAGGGTTATCAACCCCAGATACAATCTGTGAGTGGAGGCGTCGTCGACAGTAAGGTACACACCAACATCTGAAGCGCGCCTGCTCTGCGTGCATTGCACGCGTCTTATTTGCAGTGCATCCCCTGTCTGAGTTTGAATTGAGGACCTCATGCTGAACTAAGCACTTAAACGACACTAGAGCGCTTGACTGAAAAGCCTACATGAGCATGAAGTGCTCAGATCTTTAACTAATGAAGATGAGGAAATTGTGAAATAGGGTTCGCAGGGGGAACATGTAGGCCTACCACAGCTACGTTATCCGAAACAAATGTCACAAGAGGATAGAAATGTAAAGAAACAAGAGGAAGGTAAAAAACTAAAAGGAAACAAGCGGAGAAGAAATGAAAAGCATCAGAAGAAAATAAGCCGCGTTGGTAGCTCAGTTGGCAGAGAACAGGTTTACGACGACCGCGAATCAGCTGACTCGAGTTCAAATCTCGGTAGAGTTGCATTTGTGACGCAAAAAAACTAAGGTTGTGAAAGGTTTTCTCGGGATTCTCCCGTTTTCTCCTCGTAATTCTACCAATACTTTTCATAATTATTCACCTATCATTATTAACTCAGCCAACGGCATACCTCAGATAACGCGTTTGCCTGCTGTTCCGAAGTTGTGCTCGGGCGTGAGTTGTATTCACGCTTCAGCTGATTACCTGATTGGGTTTTATTTCGAGATTTCCCCAACAGTAAAGCAAATTTCAAGTAATCTATAACGAATCCTCGGCCGCATTTTGACATTACTGATTTCATGCAAAATAACCTAGTAGTTGAAACAGCGTCGTTAAATAACGAACTAAAAATTACATCTTCGCCTCGAAAAATATGGCATCACTTCTGTTTGCATGTCACCGAATCGATCGTCTGTCATGGTGGGTGTTTCTCGCAGATTTTTCAAAGATTGTTAGATGGCAGTGGTGGTTTTTTCTATTAGATGATTCAAAGACTCGCATAAGATGCACCAAAGCCCTCCAAATTCTTGCTTGCCTGACGAGGACATGACGATTCATGTATCTATGAAGTACGACAGACCACAGTCAGAACGGTTTTAATGAGTAAAGAGGAATGCGTACAGCGGCGGATAATGGAGCCGGCTTAGCCAGGTAGCACAAATTAGGCTGAGATGCTTAGGGATGCTGCATGTCTAGCCCTATACACACCTCTATACTTCTATGAGAAGGGAATGCGGTGAAAAAGGAAAGGAAAGGGGAAAACAAAAACACGAGGAAGAACTGGGCCAAGAAAGGGCAAAGAAAGGAGGTAACAAAGAAAACTAGAAGAAGGGAAATTACAAAGGATAAGAGAACAAGGAAGGAAGAAAAGACACTGAGAAGACCAAGAGGAAAAAAGAAGATACAGAAAGAGGATGATGAGTTTAAAGAAAGAAACATGACATAACCTACAAAGAAGGAAAGAAAGGAAAAAACAGGACGAGAAGATTGAAGCATAGGAAAAAAATAATTGGAAAAGGGATTAGAATGAGAAGAATAGGGATAAAGGAGATGGAGAAAACAGGAGAAAGAAATGAAGAAAAAAGAAATTACCTGAATCAGAAAAAAAACGAAACATAAGAAGGCAGAGAAGAGAGAATAGTAAAATGAGAAGCGAGATTAGAAGAAAAAAAGGGTACGAAAGAAGAATATGAAAAACAATGAAGAATGAGAACAAGGAAGGAAGAAAAATGACGAAACAGTAAAGTAAGAGAAGGAACTGGAAGGAGACTGCTGAATAAAATGAACAATTGAAAGACTTGGAAAGAGTAGAAAGAAAGGAAAGAAACAGAACAAGGATGGAAGGCGATGGAATTGCCTGAAAGACTCTGATATCGTCTTCTGAAACTTTCATGTAAACAATATACAAAAATAGGCAAACAGCGTCTTCTTCCATCTCCTGTCGGGCGGACATCTTATCGACACACAAACGCAATACAAGAGTTAAGTTGTACTCTGCCAACACAATCCCTCCACGCAGCCTATCTGCGTGTAGGTATTACAAAATTCATTTCGGTGTGGCGTACTCTAGAACGGGCACTCGTGCTGACAGCACACCACGTCAAGTCCTGTCAGCTCGGCTATTCTAGGACACTACAGACCGATCTCAGGCAGGAGTGTCACTTACGGAAGCCCTAATAGGCTGACTCTCGAGTGTTGTGATTGGAGAGGCAAAATAATTCAACGTTTAGGAATTTCTTGCATATTACGTACATATTCATAGTAAGGCATATAACTAAGTTCACATCAGTTGTCCTTTCACAAACGAGTTTTACTCATTTATTTTATATTGTTAGCCTATTTGGAGGTATGAGTCTCATCATCATCATCATCATCATCATCATCATCATCATCATCATCATCAATCTTTAAGAAGGTCTGTTTGAGTCTCTCTCTTCTAAAGATTACGAACCTTGGTTATTAGATATTCACAAATGCTACACTCTCTAGGCATGTAGTCAGCATAGAACAAGGTCACCGCTTAACACAATACATAATAAATACAAAGGAAAGGCCACAAGGTCAGACATTACGGGAACATAACTCTTCAATTTCCTGCCAGAAATAAAATCTAGATTTATAACCGAAAGATCCAAGACTGCGGGATGGCATTCGGAATCAATTTTGAGTTTAGTCGGTAACAATATAGGCCTAACATTTAAAAAATAACAGAATTGAAGAATTCCGAATGATTGCGTTTAACGCGTATACAAAAATAATTAGGATAATGGACATGGGATAAATACTGTAAATATAATTCGCTGCAAGATTTAAGTATGTCTAATCAACGGAATGATGTGTTCGGCTAAAGGGAGTTTAGTATTTTTTTGTGTAAATGAAGTTTTGTTCCCCAGATGAATACAAAAGTTAAATTATACACGCATCAGATGTGTTTTATTTGTGTAAAAATAAGAATCCGAAGTTTAATTTTCATTTATCTCGAACCTCATTTTTATGACATCTCTCCCTTTACCCAAACACCATCGAAATAGGCCTAAGCTATGAATAATTGTCAATCCTTCAATAACGACAACAACAATAATAATAAGCATTAAAACAATGTATTAAAAGGACAAGTAAAATACTGTTTCTGAGTCAAAGATAATAACATCATTAACAATTAACTAGTATACTGTAGGATGATCCTCTGACTGAGGTTCTGGCTGATATGTATATCTATTATCAGGCAGTACATCTCACTTGACGATATGTCAGAGGAAGAACAATTTGTATACATCTGAAGTCTGATTAGTGTAGGCCTAATATGTAACTAATCGGCGATGTATGCAATTAAGGGGGAAAGAAAATGGCCACCCTATCCCATTACATCCTGGCCTACTTGCCTCATAAGTGGTGCCTTGTTGGTATCACTTGTGAGATTCAGACCTATCTTTAGACATTTGACTAAACAATATCTGAAGTCTGATTAGTGTAATATGTAGCTAGTCGGAGATGTATGCAATTGAGGGGTAAGAAATTACCCATCTTACCCCATTTCCTCCTGGCTTAGTTGCCTCATAAGTGGTGCCTTGGTGTCTTGTGAGGTTCAGATCTGTCTTCGGAAAGTTGACTGAACAACAATTTTTCAACCAAGAACAGGGTCTTTGGCGTGTCATAAATTTACGATTTGGAATACGTAGTATTTTTATTTATCTTTCGAAGGACTTTTTTTATATTATTATAATATTTTTTTCCGGTACTGAGGATCGAATCGAGGACCTCTCACCTTAATCTTTGATAAAAAATTCCATCGTCCTTTGTCGGATATAAACTCTCGAAATTCGTTCTCATGGCGATAACCACTAGATCACCGAGTAGGGGAAGGACGACGACGTCTCGTGTCTCCCTCCTCTACCTTAGCGCCACAGGAATAGCTACAGTCTCTATCCATTTAGTACCAGGCGACTAAATCACAGATATCGTCCGATAACCTCAAGAGGAGAGATGTTCACCGCTGTGGAGTAGCCTAACGATTAACAATTGGCATGTCTAACCGTGAAACGATCCGGCATGGGTTCAAATCCTGGTTGGGACAAGTTGCCTGGTTGAGGTTTCCTCCGAAGTTTTACTTCAAGCCATTAAGAGCAAATGTTGGGTAATTTTCGGCGCTGAACTCTGGTTTCACTGCGCTGAACCCTAGTTTCATTGCGTTGGACCCTGGTTTCATTGCGCTGGACCATGGTTTCATTGCGCCGAACCCTGGTTTCATTGCTCTGATTCCTGGTTTCATTGCGCCGAACCCTGGTTTCATTGCTCTGATTCCTGGTTTCATTGCGCCGAACCCTGGTTTCATTGCTCTGATTCCTGGTTTCATTGCGCCGAACCCTGGTTTCATTGCTCTGATTCCTGGTTTCATTGCGCCGAACCCTGGTTTCATTGCTCTGATTCCTGGTTTCATTGCGCTGAACCCTGGTTTCACTGCGCTGACATTATTACCTTCGTTTCACTCCTGATCACATATATAACAGATGGACCATCCCCATGCTAAAAACGGTAACATGTGGAAGAGAACAACCACCAGGATCGCCACTGTCGGTTGGTAACGACCGCTATATGGAAGTACAGTTACTCCATGCAATTCAAATGAGAGTTATAACGTGACTTATTTTGCAGACCCTAGGTGGCAGCATAGGGAAAATGATAAAAGTTGTTGCCTTCAAAGCCCATAAGGCTGATCAATCCTGATCGACGACTGAGAAGAAGAAACAAGAAATTATAGGCAAATAGAGAATAGACAGGTCGTCCAAATCGTAAGAAATATTTATGAAACGAATAAATTACATAAAGTAATCTATGTAATTTATTTTATTGTATAAAAGACCGCTTAGTAGAAAAACGCAGCCTAATATTAATAAGTGGATGGGATGAACCACTAGGGCTGGAGGAAAATATAATAAATAGGCAAATAAAATAGCATACTAAGCTACCAGCTAGTGGACAGAGTAAAATATAACGGAGATACATGATTATTCAACCATAGATTTAGTTTTAATAAAAATTTGCATAACTATATTTATGTTATAACAGCTAATCTTATCATCCAAACAGAGCGCGTGTTTAGCTTCTTATTATGTGAGAAGATTTAATTAAGAGATAGGGAGTAACTTTAAGACTAAGGACACCAAAACTTCGAAATGTGTATGTTTTTTTTTTATTATTATTTTTATAATGTCTAGGGATCCTAACTTATGTAGGTCTATGTTTGCTGTGAAACTAACGCTGAGGCATTTCCGGGTTGATTGTATATACAAGGCACAATAAAATCCGAAACTAAGCAAACCTAATCCATCACTTTTTGGTATAGGCAAGTTGTATAAGCGGAGTACGAGGGGAACTACCTCAGCGTTAGTTTAGCGTCATTGGTGTATTATTATTATTATTATTATTATTATTATTATTATTATTATTATTATTATTATTATTATTGTCATAATCATCATCATCTGCATTTTTCACTGAAACAGAAAAATTCGTCCAAGTTTCTCTAACATGTCACTCAATTCAAACAATAAGTACAGTACAGGGTTTCCTCTCAGTAGTTCGTTCTCTGCTAGAGTCAGCGTCCCATCTTTGCTTCATTACTGCGAATGCACCGCTTCAGAGACTATGAATAGCCCCAAATGCTCATAAAAAAGGAAACTCCCCTCATCTGTACGTACATACGTTAACAAGCGTCCAGAAATGTCATATAAAATATACAGACAAGGAAGAGGGGCTTACAACAATGAACCACAATGCCAGGGCCGGGAATGGATCGCTTCAATGCCGCGTGGACGTCAGCTACATCGCGCGGAGACGTTCGGGCCAGCGTCCCGTAGTTCAATGTTGGGATCGGGTATCCCAGTATTATCAGAGCAACCCAGTTTACCTCAAGAGGCACGAAACTTATATACTTGTAAATGCCAGCACGTGCATTACTTACTATATCATTAATTGTTAGATCAACTATCACCTAATTTAAAATTGTTTGCATCTCATGCACCTGATGATGACTTTTTAAAGTCGAAAATATTAGTGACTTTGTAATAAATATTGTGATGTAACAGATTATCTGACCTCACAAACTGAAAAGTGTATTTAACTGAAAATTTATTATATATAATTATTAATTATATATAATTATTAACCCTGAAGTAGTTTTCTCAAAGCACTCAGATTTTTCTGCAATTTTTGTAATTTGAACTAATGCCTTATCAGTATCTCAGTATTATCAAGTCGAATGCCTGAAAAAGAAGCGTGACTTGTGATTGAAAGGACTCAAATCCAAGTAAAACTCGCTTAAGGTAATTAAAAAATTGTATATCATCATGATCTTCTGAGGTAGCTATTATAATATACGCATTTTCTGCAGAATTAGTCAACACTACTCTAAAACAATGATCGCAAGCCGTCACACAAATGTTTTAGTTACTAATTCTAAGAAATTTTAATTATAAATTATAATGCTGTATAATAAAATAATTACCTTATGATTTGTGTAAACTTTTAAGAACAGTGAATTTATATTCACGCGCGTTTGTCAAATGTGAACTTTATAAAAGGGATTATCAACATGTAGGCCGTGATTTTTCATCATTCTAAATTAGAGAACCGCATTGTACTAAATAAATTGTTTTTGCAAGATCTCACATTGCTGTCCATTAATCTGTACGTCGAGAAGCATTTCTAATCAGGTGTACACACTTCAAGAAAACGTTGTTCTTCTAATATAATGTCAGTGTTCGTCAGGGATCTTGTCATTAAAAGCAGAGTATAGGTCAGCACCAACCTCGGTACGACTTTTACTCGATTTTACGGTGGGTTGGTTGAATCTGGAATCCTTTCATGGCGAGATAAAACATACCGCTTCGTCTCCGGGATCTCAAAGTTCAGAATGAACTAGGCTTTTAGGAATATATACAAGACTAGTGACAACTCATTCACGAAGATGGAACGATATCGTTAAGTGAACGTACTTTAACAAGTTGGAGCACTTCAGTTTTGTAACAGATGAGAAGTATTGGCTTAATCAACATATCAAGCAGATGGCCAAGTGGTGATTTGTAGATCTGATGAGGCACTCTAAACAAGTGTTCGTAATGTCAAAATAGGCCTATTAAAAAAGAAAAGCGAAGTAATAGTATTGCTGTCACTAAATCTACTGGGATGAAAACAATGCAGAAATAAATACATTCAAGCAAATCCGGAATACTTAAACGTACTGTAGGTACAATATTGTAAAAGATGCAAAAAAGTAATGTTTAAACTATATAAACTGGCGATGGCTATTCCAGTTTCTTTTCACAGTTGCGTAAAGCAGGTTCGAAAAAGAAGCCGGTTGAAAATAAATGTGAGAAATGTGATTTCTAAGAACGATGGGAAGCTACGAAGTATCGGAGGAGAAAGCATTGAGATGCGGGGCACGGATTAAATATTCATAATTCAACTAGCACTGTTAAAATATAAATGAGCAATTAGAATCTCCATTTGTCACGAATGCAAGTCATTCGAATACCAGAAATAGAACAAAAATAACGATCAAAAGAGTTAAAGACAACGACGCTCTGTTAAGACTAGAATAACATATTTCGTCTGTAGGTGGAACATATCAATTTGTCTATTCCTCGATAATGCTATGATTAATCATTAAGATTACGATTACGACGACGACGATGATGATGATGACGAGTCCTTGGCACCTCTACCGCTTGCGAAGACAAGCAAACAACAAACAAACCTGCCACTGTAATGTGTGCCATGCCAGTTGAATGATGAATACAAACATTCATCTAATCTAACCATCCATCCAGTGCACAACACAACAAACTCACGTTCCACGTTGGAATTCCTCCAGTTAAGAACGGCGGTACGCCTACCTGGGATGCGTCGTCGTCTGAGGAATCACACTTGTCACTAAACACACAGAAACACAGAGCACTGCGAAGTTCGAGTGTGTCCCCGCATCGCCGCACTCATACACACCCACACGCCTCACTGTCTGTCTCGCGACTGCCTGAATGGGGAGGCACGCGCTCCACCGAGCGCGCTTCGGGGATCATCGGAGAGCCGGCCGAGACGATCCGAAACGAGGGCCGGCAGATGCAGGCAGGCAGCATCTTCCCATCTCGAGGGACGGAGGGCGCTAAAAAGTGAACACAAAAGGCGCACACACCGCCTATTTAAACACATTCGTTCGTTATTGCCATTATAGAATGCGTAATCATTGCAGACCAATCAATACACAGGGTGTCCCATAATTTAATATATTGAAGGTGACGTTATTAAAATATTTAAATGTCGCTACTAAATTTCAGTTGTATCAAATGTGTTTGTAATAAAACTGACGAGGAAATCATCATCATCATCATCATCATCATCATCATCATCATCATCATCATCATCGCGGATTAATCCTCGTAACTTTCGTTCCGATCTCATGAATTGTTACACGGAATATCCACGTTTTCTTTAGTCAGTCAGCATTTCTTATAGGCTTAGTTTATAATAATTTAATGTTAATTTCTGAATGCAATGTTTCTCCATCCGATCGACATCTTATAGATACCTTCCAGTTCTTTCTATTGGCATATTTTTCTGTTAATTTAAAGGTGTTGAGTTCTCTCCCAATTTCTTCGTTTCTGCTACTGTTATATTAATACACGGTCTTGTCGAGAAAGGACGAATATAAATAGTTGGGTATTAACTGAAGCATTTATTTTTTCGACATGACATACGTGAGATCATAAAGTACAGTACATAATCTACCATTTATTTCTTGAAACGGACGTCCTTAATTGACAATAAAATCTTCATCTTCATCCATGAGATTTAAAACCTCACAAAACGACCTTCGGTTGAAAGTATCGAGATGCTTCAATTGATGTAGCACCTGAATTCTGTATGAATGAAAATGTAAGTCGTAAGAGCAGATGAGACGGGGGTCATGGTACCACAAATTAAAATGACGAAATCCACACCTACTAGCCTCAAAACTGTCGTTATTCTTGTAAAAGCTTTAAATTGCAAAAGTACGTTGTGCACCGCTCCACCTTTCCATGACGACTAAAATGGCATTGTATTGGCAACAGAATATGCGCGCAGTTTATTGCCCCTCAATTGTGCTGTGAGACATAGTAACTTATGGGCCTACGCTCCCTACAATCGCCTGTTCCTCTGCCAGACTATGAATTTTTGTCAACACTATAACTGTTATTATTATTATTATTATTATTATTATTATTATTATTATTACTACTACTACTACTACTACTACTACTACTACTGCTACTACTAAGGCTACTGCTGCTGTTAGGCCTATATCATTATTACTCATTCATATATAATTTTTCTGCCCAAGGGCAGGCCCTCCATTGCAAACCCAGCATTCTCTAATCCTTCCTATTTTCTGTCTCCTCTTAGTCTCCGCATATGATCCACGTATCTTAATGTCGTCTATCATTTGATATCTTCTTCTGCCCGAACTTTTCTCCCGTTCATCATTCCTTCCATTGCACCCATCAATAGGCAGTTTCTACCTAGCCAGCGACCCAGCCAATTCCTTTTCCTCTTCCTCAACAGTTTCAGCATCATTCTTTCTTCATCCGCTCTATCCAACACAGCTTCATTTCTTATCCTGTCTGTCCATTTCACACGCTCCACTCTTCTTCTTATCACATTTAAAATGCTCCAGTTGTTACTCTTTACTTCAAAATAAAGTCCATGTTTCTGCCCCATACAACGCCACACTCCACACAAAACACTTCATTGGTCTCTTCCTTAGTTCTTTTTCCAGAGATCAGCAGAATGTGCTCCTTTTCCTATTAAAAGCTTCATTTACCAATTATCCTCGTTTTGATTTCCTTGCAGCAGCTCATGCTATTAGGCCTACTCATGGTACACCCAAAATATTTTAAGCTGTGCACTTGTTCTACTGCCTCGTTTCAAATTCGCAAGTTTACACTTTTATATTATTATTACAATTATACTATTTTTATTGTTACGAAACTGAAACGACAAATATTTCCTACACATTTTCTTGGACGAATCGGAGCTAAGGAGCAATGCTATGCTCTCTCAATTAGTAGCAGTAGTAGAAAGGTAGTTTATTTACTAAATTTATTGTTGCTCTGATCGCCATAGTCATCATCACCCCTATTCAATAACATCACTAACAGTTCAGATATGAGGCTAATAATATTTTACTTTATTATCTCTCTTATCTTTCCCTTTTGTTTCTCAAAGCCAGACGTCACAATACATCCTTCATTCGCTGTTATGTTGATTATTCTGTAATTACACTTTTTTTTATCTTATCCAGGCTGCCAGTAATCTGCGATCCGTGTCTTCAACTCGTCTGTAAGTCTCCTGTGTATAACTAGCTGTCCTCTTCATTTCTGTTGCTGTAATAAAAATGAGTGTGTAGACTGTAGGCCTATGCGCGGCAGTAGTAAAACTTCTTAAGGTATAAATGTGAGTATTTTTTTTTTAAATTTTAGTGCATTGAGAAGATAAATTAGACTTAAATTTAACACTTTTATACGCATTGCTATCTAGAATATAAAAACCAAACAATTGGTTTAGGAGAACTGAAATAAGATGAAAAATGAATTACAAAAAAACAATTTTGATTATTTATACATTGCTTTTAAAATAGTTTATAAAATAATTGATTAAATGGCGATCTTACTCGTGTTAATTATGTAAGCAAGTGCGGCTTACAGCTGTTTCGGTGCTATTCGACACATCCTCAGAGCCTACTAGATCTAGGCGCTATCTCAACTTTGCTGCCTGTTGTGTGGATGCGTTCGTGTGATAAAGAGTTGTGTCAAATAGTGTGTGTGTTCTGAAATTGATCTGTGTGTTGAGAATTTGACTGGGGTGTGTTTTAGTGTGTCTGTATGTTTCATATTGTTCTAGCGTGTTGAGTTTTTGGTTTTTGGGTTGTATGTGTAGGATTTCCATGTCTGTATTTATGTTATTGTATGTGTGGTTAGCATTAGTTATGTGTTCGGCATATGTGGATGTATTGTGTCCTCTGGTTATTGCTTTAATGTGTTCTTTGTATCGAGTTTGGAATGATCTGCTGTCTGTCTAATGTAGTTTATAAAAGACTTTTATTTGATTTGTGTGGTGAACAACGATTTATAGAAATTATAGACCAATGACACCAATTGGATCAGCGTTCTATTCTTTGATTGTTGGCGATATACAAAAGAAACATTCACTAAATGAATAAATGAATGAATAAATAAATACATATAAAAAAGAAATATAAAAAGAAATATAAATAAATAAATAAATAATGTTTATAGAAATGTAAATCGTAATGAAATCGGAATTGTGGAGAGTGTTGGTTGACTGAGGTGGGAAAACACTCGCAAGCTGACTTCGTAGAGACTGAATATGATCGAAATTAATCCAATTGTTTAGGAGAAATCTAGTAATTGCTGTATTCACACAAACAGACTGGCAGATGGCAAGTACAAAAATACATCGGTATAAGTATAAGGGGCATTTAAAACGTGTATTTCTACGAAAATATGGAAATCTATTTTTTTTTTTCAGCATTATAATACTTCCTATAATGCGAAAATAAAAATAAAAAAGGAAATCAGAACATAAAATGATGTATTACGTTCGGTGACAGGTACTGTGTGACATGTATTCTGTTTGACGGCACTGTCGGACAGACACGTCGCGTCGCACCCCTGACTGAGAGCCCACAGCCGGTCTGAAGGCTTGGAATGATAGTGAAGGCAAATGCAATTTCTTTTAGCACGGTTCTTTCATAATGACTCGACTGAGTCCCTGAGTGATGCGGGAGTTGGGTGGGGGCATAATCCGTCCCGACTCAGCAGGGGCGACGAGATTGGAAAATAATTAATAAAGCACTGACAGAGCAGAGAGGGAGGTACAACGACAAATTAAATGGGGTAGAAGAGCTCACTTTCCTCCACCGGGTGTTACTGCGACATGAATGAACTCGCTGTCATCAAAATGTCATTTAACGATATTGCTTCAATGACTTCGGATATCTGTAACAATTATACTAAGTGTTTCAGATAAAAAGGTTTTGTGGCTTCCGTGTCTGCCAGAAGATTCGAAGATCGCGAGTTCATAACTGGTCGTTTTATTAAGGGGAGATGGTACTGTAAAATCCTTCGCAAATTTTTCTTAAACGGAAATAAAACAGCGTCACGGTTAAGGCGTAAGGCTACAAACCAGAATGTCTAGGGTTCGAATCCCTTTGGGGTCATGAATTTTCCCCGTCCCACCGCACTATGACCCTGGGTTTTACTCACCTCTAACAGAAATGAGTACCAGGGCTATTTCCTTGGATGTAAAGGCAGCGAGCACGTAGGACTAACATTCCTAGTGCC
The DNA here is from genome assembly GCF_040183065.1 of Periplaneta americana. Classification (NCBI taxonomy): domain Eukaryota; kingdom Metazoa; phylum Arthropoda; class Insecta; order Blattodea; family Blattidae; genus Periplaneta; species Periplaneta americana. Next base: position 93,999,081 of record NC_091122.1, on the reverse strand, counting down.
AATAATGCAGGGTGTTTGTATAGTGAGGGTCACATAAGAACAGTTCCTAAACAGCAAATATATTGCCGTCTTGTCAGTGTTGCCAACTGTTACCAGATATCACACGGTCCTACGTACTAAATAACTTTGGGTGCTATTCATAGACATTTCGCAGCACGCGCTACGAGCGTACTAAGCTAGCCCCGGCTATCCACTGGTTACTAGTACAGAATTCAAATCATATCCTATCGCTAACACTGGTTTATGAATACGAAAAACGCTGATAATCTACCGAAAGCCCGCGCTAAAAATGTCTATGAATACGGCCCTTATTTACTTAGCGTAGTTTATGTTGAAAGTTTATTCTAAATAATTCAATAATTTGTAACATATTTTCTTAAGCAAACTATACGGGAAAGGGATCAACATGTTAAGTATTCTGTCTGGCAATACGAAATTCATTGGTTCGACTAAACAATTTACTCACGAGACCTAACCTAAAAATGTATCTTGTTTGACTACATGAAATTATTAGTACTAACTCCGAAAACTTACCTGACTATAGTCTTGAATTATAATCACAACGCAACACATAAAATAACTATTATATATTAATAGTAATACTGATATTAATTAATTGTTAATATGACGTTCAAATTTCACTAGCTTCCAGTAACCGGCTCAGAAATCTAGTACAATTTTAATTTCATGGAACTCCAGTACCGACAAATATTGTCGATATTTGTCTCTGCTGCCAATGTACCAGTTACAAAATCACCACTATTTGTAGTGTTTGTCAGTATCGAAATTCGAAACAAAGTTGGCAAAAGAAAATTCAACCTGCAAACAGAAAATCACTACAATCCATAGCATGTGTAGTAATGGGGGAAAAATGGTTAGGTTTGACCCTTAAGGTATGAAGTAAGCTAAACCGGACTATACAGATGTCTGCCTTAACCCTTCGCCATCCTGTGGGCCTTCACGGTCTCTAACAGCGGTGACTTCATCTCGTCTGTAGCTCAGCGCTAGAGCTTTAGTATTCAATTCAAGCGACCCTGATTCGATCCCTGACCAGGTCGTGATGGAATTTGTGAAACAGAACTTGCAGTACTCCAGTTTTCCCCTATTATTCCACAGTATTCCCTGCCTCCTTTCATTTCATCTATCATCTGCAAAAGTTAAAAATAGGCTGTGTAGAAGAATTGGGTGATGGTACGTGTTTACAATGCTGATATAGGAAGAGCTTGGGGCTACGAGCCTTAGGATTTATCAGACTACTCGTCTGCGGATGGGACTTGCTCTAGCAGGACTGAGGCACGATGATCCACCTGTCAGCGTCGGATTCACAAATGCTACCCAGGCCACCTGTCGGACTTGGACAAGGGTGGAAATGAAATAACCATGGAGATTGAAAGAGACGATAGGGTACACGTAAATGAATAGAAAACCTATATTACGTTTTGTGATTAAATGCACGGTTAATTAGAAAATAAGTTTGAAGTTTCAGCAGTCCGGCAACATCGTCGCTAAAACATTCTACTCGTATACAGATGTAAGAGGTCAACGAACTCGGTGAGTCTCCGTACGTAAGCTGCCAAGCTGCCAAAACGTTGCCACGCGTTCGCTTCGTGCAACGGTTTGAGTTTAGGGGTTTTTAAAATTAAATTTACACGACAACCGTGCACGCTATTGAAATACGCCGAAGGGATAAATTAATATTTATTAGATTTCCTATCTTTATGGACAAAAATCACGATCCTACTCACAATAGTTACCGAAAAAGGGATTGTTAAACATTTGGGAAAAAATATTTTTTCTGAAAAAAAAAAACTATGAACTTTCCACCAATATGATATTACAGTTTTTTGTTACATACAACATGAGCTATTTTCTCTGGAAATCTGCAAGGCTATTTCACTTCCACCCTGTATAAAGTGAAAGTTATGTTTTATTTAACGACGCTCGCAACTGCAGAGGTTATATCAACGTCGCCGGATGTACCGGAATTTTGTCCCGCAGGAGTTCTTTTACATGCCAGTAAATCTACTGACATGAGCCTGGTGCATTTAAACACATTTAAATGCCACCGACCTGGCCCGGAATCGAACCCACAACCTTGAGCATGGAAGGCCAGCGCCATACCAACTAGCCAACCAGGTCGACACACGCGCGCGCACACACACACACGCACACGCACACGCACACACACACACGCACACACACACACGCACACACGGAGCACAATAAGTCAAAACATGCCTACTATAAGTGCAAGGACCCGTTCCGGATCCAGCACTCAAAATGCTAAGATATGGTGGTAACTTTACAAAATGATACTGTACATCGAATGGACCCTCGAATTAAAGAATGACTGCCACGTAGATGAAACATTATAAAATTTTTATTCGTTTCGCAACAATTTTTTGTTTTCATTTATCACGTTGCGAAAAACATAATAATATAATTAGCAGAGCATAGGTTATTATGAAACTAAAAAAAAAGAAACCGTGGTTTGATGAAGATTGTTGCATGGTAGTAGAAAGAAGGAAACAGGCAAAATTGAAATTCTTACAGGATCCAGTTGAGGAGAAGAGAGATAATTATTTCAATGAAAGACGGGAAGCAAGTCGTACACTTAGGAATAAAAAGAGAGGTTACTTGAAGGAAAAACTGAATGAGGTAGAAACAAATAGTAAGAATAAAAACATTCGAGATTTATATAAGGGTATAAAGGAATTTAAGAACGGATATCAGCCAAGGGTAAACGTGATCAAGGATGAGAATGGTGACTTGCTTGCAGACTCTCCATCAATCCTAAACAGATGGAAAAACTATTTTGCGCAACTACTAAATGTACATAGGCCAAATAGAAATGATCGGGACGAAATTGAAATACAAACTGCTGAGCCATTTATACCCGAACCCACGCTTTCAGAAGTCGAAATAGCGATAGAAAATCTGAAAAATTACAAGTCTCCAGGTATCGATCAAATTCCAGCAGAATTAATACAAGAGGGTGGGAGTGCATTATATAGCGAAATTTATAAACTTGTACTTGCTATTTGGGAAAAGGAAATTGTACCAGAACAATGGAAGGAGTCCATAATTGTACCTATTTTTAAAAAGGGGGACAAAACCAACCGTGGTAACTTTCGAGGAATATCACTTTTGTTGACGTCGTACAAAATTTTGTCCAATATTCTTTTGAGAAGATTAACTCCCTATGTAGATGAAATTATTGGGGATCATCAGTGCGGTTTTCGGCGTAATAGATCGACTATTGATCAGATTTTTTGTATTCGACAGATAATGGAGAAAAAATGGGAGTATAAGGGTACAGTACATCAGTTATTCATAGATTTCAAAAAGGCTTATGACTCGGTTAAGAGGGAAGTATTATATGATATTCTTATTGAATTTGGTATTCCCAAGAAACTAGTTCGATTAATTAAAATGTGTCTCAGTGAAACATACAGCAGAGTCCGTATAGGTCAGTTTCTATCTGATGCTTTTCCAATTCACTGCAGGCTAAAGCAGGGAGATGCACTATCACCTTTACTTTTTAACTTCGCTCTAGAATATGCCATTAGGAAAGTTCAGGATAACAGGCAGGGTTTGGAATTGAACGGGTTACATCAGCTTCTTGTCTATGCGGATGACGTGAATATGTTAGGAGAAAATACACAAACGATTAGGGAAAACACGGAAATTTTACTTGAAGCAAGTAGAGCGATCGGTTTGGAAGTAAATCCCGAAAAGACAAAGTATATGATTATGTCTCGTGACCAGAATATTGTACGAAATGGAAATATAAAAATTGGAGATTTATCCTTCGAAGAGGTGGAAAAATTCAAATATCTTGGAGCAACAGTAACAAATATAAATAATACTCGGGAGGAAATTAAACGCAGAATAAATATGGGAAATGCGTGTTATTATTCGGTTGAGAAGCTCTTATCATCCAGTCTGCTGTCCAAAAATCTGAAAGTTAGAATTTATAAAACAGTTATATTACCGGTTGTTCTGTATGGTTGTGAAACTTGGACTCTCACTCTGAGAGAGGAACATAGGTTCAGGGTGTTTGAGAATAAGGTGCTAAGGAAAATATTTGGGGCTAAGCGGGATGAAGTTACAGGAGAATGGAGAAAGTTACACAACACAGAACTGCACTCATTGTATTCTTCACCTGACATAATTAGGAACATTAAATCCAGACGTTTGAGATGGGCAGGGCATGTAGCACGTATGGGCGAATCCAGAAATGCATATAGAGTGTTAGTTGGGAGACCGGAGGGAAAAAGACCTTTAGGGAGGCCGAGACGTAGATGGGAGGATAATATTAAAATGGATTTGAGGGAGGTGGGATATGATGATAGAGACTGGATTAATCTTGCACAGGATAGGGACCGCTGGCGGGCTCATGTGAGGGCGGCAATGAACCTTCGGGTTCCTTAAAAGCCATTTGTAAGTAAGTAAGTAAATCAAGCCTATTAGTTGAATACACGTAGGTTAAGTTGCATTTGTTATGCCATTTTTTTCAAAATTGATTTACATTCCCTCCGAACCACGGACGTTGAAGCATATCCTCATTGAACAGCAATAGTACGACGTTTCACAGGTCTCTGCGATAGTGCTTGGTCTAGATCGGGTTCGAGTCCCGTTCAAGCCTGGGTTCATACATTAACAATTGCTGAAAAAGTAGTAAGCGTGATTTTTTCGGGGTTCTCTCTTTTTATCATTGATAGGCATTAACATAATTCTGTCCGATCTCCTTTCCATTATATTTATACTTTTCTCCGACCACTGGTTGGACAAATTAATTAAGAATCAACATCAAAACAAAGGTAAATAATTAGTTTTTTTGTTGTTGTATTGTAATAAGAACTTTGAAACAGAGATCTATTTATTTTTTCTGAAAACATAACACAAAACATAATAATGGTAAATATATGTTCTCTACATACCTGGAAGACCGACCATCACTTGGTAAAGGAGAAGCTGAAAGCCCGAAGCATTTTTTATTTTGCAATGCTAAGTCAAAATCATCAAGATTAAGAACATTATGCTCTGTAGCTATTTGGCTTCGTCCTTCGTGTTGACGGGTAACTGTCACTGTTTTCTGTCTTCATAGCCGAGTTCCATAGACAATTCAAAATCGTGTCTCGGGGGCCGCGGTCAAGTGGTTAAACACACTTCCATTTATGTAGGCCTATTACTCCTTCGTAAATCGATTTTTTGTGCGAGTTGTAAATTATTGTCCCTTACAAGGAAAGTACTGAGTTGTCGGAAAGAAATATTCGATATTTCTACATCATTAGCAAGAGATAATGACGTAGTTATTGAATACAGAAAGAAACATACTGTATGATTTTCCAGTGCGTTTAAGCAGAGGCCATCTTCAAACTTGTCACATTACTACGAACTAAATCTCAATATATATAAAGAATTCCCATTTGTTTACATTCATGCGTTCGACATAGGACTCCAAAAGTAGCCAAAGTCATCATTTGTAACAGTTATCATAAAATACACTTACATAAACTTTTTTTTTTTTTTACTAATGGGGGGCACTTGTCTACCGCTGTGTTCTCATGGTATCGTGTTCGCTTCCGAACCCAGCGGGCCGGGGTTCGATTCCCCGCTTGGGACGAGTTGCCTGGGTGACGTTTATTCGGGGTTTTTCCTTCACTCCTGTGGATGAATATCAGGTAACTTTACCAGGTGTATGGCACCCCATTCATTCTCGCCACTTCCTTTCCCCCCTTCATCATACTTTCCTTATCATTCCGGTTGTCTTTCTTGGTTTTCAGATCGCACTCCGAAGCTCCTGACGCTCTCGGCCGACCTTCATGGATATGCCAAAGCACAGTAGTTGGTGACCCAGCAGCGGAACCCACTCCCCTCCCGACGGGAGGGGTAGCGTACACCTCAGACCGTTTGAGGGGGGAATGTGGGGGGTTGTTGGGGTGGAATGGTACACGGACTTAGAGGAATGGCGGCACTGGTCGTTAGGATGTTGGGAGTTAGGTCGGTTCGGCGTGGGTGCGGTCGTTGGGCTACAACTCATCCCAGAGGCGCACAATAGATCTCAGATCGCGGTGCATAGGGACGTCTCCCTTCCGACCTCGTAGAGAGAAAAAAATGGAGGGGTACTTAACTCTTCGTGATTGACTAATATGAAGCCAGCTGAAATAGGTCTACTCCAATTTACCGAAGGAGTCATTGCCCAGGGTGCGTCACAAGAGACAGGTCTACGCTACATCCACTCTCTGGTCCAAATTTGAATGTCGGACTCGTGAATCGGATGACTCAGGTTTATTGCATTTTCGAATACAAAATAGCGCAACTTGTTCAACAACCCTATTACCACCTCGAACGACTAACTTTTCCCAGCGATGGATGTTTAATGTTTTAATGTTATGTTTTATTTAACGACGCTCGCAACTGCCGAGGTTATATCAGGGCCGCCTGTGTGCCGGAATTTTGTCCCGCAGAAGTTCTTTTACATGCCAGTAAATCTACTGACATGAGCCTGTCGCATTTAACCACACTTAAATGCCATCGACCTGGCCCGGGATCGAACCCCCAATCTCGGGCATAGAAGGCCAACGCTATAGTAATTGCGTCAACCTGGACGACCCCAGCGATGGATTTGTCGCTAGCTACTCACGTGTTTGAATCGAGCTTGAATTGTTGTTACCATTTTAGAACTTCCATATTTTTTCCTGAAAAGAAAAAGCAGCAGTCTTTCCTTTCATCTTTTCAGTAATGGCGACAGTTCATCAAACTAGCTTTCTTTTACAGTAAGGACACCATATCTCGATTGGAACGATTTGCCTTCGTCTTCAACAGACATGGCTGATTGTGAAGATTCACCTTCGTCTGCAAGTGACTTGGCTGATTGTGAAGACGATCTTGTATCTGTTGCTTTCTCGTTGTCTTCGTCGAATAGCTTTCCATTCGGCAGTATTGCGAGTCACCGGCACGAATTTTGAAGTTCCTGGTTGGAGCATGGGCGATGATGCTTCGAGTGGCCTAATGCCTCACTATTGTCACAATTACATAGCATAATTTTACTGTATACAAAACGTGCCGAAGTATAAGTATGCTTACAACTTAAAGACAGTAAAAGATCAGGTATTTCTTTCTAGATTCGTTAACTACGTCATTAGTAGATTATTACATCTGGTTAATTAACACCCTAAATGAGCTTTCTCAAAGTACAGCCATAGATAATCGCTTTTTTGCGCCCTTTTTAAGCTGAAGTTTACAAATATACAAGAACAACTCCATTACTAGTAATTGGATATAACGCCTCATTTGTGGGAGAGAAAATATACGTAGATGCCACGCAGAGCAAAACGTTTTACAAAACAAATAAAACATTTGGATAAAATTCCGACAATGCAACCCGAATCTGAATTGTAGCTCCTTCTTAAGCATGCACTTAAGGAACATCTGCGCAGTTAAACTGACATGTTAAAATAATCGCACTGTGGGCATGTACTTGATTAACATTAACTGGAGCCTACTATGAAGGGGATAAACAGCAGTTCGCTGAGAAGGGGAGACTAAGGTGTGGTCTATATTAAAAGCTATTTCCTCGTCTAATTTACTACATAGCTTGATGGCGCTCTATGAGAGAAGACATTAATTGAAGACAGTGAAGCCAATTTAAGCACGTGACGCGTTAGTTTGTACGTTTTACTGTGTTGTTCTGTTTCATCTCATTCAGAGACCTCGTACTACGTTGACCACTCAGAAAGTCTCGCTGGTTGTGAATGTTTGGTGCCGGTGTTAACAGAAGGATCAGTTATCGACTTATCCCTCCGGTAATTCAGTGCTTGAGCGCGAGATTATCATTTAGCGAACTGCGATTCGATCCCGACGCTAACTGAAGTGATACTTATGTAGACAATTTACAATTCATTTTGATATGGTCAGCTAAGCCTAATACTAATGTTGCTATATATCAATATATTAAAATTTTTATCAATCTTATGGCTTAACACAATTTTATTTTAAAAGTTTTATTTCCGCATAACTGTATTGCTATTGTGACCACAATGATGTAATACTCCAGCAGTTTCTAAAGTTGTATACGTGTACGCAGTTATTTTTAGGGCATTCAATCTGTATTGTAATGCACAATAAAAAAACATGTAAACAAAAGTATAAAGAGTTATTACATCTGGACTTCATAATGTTAATTTTGTTCATCCTTATCTCTTTGTCGCTTCTATTTGTACAGCATATAATATTATAGGCTACTGACGTCAGGTAGCACGTGGAAGAATCGGAGCTCGTTCGCGCGCTATTTCTTATACATCTCTGTATTAGGTAATACCGAGTGAAGAAGATCGGTCGCTATCGTCAGAATTAGAAATACTTCTAACCATGGACATTTGCTCTTTCGTTGGCACCTGTGGAGCGATTATGCTTAACAGGAATGCCTGGGAGCGCCTTGTTGATGTTCGGGAATCAGTCTGTCTTATCTAGTGCGTGTTAGGAACTTATCTTTGTCGTTTGCTTGGCATTTCCGGTGCTGAAAGTCTGCCCGTGAGGTCATTCATTCATCTCATTTTTACCTCCTAGACTAGAAGGTTGTAAGTGTAATGGGACCAATTGCGTGAACTACACATGGATGAACATTCGTCCTCGTGCTCACACACAGAGGGTGGTAAGCATAAAGTTATAGTATTATCTTTCGCTTTTACTGTAGGAGATTCTTGAAGTAGAAGTATATACTTCGTTTTCTATGCATAAACCTGATGCTACTACTACGAAGGATGTACTACGCGGCGGTAGTATAAACTATCGAGAATATTCGATTATTATCGATTATCGACAATACTTCGGGTTTATCCGATAAGATTCGTTAGTTTTCGCCTTCCATGTATTTATAATAAATTTTTGGTGGGTGAAATTGATTGTCGTTCTTAAAATTTAGTTGATTTAACAAGAAAATGGACAATTACAACAAAGTGGGAATTGTAAAGAGAGAGCTTTGAAGAACAACTGCTGTTGTTAATCTACTAAAAGAATATCCAGCATTATTGGACAAATTGTAAACTCCTGCTGCAAGAAGTAACAAAGAAAAAGCCATCCAGATTATGATCGTTGATGTGGAAGTTTACAGTGGTAAAAAAATTGACGAAAAGCGAATTATGAAGAAAATAAATAACATGAAAATTAAGTAAAGTCAAAATCGGACGGATCCAAAATGTTATTCATTAAATTAAAATTCTGAGTAACCTAAATATTGTAGGCATATGGAGTTTTTTCACGTAAACTAAATGTACCGGTATTATAATTGTACCTACATTATAGAATCATTTTGCTAAAAATATATTATCTATACTAATAATAAATCTGCAGCCGAAATTTTTCTGGTAATTTTCGATTTTCCAAAAATAATTGGTCCTAACATATATAATTAACCACCCTGAAACCGAAAATCGCATTTTTGAAATTGTTGTTTGTATGTCTGTCTGTATGTTTGTTACCTTTTCACGCGATAATGGCTGAACCGATTTATATGAAAATTGGAATATAAATTAAGTTCGTTGTAACTTAGATTTTAGGCTATATGACACTCAAAATACTTTACACTGTCACACGTTAAAAGTGTTAAAATTGTTTAAAAAGGTATTTACCTTCGACAGACGGCCCGTTTCGACGCTATTTGTCGTCGTCTTCAGTGTCTCTTGAACCATGGTAAATACCTTTTTAAACAATTTTAACACTTTTAACGTGTGACAGTGTAAATTTTATGTTTTTAACAAAGTGTTAACGAGAACTTTAATCAATGAACAAAATATTTTATTTAAAAGGGGGGTTATAAGGGAGTCTGAATTCAATAAATCGAAATATCTCGCTTATTATTGATTTTTGTGAAAAATGTTACATAACAAACGTTTCTTTAAAAATGATTTCCGATAAGTTTTATTCTTTACAAAATTTTGATAGGACTGATATTTAATGAGATAAATGAGTTTTAAAATTAAAATAACGCCTTCTAAGACGGTGCAATGAAATAACAAATGACTCCGTCTATAAGGGGCCTTGGACAACAACAATCGAAAAAGGGGCCTTGGACAGCAACAATCGAAAAAGGGGCCTTGGACAACAACAATCGAAAGCTATTAAACTAAGCCTACAGACAATGTTTCTGTGTTTGTATGAAGTAAGCTAAATTAACCGATTTGTATAATTAATTATTATTTCACCATTGGAAAGTGTAGTTTCTCTACATGGACATACTGCTATACTGCTGTTATGTAACTTCTTAGTAAATCGAGGACAGGTAAGATTAAAACAGCTTTCTATGCACAGAAAATTTGATAGGATTTTTTGTACATTCGTTTTCTGTATTTCTTAAAATAATATTTATGTACACACTCATTTTAATCTCAGATAATTAACGAACAACGAGAGTGTATTGATTTAGTATGCAGTAATAGCACGTTAGCTTAGCAATCCATTATTTTATAATTCAAATTTTAACTATGCTCAATCGAATCGTGTTAAAATACATAAAATAGATTATGAATGCAATAAATGCAATGCAAAAAAAATGGGTAATGAGCCAAGCAGATTATGTTGCGCTGTTGTAAAAGTTGTTGCTTCTTAGATTCAAGAGCTCCCACAACAAATTAAAAACTTTGTCGAAGTACATCCGTTATCAACGCACTATTTATATAATATAATATAATATAATATAATATAATATAATATAATATAATATAATATAATATAATATATGCTAATAATAAATATGTAGCCGAAAGTTTTCTCGTAATTTTCGCTTTTCCAAAAATAATTGGTGTTAACATGTATAATTATTCATCCTGAGACCGAAAATCGCTTTTTTGACATTTTTGTTTGTATGTCTGTCCGTCTGTCTGGATGTTTGTTACCTTTTCACGCGATAATGGCTGAACGGATTTCGATGAAAATTGAAATATAAATTAAGTTCGTTGTAATTTAGATTTTAGGCTATATGGCATTCAAAATACTTCATTTAACGGGACCTGAATTAAATCGAAATATCTCGCTTATTATTGCTATTTTGTGAAAAATGTTACATAACAAAAGTTTCTTTAAAAATGATTTCCGAAGTTTTATTCTATGCAAAATTTGGTAGGTCTGATAGACTTTTAAAATAACAATACAATACGTTTTCACCGCCGCCTCAGATTGTAGCGTTGTTGTTCCTGCAGTAATTCCCATGTGCAAAATATAAAATTTTTGAGTAGGAAGAAAAAACACATTTATTCAGTCCATGGCAATGGTACATAGGAGATCGTGAATTCTTACATTTTCGAAAGAAAGAAATATAATAACATATCTCTGTTTATGCTGTATCACTATTTAAGTTATTTGAAGGTTTCAGAACCATTTTACTGAAGACTTAGAAAACAAGGGTTAAAATTAAGTTATTACCAGGGAACGGATTTATATGGACTAAAAATATATGAAATATGTAAATATATATGTAGTTATTTTTACCAAAATATGGAATTAAATATGGATTTTTACCAAAATATGGAATTAAATATGGACTTAAAATTATAAAAAAATGACTATGTACGTTAAATATTGGTACATTTTAATCAAACTAAACAAAAAATATAATGGACGTACCTTATCTTCCAATGTAGTTTCAACAAAACACAATTTTTATTGTCTGTTACCATAACAATAGGTTACAAACATTTCTTTCAAGTGCTGAAAAGTGAATCTTCTTCTATTGTCTCTGAGGATAGATTTATACTGACTAAAAGAGCGTTCGACGTCACAAGAAGTAACTGGTACATAATTCAATTTCACAATGTCTGCTGGGGATAAGTCCAAGTTAATCTTCACTGTTGATTCACCACTCATCACAGCAACAACCTTTTGTAGTTCTTCATATCCAGGGTTTTTTGAAAGTACAGTGTCCACCTTAGCTCTTACTGCATCTGCAACTTTACCTCTACCACGATTCAGTTGTTCCACAGTACTATTTATAATTTCAAAACTTTCAGATAGTGAAAGGTGCCTATTTTGGAGACTTTTGAGCGTTTTTATGATGCATGAAAATGTATGCTGAATGTGAGCTAAGTCATTCTTCACACTTATGTCACAGGTAACTGTTTTCGCAGTATCAATTGAGACTGCATCTTCAGAGTCCAATGCAAGGAGAACATTGTTAATAGAGTCTATATGTTCGGCATAATATTCAACTGCTTCTAGCCATGTACCCCATCTAGTTAAAATTGGCTTTGGTGGCAATGGAATTTCAGGGTACATTTCTTTCAACACGTTAACTCTACTGGGAGCTTTGAGAAATACTTTTTTCACTGATGAAATCAACAAATCTACTTTAGGGAAATTGTCTCTGACCACTTCTGCCACACGATGAAATGCATGCGCCACACAAGTAAAATGAGTCAATTTAGGATATACAACAGATAATGCTTGTCCAGCTTTGACCATATAAGGGGCAGCATCGCTAATAAAGAATAACACATTATCGTACATAATACCCTTTGGCCACAGGATACCCATAGCTTCGTTGAACAGTTTAACTATAGTTTTGTTATTGCACTTTTCTAGAACATCACAATGTAAAAGAATTCGTTCAGAATATTGTTCACTTAACAAACCGATAACTACATTACCTACAAGTCTACCTTCTTTGTCGGGAGTCTCATCAATGGAAACCCAAATTGAACTATCTTTAATTTCATCTCTTATCTTCTGTATTGTCTCATCGTAGATGGATGGAGCATACGTCTTCCTAAGTGTTGACTCATCCGGGATTGTATGTTGAGTATATTTTTCAAGGAATTCCCTGAAGACCTTATTCTTTAGTTTGTAGAGAGGAATATCAGCAGAGATGAGAGAACGGCACAGGTCGATGTTAAACTCAGATCTTACATTCGATGTTGTTGGTTGTGTTAAAAACAATTGTCTCTGCTTGGAATTTAGTTGTTTGTTGGCCTGATGTTTACTAGTTGTAATGTGTTGTTGCACCAGGAACTTTTGTGTAGATGATACTGCACACTGACACAAATTACAAAATAATATTTTATTGTCAGTTGATAAACCATCTTCTTTAAATTCTGAAATGTAACTTGTTAGTTTTGATTTTAAATTGACTGAATGACGTACTTTTGGCATATTTACCGTCTTTATAGTATGATTTACAAAACTGAACCTATGTGTACTCTGACTGGCATTTAACTGTTGAGCTGCACAAACTGAAGTCTGTTAAAAATTTTAAATTAAATTAATACAGTTTTGTAACTTACTTTCCCATTGTTGATAGGACTGCTAATTTTCAAATAACTCTGATGTTAAAGGGATTACTGAACATGTGTTTAAATCTCTATTGTTGAAATGTATTTTTAAAAGTTAATGGAATTTTGTTTTGTTTTATTGTTAAACCTAATATAATATGGACTGTTTTATATGAAATATGGAAAATATATGGAAATTAACGAAAATATGTACTAAACTCTAAAATATGGAAAAATATGGAAAATAAAAGTAGGATTTTTCAACCCTACACATTGTGAAACATAAAGATAATGCAAAATATAAATTATATTAGCTTTATAAGTAAATATGTATTTACATATAAATCCTTTCCCTGGTTATTACCATAATTCAATGGAACCATATAGCAAGTAATATAAAGTTTACACATTAAAACTAAATGATATGTCAATCTTCATTAAACTATTGCGTGTAATAACAAATAAGAAACATGTTAAAGGAATTGTCATTGCACCAAATGAGTGCTCTCTGGACAGAAAATGATCGCAATTTAATTATTTAAATACAATTTCAATTAAGTAACATATTAAACGATTTACCCTTCTAACAAACACGAATGTTCCCTGGATCAAACGTCCTATTTTAATTATATAATTACTTTATATTTATTTCTAACAGGTGCAGCGGAGCGCACGGGTACGGCTAGTTTTTAATAATAACAAAAATAAAAAATCATCATTTGAGTAGTCCATTACAAAAATTGATCATATGACATTTTTTTTATTTATAAAATCTAAGATATAACTTCTTATAATCGGGTTCTGATGGTTCTCGTCTTTTCTTGTAGGGTTTTCTAGCGTAAATTTACATAAATTCTGCCATTTTAAACTGTAAAAACGCTTATGTTAAGCTACCAAAGTCTCAAACAGAGCAAACTACGATTTTTCTCAGTTTATAGGATACTTTGAAGTAGATTATATACATCTTGTTATGCATACAAATAGTAGTTTATACTACCAATTCTGGCATAAGCTAAACATGGGCTTCTAGATCAACTTTCTGCTACGCAGGAAAGAATTTACTATACGTTTTTATACATAAAGATCGTAGTATATACTACGAAAACCCTAGCAACAGCATAAACTTTAACGTTATGCATACAACCCAGAATATAATATGGACTTCTTACGTTAGAGATACGATTTATAATACAGGCAGCAGAAACTGGAATTTCAGGTGGAAGCTGTAGAGCGTAACATGGAAAATATTACATGCATATCTCCAGAACTGTATTGTGCAAAAATAACTATTACGTGTGCCCAGCATGGCGCAGTTCCAAGTTGGTAAATACTACGTGACAAGTAAGAAGAGGAAATTCCTAACACAAGACTGATTCACAAGTTCTTAAGCGTGGATATGGCATCTACAGTAATAGTGAATTAAGTAACAACAAACACAGATCATTTTTCGAAATAAAGTCCATTAATTTCGATTGCTATCATTGTTTCTGCCAAAACTTCAATTTGGGAGCGACACCATTCTTTGAGGGGATGTGGTGATGCAGTGATTCAGGCTCTGCGCTACAAATGCGATTAACCAAGGACTTCTCCAATTTATTGACTTAGTCCTTTCGTTTGTACTACACCTCTGGAGTCGACTCACTTCCTATGAAAAATATGCACTAAGATTTTTGTTGACGGTAAAAGCAGCAAGCACGTAGGGATGACATCCATACTGTTACTAATGTCAATATCCTGCAAAGGTAGAAGGCTTGGTATCCACCCTCTACCCCAGCGATTCCCAACCGGTGTGTCGCGCAGCCCCATAGAGTGTGTCGCGAAATTTTGGAGTAGAAAAATAAATTTTATACCATCCAGAAAGTCTTTTTACAACGCATTTCTAATTTAGAACGAAGTCTTTGATGACTTTACCAATGAAACTTAACACGTGCAACAATGCTCAATTTAATTTTTCTGCCTGGCGATAATTCGAATGGAAGTGAACACCTGTAACAATGATTAGTAATTCATTTACTCTTCCCAATTAGTAATAAAAAGAGTTTAGAATCGTCAGAACATATTGGCCTGTTTCAGTAGGCCTATATACATGTGAGCGGGTGAGCATATCAATTTATTGTTCCACATGAGACCCGTTGGCCCTACGTGTTGGTCTGTCAACCATAAGGCCACGTATAGATAAATTGTGCAATCCGCCAAGCGCAGACTTCACATTAATTTAAATAGGTGAGTTTTCAAAAACGACAATAAAAATCTTTTATCGGGCATCCAGTATAGATAGGTTGGAATTTTTTACTCATACAATACCTTTGTTTTTTCTAATGCCACTCAAGTTGCCGCTTGTTTTGTTTGTTTGTTTTTTTTTTCGATTGTGTGTTAACATCGACCTATCTATAACATTGGATATCCGACACTACATAGTTGTTTTCAGTGCTTTTTTTCTGTGGAACGCGCTGGAACGGCGTTCCGGCAACTTTTTGTTGCATTTTTCATCATAGAACCGAAATATGCGTGAATAACTATATTTTTAATATAATTTTTCTTCGAATTCGCTTAGATCTTGAAAGCCTTAGTGGGACGAAAAGGAGGATAAAAACGACAAGATTCCTGTGCAGTGAATAGTAATCATCTCCCCGTCCGCTATAAAATATTCTACACAGAGTTCCACTACTTTTTTATCCAGAAGAAAACACAGGTTTTTGTTATTATTACTATTATTATTATTATTGTTATTATTATTATTATTATTATTATTATTATTATTATTATTATTATTATTATTATTATTATTATTGTTAATAATAAAAGATGTCGCGATATCGTGGGGGTTCAGTAAAGTGTGTCGTCAGTCAAAAAAGGTTGGGAACCACTGCTCTATTCTGCGGATCTCTATGATCTATAATAGGTATATCTTCACTTTGCTTTACATTTTTTTGAGCCTGAGAAGCATAATTCTCTTGCAATGCCATATGAGACTTATCAAATTGAGTGAAGTGTCGTTCACACACAAAATGAGTCATTACACAGACTAAATCAGAATCGGGAGATACAATACCTGATACAGTATAAGAATGATTTACGGTGAAACCCTAATTCTCTTCAGTTCTTGTGTCAGACATGATCAATGAACCGGAGTGTTGTCATGCTGGTACAGAACTTGCTTTGTGTTGAATAAAGACGGATGATTACTCAAAATACCATATTATGTGATTGCCATGCTAGCTATTAGATCCGAGGCTACATATTCAAGCCCGGCCGAGAGCAATGAGTTTTAAACGGTGATAAAATTCTTAGCATTGCTTCCTCCGGGAGAAATATACAGCTGTGAGTCCTCTGTCGTTAATTTACAGCGCTTCAGAGAATCCTATCCCTGATAAAGAACTCCAGGAAGAATTATTTGCACATTTTCACCCAGATTGATTTTCGATACTGCATAACCTGTGCGACTTCAAGCATTCTTGAATGAAATAATAATAATAATAATAATAATAATAATAATAATAATAATAATAATAATAATAATAGAAGGAAAGATAAAAGGATAGAAAAAAGAAAGAAAAGATAGGAAGAAGAAAGAAAGAAAAGAAAGAAAGACAGAAAGAAAGAAAGAAAGAAAGAAAGAAAGACAGAAAGAAAGAAAAAAGAAAGAAAGAAAGAAAGAAAGAAAGAAAGAAAGAAAGAAAGAAAGAAAGAAAGAAAGAAAGAAAGAAAGAAAGAAACTAGCATGTTAAGCACTCTGCCATCGAGAACGACAGTTGATGCTGGCTAATAGCGTTTTTCTTTTTGTCAGTAAGACCGGTAATGTCGGTCTTCTTTAGACAGAAATGAAATTTTAATTACAATATAAGCGAACTTACAGAAATGTTTAAGTCTAGCAGAGGAGGCAGAACAAATTACCTAACTTCGAATGTCCAACAAAACACTTGTGTAGTACGTTTTGTGCAGTTTGGGCACGCTCCGCAACGCGGATGTACGTCTACCAGTAGATTATAGCTGGATAAAGCGGATTGTGAAACAAAACGTACTCATAACTCTGACGTGACAATGGATTCATCTGCTGTAATATGTATGTTTGTATCTTGCGTTCTGTTGTGTCTGAATCTTTATGAGATTGGAAACATCAACACTGCAAAGACAGAGAATAACTAATGAACCGCTGCCAGTAAGATCTATAAAAACTTACAAATGATGAACGGAAATAGAGTAGTAACAGGCCAATAGACTAAACATAATATGATGACAATGACAATGATGATGATGATGATGATGATGATGATGATGATGATGATGATGATGACGGTTGACGACGATGAATGTGCGATTATATGCATGGATTTTGTGTAACGTTTCGTAACTTTTATTTGTAGAAAAGATATTGTTGCTAATAGTAAAATCCCTCTTTGTATTGTGGGTCCCTAACGCCACGGCATGGCGCATCCTCAGGTTGCGGATAGAGGAGACGGCCTCCAGATATGGGGGTAGCTGCGAATATATTGAATAAGCAGTCGTGGATAGCCGATAAGGGGTGGTCCTCCAGCTTGGGGGTTGGGCGAAGGGCTACCAACCCATCACCGTAAAAACAGCTTGTTACGAATCCATACAATAAGCCTCGGAATGGGACCGATCCTCAGGCACGACCACAGCAAAGGAATAAGGTTTTGAGATTTGGTATGTGGAACGTAACTAGTCTTTATAGAACAGGAGGGGTAACATTAGTAGCAAAAGACCTAGCTAGATAAAGAATAGACTTTGTGGGAGTACAGGAGGTTAGGTTAGATGGGAACGGCGTAACACAAATAGGAGATTACGTCTTGTTGTATTATGGGGAAGGAAACGATAATCATCAATTAGGAACAGGATTCTTTATTCATAAAAGAACAAAATCAGCTGTAAAAAAGGTCGAATTTATCAGTGATAGGTTATCGTATTTAGTATTTAAGCAGAACGGGTAGAAGAGAAAGTGACCTAAACGAAATGGGCCATGAACCTAACTCTCCCTTCTAAATGATTCCTCCTATCTTTCATAGCATATATAATAATCGATGTTCACATTCTTCGTTAGGCTAGCACTTCTTCGGGCATTGCACAGCGTTTCCTGGAGGCATAAAAGCTGGCCAAAATACTGAAAGCTACTTACAATTCTTTTTACACATTTTTGGTACCAAGTGAAAGATAATATCATATTAACTATATATCAGGTCTACTTGCTCACCTTAGGACAGTGTTTCTCAACTTATGGCTCGCGTTGGGCCTACCACAGTGAAGTGGTAGGCCCAATTTTCTTCGTCCATAATAAAGGCGCTTAATTTAACACTTAATTAGTATTCATTGAGTTAATCTGTGCATTAAGTAATACAAAAATTGTACGATTATATTCATGACTGTTTAATAGTACCTTGTCACGCTTTAAAGTAACTACACTGTTTATTATATTTATTACGAGGGCACTTAATAAATAATAAAATATAAGTGAGCACGTACACAATACAATTTTAGAAACAATTTAGTAGGGTAAAGCATGTCCATTGATCACTATCACTAATATTGGTATTGTCCTCCCCCCCCCCCCCGAAAGTTGTGACTGCACTTGCAGTAGCCCTACTTATGAGCCGTCCCTTGTTTGTTCCAGAACTCAATAAGTTTTATGACTTCCACAGGTAGGGTCGGCCTGAGTAGCATAGTCGGTATAGCTAGCCTTCTGTGTTCGAGGTTGCGAGTTCTATCCCGGCCCAGGTCGATAGCATTTAAGTGTGTTTAAATGCGACATGCTCATGTCAGTAGATTTATTGGCATGTAAAAGAACCTCTGAGGGAGAAAATTCCGTCACACCGGCGATGCTGATATAACCTCTGCAGTTGCGAGCGTCGTTAAATAAACCATTTTTTTTTCCCACAGGTAGGATCCTTTTCTTGTCTTTTGTTCGGTACTGTTGGCGGAGGGATGTTATAAAAGGATCAGGGGTGGCAAGGAGTCGATTGAATACATCCCGATTAGTGGCCTCTCTTGAAATCTTTCTGGCATGGTGTTCACGAAATTGCTTTAGATGTTTACGTGGTGTGTCTAAAAAGTTCGGTGAATGGTGTCATATCTGGACGGCAACTTGGCGCATGTGCTTGCGCATGCGCATGGTTCTTCAGAGACTTGGGGAGAATCGATACACAGCATGCAATGCATGTGACTGGCAGAGTAAACAGACTGCGACCAGTTGAACGTAGTCAGTGTGAGAGGTAGTGTCACAGCGCAATGGAGCAACGTGTAAACATCAAGTTCTGCTACAAATTGGGGAAGACTGCAACGGAGACACATGGAATGCTGGTGCAG
This sequence comes from Periplaneta americana, assembly GCF_040183065.1. NCBI lineage: Eukaryota > Metazoa > Arthropoda > Insecta > Blattodea > Blattidae > Periplaneta > Periplaneta americana. Next base: position 93,979,498 of record NC_091122.1, on the reverse strand, counting down.
GTGTACGGGAAGGAAGCCGTGACCAGAAAATGTGTTTACGAATGGTTTAAACGCTTCCGTGAAGGGAAGGAAACAATTGAGGATGAGCCACGTTCAGGTCGGCCATCGACAAGCAGAACCCCAGAAATGATCGAGAAAGTTCGACAAATGCTGGCACAAGATCGGCGACTGACTCTAAGATTGATTTCGGAGGAATTGGACATTAGCAAGGACACGGTGCACACCATCATCCGCGATGATTTGGGTAAGCGGAAGATCTGCTCCCGATTTGTGCCGCACAAGCTCACAGACGAGCAGAAAGCAAAACGGATGGAAACTTCTGGTGATTTCATTTCCATGTGTGACCAGGATCCATTGCTTCTGAAAACCATCGTCACGGGAGATGAGACCTGGTGCTACCAGTTCGATTCGGAATCAAAACGGCAATCGATGTCATGGTGTTCACCGACTTCCCCGCGACCAAAAAAAAAAAAAAGCCGTCTGCAAAAATCCAAGGTGAAAACACTGTTCATCGCCTTCTTCGACAACAAAGGCATCACCCTCAAGGAATTTGTTCCTGCAGGTCAAACCATTAATGCTGCATTTTACCAGTCCGTTTTGAACCGATTGCTACAGCGTATCCGGCGGGTTCGGCCAGAGTTGCACAGGACTGGAAAATGGATGCTGCTCATTGACAATGCCCCTGCACACTGCCAAATTGAACATAGTTTTGCTGTAGAGAAGAAATTAACTAATACTGAGAATATTCGTATTTTAGACGATTAATTTGAACTACGCCAATAAATATATTAATCTATATCTTACCAAAAGGGGCAAGTATGGACAATTTTACCTATCAAGATCATTAAGTAAACATGTCAGATTACACATTGGTCAAGGAAATAACACGGGGCAACGTGAGGCAATTTTTGCTGGTCTGCATAAAGACCGAACTTAAGGAATCCCAAAATAAAATTTTACATAATATGGTTACGTGTCCTCAACCAAGCACAATATACTTAATCATTATAATAATAACGCACTCTTAATTCAAAAACATAACTCTAACAATGTATATAACATTTAACTGAAAATCAACCATAGAAGCACAAAAAATAATAATTGAAATTCTGATTGAAAAACATACAACCACAACACAGCAAAAAACGACACTTCATGCACTTGCTTCAAAGGTTCCAATAGAACTGCGTAGAAATTAGACCTGCTACGAGAGTGGCTGTTTTATGACCGCCAGACCTTGGACATAGTTGGGGTATATTGTAAACACCATAAAATTAAAAGTGGAAAGATAATTTTCCGCCAGCTTTTGAGCCTCTTGGAAACACTATGGCTTCACGATCGATCCTGATGTCTGCCGAGCGGCCTACCCTCTCTAGGCTCTTGTGTCTGTCTACAATGTAAAATCAAAATGTATTAAATGTTATAAACACTATAACGATTCACTTTATAACTACTATTATGCTTTCAGAATGCGGACTGCTCTACACATGCTTAACATAATTTAACTATACCCACTTAGAAACTCGTCGACCTTTTAATAAAATTTCAATTTAAGCACAAGGGAAATAACATTGACCTGCCAAGTTCAAAGAGCTAACGACTTCAGCAGCTGGGTACCTGGTTCTAATGAGTGCGCTGATTCTAAAATTAACATGGTGGCATGAGACAATTACTCTGCTTACCATTACAATTCACTCTGACTGCACTTCCATATCATTTATTGATTGACTGCAATATCTTCAATTCCGAAGTTATGTAAACATTAACAAATTAATTAAAAACACATTACGGAAGTTCATTATGTAACGTGGTCATTTCCAAAATATGTTTTACAATAAATTAATACATTCAAAACGGAAAAAAAATCAGCACGAAAATTCACAACGAAGGAAATATGATAAATATTCATCCATAACTGAATATGAAAAATATGTGTGTTACGTAACTCATAAAATTAATTAGTTACTTATCAAACAATTTTGAATTGCAGCAATATAAGCCTAAATAAGCCAGACAGAACAGTGCATACGACGGAATGAAAGTACCAGTATCAATGCTGTGTTTCAAAAGCGATTAGAAGTATATATAGTGTAGGTACATCAGTTATGGTAAACCTATTTTTTAATTGCGCTATTTTACGATGCTTTATCAATGGCGATGAGGTTATTTAACGTCTGATTGAAATGAAGGTGATAATGCCAGCGGAATGAATCAAAGGCCCAGCGCCGAAAGTTACCAAGCATTTGTTCTTAATGGGTTGAGGGAAAACCAGGTAACTTGTCCCAATCAGGATATGAACCTGGGCCCGTTCGTTTCACGGTCAGATATCTATCAATCTATTAGTCCCCTTCAGGAGAGGGTACGGACCGGGACTGTCATCGCACACAGGCCGTGTACTATACGGGATGTAATGGTGTGCGTGCCATAAGGCCCCCCGTGCTACAAATACCCCCCGCGCGCCGCCTCCGAATTCTCCTATAGTCTATACGATATATTTACCTTTCCACGTAGGCTTCACCGCGTCCCTGAACTCTGTTCCACGAGTTATCAGTGTCCATGGTGCATAGCGCTACCACCAACAACGAATGACCACATATCCACGGGGTTCAAGTTCGACGACAGCTCGCAGTCGACTTTGCATTGAAGCAAACCCGAAATCTAGGAAAGGAACGGAGATGATGATGAAAGAGGGGAAGTGTAATTATGATGGCGAAATGAATCCGAGGTCCAACGCCGAAAGTTACCCAGCAATTCTGCTTCGATAGGTTGAGGGAAAACCTCTGGTAAAACCTCAACCAGGTAGCTTGCTCCAACCAGAATTTGAACCCGGGCTCCTTTGTTTCACGGTCAAACGTGCTAACTATTATTCCACAGCGGTGGATTGATAAACCTATTGTGTCTGGCTGAACTGAAAATGTTATGAATAGGTCTAGAATTTTGATGAAATTGCATCTTTTTTCTATTAAGCCAGAAACATTGCTGCTTTAGTATTTATATGTTATGTGATAAACTGAGTGTTTTAAGACATATTTGTTAGGGCATTTTTTTTTTTTTTTTTTGCATTTTTGCCTGTTTCAAGTCATAAGAGCATCTTTTTTTGTAGGCATTTTCGTTTAATTTTGGTCATAAATCCCCATTATTAATGTGAAATAATGTTTATTTCCTTTGATATTTTCTTTACATATTTTGTCCATTAATACCCATTATTTTGTATAATATTTTAATCGTTTTCTACAAAAATATTGCCATTTTAACGTAGTATACCCCATGTAATGAACCAGTCCAACCACCCACCCCTTGAATATAAACTCCTCTATAGCCTACCTGCTAATTCCGAATAAGAGTGACCTTGAGGTAGACTACATGGAAACTAAAAGTAAAGTAAATCCATGGCGCTACAGCTCATGAAGATTCAAGACCGACCAGCTGACTGCTGACCTCACGTCCATATGTCAAAGCAGAGGTGAACGATCATACATGGAAACTACATCAGGTAAAATAATTCATTAAAGTGTACTACTTAGAAAAAATTATGTAAAATTTAATTTAATTACTAGTCTAAATATTTAGTACAAAACCTCTTTTCCTACTAAGCCAATTATGCAAGATCAATTTTTAGGGCATTTTTAAGGGCACTTTTGAAAGATTTTTAGGTCATAAATGCATTGTTTTTAGGACATTTTTTCATGACTTATAGGTCATCAAAATCCTAGCCCTAGTTATGAAATACAAATTGTGTCGATAAAAGTATAGTGTATTCACATACATCTTACGGACAATCCAATTCTCGCGACTTCTTTTTACTGCGCTCTAGATGCAGAAACATGAGCATCTCGGAGTTGCAGAATAGTTCTTGAAAACCGATCCAATAAGATTTCTTCTGTCTTTCCCGATGATAAAGATGTTATGTAGGCCTACTGTATGTACCTCCAAAACATTATCTGTTCCTGCAACCATGATGCGATGTAAAATCCCAACAAATATCACATGACATTATGGTTATAACGACGATGACTGGAGTGTGATAAAGATGAAGGCGAAGACAGCGATAATAATAGTGATGATAAGGAATATGTTATTGCCGATGATACCTATAATGATACTAGAGTGCGTCGATGGTGTTAAAGTGTTCGCCTCTGCAGGCTGGCGAGCTTTTTCTATGGGTGCCTGCAGTGCCCGCAGTCCACAGTCCCAACCTGCGATTTTACGACCTCGGTACCCACTAAATTACTACTTTATGGATCTGTAACCTCCTTTTTTTAATTCCATAACAATCGACAATCGCTCTTGAAATGGCTGCTGCTGAGGCTGTGTTGTCATGACCCAAAAATTTTAAAAATATATTTATAACCACGGACGATGACAAGTCCTCAGCAGGGGATAAATAGAGCCACAACAGCTCGGCACTTTTTGTACAGCAGAAACCACACGCTGCAGCAGACTGGTTCCGTCGTTCCCTGCATGATTTTATTCAGTATTTACAGCTGCTTATATTACATTAATTTTTAATCCATTTTGTTTGAATTTTTTCAAGGTGAGTTATAAATCCGGAAAACTAACTTTAGTGGCACCGCTTCGGAGTGTTGATCTCCTCTTTTTTCACTCATTTTTATTCAAATGTGATCTAGGGAAGGATATATCTTTATACCAACAATACGCTCTCTCAAAATAAAGGCCTCCTTAACCATGTGGCCAGCATCATGCAGAATAATCACTTAGACGTCACAGAACAAATATAAGACAAGGGACAAACAACCAGTCACGTGGAATGGTGATAAATCTTCACCCACGCCGCGAATCGAACCACAGATCCCTCGATTGGGAGACCCACGCAATATATACTGAGCCATAACGGCAGACTACCACTTCTTACATTAATATAAACATGCCTGAAATATGCGTCAACTACAGTAGAACGTCTCGTTTAGGCACAGTGAAAACGTAAACAAAGTGCAAGTAACGTGTGGAGGGAGGACGAACCGTACGATAAACACGAGGGATGCACAAGGTTTTAGTTACAACATTTATGGCGGAGCATTAATTGAAATTATATTTTCCAAAAACACATAAAACAAAAGAACACAAATTGCATAACGTTATCCTATACATATTTTAACACACAAGAAATAGTAATGTTGAAATATTTCAACATAACAAATCAAATTTTGCTACTTATATGATGTTGCTTTCAAGTGGCATTTTTTACAGTAATGAATTGTATTCTCTACATGACTAATGTAATATCACTGTCTTCTGTGGCCGAATTAACAAGGTACCTGAATAAATTGAACTTTGAGAAGGGATAATTAAATTTAGGAAATAGTGTTGTCATTTCAGACCAATATATTGTAGTTTTGTTTTGAAAAGTGAGGCCAACTGTTACTGCTGAGTTAGCTTGCTCAGTTTCTTAATCTTGCAATATGCCGGATGTATGGAAATAGGTGTCATATGTTTTGGGAACAACAAAACATTTGATAAACTTTCTTATAAACATTGTTGTGAAAATGTTTACTTTCAGAGTTAATAAGGAGTTTGTTCTTACAGTGATTCTTGAAGAGTAGTCAACTCAAATTGCTTTCATGTTGCAACTTTTTCTTCAGAACAGGCCATGAAATTTTTATTTATTTATTTATTTTTGCTAATAATTGTGACATAAAATATAATATAAACAGATAAAGTTTTAGCTAACCCCTGAAAGAGTAGAACTCGTGCTCAGGGGCGGATTCCTGATTTGTTTTTCATTGTTTGATTGTCATCTTATTGGTCCCTACAGTATTTCTTACATCTGACAGAAGGCAGATATCGGTGGTCTCTCAGAAACGAATTGCGCCATTTTAGTCTGAGAGTTCGTCGCTTGAATCGCCTTTTACCGCAAAGATGAATTGGTCGAGGAAGATTTATTGAATGGTCTCTCCGATCGCCAGACTTAAATGTCTCAGGGGACATTTGAAGGTCATAGGTTATGCAACTTCTGAGTCTAACATTGACGTTCTGAGAGATTTCAACAAATACGTAACACACCAGGCGTTTTCAATAGACTATGCAAAACATAAAATGCAGGTTCAAGAGACGTATCGGAGCAAGAGGAGGCCATTTCGAGTAATGTTTGCAAGAAGATTTTTTTTTTTTTTGCTTTGTAATAAGTTGCTTAGTATCACTTATATTATAAGCTTGTTTGTTAGCAATAGAAAAACTCAGAACCTGAGCAATTTCAGGACTATGTTTATATGCAAGGTTTGTTGTTAGGAATACGCACCTAAAATATTTGACATCAATTTGTACGAACTCTATATTTAACACTCAACAAGATCAATTCGCTTCTCTAAAAATAAAAGCATTATTTCGAGAAAATAATTCGAAAGGAAAAATGCAGAAATACACACAAGAGTAACATGAATAACTCTTATTCGTTACATTTTCCAAATGAACGTTACAAAATCAATGGAAATCAAACAAATCGACATGAGTGCCGTGACTTTGAACTCCGTTCTTTTATGATTCTGTTTTTATTTGTAGCCTGTATGAAACTCATTTCCAACAAAGGTTTTGGAATATAAGCATTCAGTTGTCGCAGCAATGAGCATGTTTGTTTAAAAATCAGCTGTTTGAGTTTAATGCCAATTTCATCCCTTTGGAAGGGTGTTTTATAAATCTCTGTTTGTGAAAAGCAATAGTTTTATCTCTGCAATATCATATCGGGCTTATTCAATAACATTACAAATGTGGACGAAGTCTCTCGACAGCCTTTCAACGGTTTCAAATTAGTAATGGTTTTAAGAGTTCGCCTCTATGGCTCAGATGGTATAGCGTGCGCTTTCCAACCAAGAGATCCAATGTGTTGTTCTCGTAATCATTATACGAAATAAACAGGAATAAGACATCTTATTCACACAAACAGTGCACACCAAACTCTTTACATTGGTAAACCATTTTAAACAACTTTTTTTAGTTACCGTTTTATTAGAAAAATATCTTGTTACTGAGTGTGCAGGATTACTTTTGAACCAGTTATTTAACGACGCTCTATCAACTGCAAAGTTATCAAGCGTCAGTGAAATCTGTCATAGACAGATAAGATCGAGGATTCGCCATGACATTTTCTTCACAGCTGTGAAAATCTCTGCAACAAACCGTCCAACAAATTCCCGAGCGGTATTATAACTCACAATCTAAACTGTTATTTAACAGAAATCTTTATTTTATCTGAGTACGGCACAGCCATTTTTATATTTAAAATTCGTAAAGAACCACGCACCAAAAGTTTACAACCACTGAATATATAGTCCAGGTCTGCTTACTTCATACCCTAAGGGTAAAACCTAACCATTTTTTTCCCATTACTACACATGCTAGTGTATTGTTGTTTCGAATTTCGATACTGACAACTACTACAAATGGTAGTGATTTTGTAACTGTTATGTTGGCAGCTGAGACAGTCGTTATCGGTACTGGAGTTCCATGGAATTAAAATTGTAGCAGATTTCTGAGCCGGTTACTGGAAGCTAGTGAAATTTGAACATACTAATAATTAATTAATATCAGTATTAGTCTAATATTAATACATAATAGGCCTAGTTATTTTATATGTTGCGTTGTGGTTACAATTCAAGACTACAGTCAGGTAAGTGTAAATAAATATAACATACTTGGGTGTGAAAATGCAGATGAGTAATCGATAGAAATACCATTTCACATTTTTAATGAATTTCTTTCGCGTTTAGATTTTTATTACAATATGCCTCCTGTGTGTGCTGCATATAACTGCAATAGCAGAAGAAAATAAAACAAATGACACATCATATTTCAGGTAAATTTTTATTAAGTTAAGTCCATAGATTTGTTAATTAGCACCATTTTTATGCATAAATTTGTAACAAAGCCCGGCATAAATACCGCGTGTACTACAGTATTTTTCTTTTCTTGCAGATTCCCTTAGGAAAAAAAAAAGGAACTGGTGAAACAGAGGGTAATAAATGTGAAATGAGACAAATTGTGTCTATCCGAGCATAGCTTTTTGTGTTCATGACACTTCTTGTGTCCTTACTGCTTACAGAAGAAGACGATGTCCTGTAGCTTATAAAAAGTAGGCCTATTTAGAAGACAAACGATAAACCAAATAAATGGCTCACTAGTAATGGACTTAAATTAAATACGGATAAAACCACTACAATTCCGTTTCAAACCCACTTAAAACCTAATTGCAATAAAATGTTAAAATTGTATTTCGACACTGGCATCCAGAATTTTGTAAAACTCTTGGATAGGCCGTATTGTTGTTAGTATTTTGACTGGAGGGACATAAAAGAACATAATTATACACTAATAATAATAATAATAATAATAATAATAATAATAATAATAATAATCTGTGGCGCCCAGAGAGATCAGCTGGCTACTGACCTTACGTTCACATTCCGATAATTATACCTACACTAATGTAACATAATACAATTAAAACGTGTTTGGTCATGTTTTACTCAAGTTAGAAGCTTAGAGGTAAAGATTGTTTACTACAGTTAGGGCCTACTTTCATTCCATAATATCTTACGATATAATAAATAGTTTTGCAACGTCTAGAGATTGGGAAAACAATTTAATATCATCATCCGAATCATGCTCGTTCATTTTATAGGCAGTCTTGAAGGTCGCATTAAAAAAACTTAAGAATATTAACATTTCCTTCAGTATATTAGTATATTAGTTAGGATTACTTAATTAGTTAGGATAGAATTAATTATGATACTTTATCACTCATTTAAAGTTTGTGTGACTGCAACTTGTGTATATTTTTGTGTTGTTTTACTTTGATTATAGTGTTTCTCTCTCTCTCTCTCTCTCTATTCCTTGTGTAGCTTTACTTTGTATATAGTGTATTTTTTTCTGTTTATTTCTATTATTGTATTTGTATTCCTGGTGTAGTGGAAGAGAAGGCCTGATGGCCTTAACTACACCAGAATAAATAAATAAATAAATAAATAAATAAATAAATAAATAAATAAATAAATAAATAAATAAATAAAAAATTAGCTGGAACACTTGTTGTACGTACATAACAATTTTGCTCCGTTAGGTTATTATTTTAAGCTTTCCTTCTAGGAATAATTCATGTGTTTTAAATTTAGCGTACATAAGTTCTTTATTTTAGTTACGTTACTAGCATGTAAGTCAAGTTTTTGACGAAAGACTAGGTTTTTCCACTTCAGTTTAACTGATTTATGCAAACAAAATTTTGATAGCTTCTCGACTCCAACCTTACTTATCATCACACCCACTTTGTATTAGGCGCTTATTTTAATGGCGGACGCTCTTGCAGTTTTCTTCAAACATGGCGACGCAATGGCCACTCTATAATCTCTCTTCTAACTCGTTCTTACGTGACTCTCAGCATAGCTTGAATGAGTATAACGCATGTCAGCTTGAAGGGAAAGTTCCTTGTCCAAGGCTGAAATTTTATAACACTACCTGCTTTCAGTCAGTCCTTCAGCCGTCAACAAATTGACTATCGAACACTTGCCAGAAAGCTTTTTGTAAGGGCATGTTTGTAGTATTGTAAAGATTTCGAAGTGTAATATTGCCAGCTGTCGTGCACTTCCTGACAAGCCACTGGGCTGCAAAATATTGTGTTCCATTTCATGTTTTGTAAAACATATTTTATTGAAATATTGAAAAACTTACTTCGAAGAAAGTCATTAAATACAGACACTTTCTCACTGCAGATTCTAGTAGGTACTGCTAAATAGCAATTCTAATCCATACGTATAAGTTATAAAAAGTCTGTTAATAAAAACAAATTTAATACAGTGCTAGAGGAAATGGAGGAGAAAAAGTGACAGAAGACTAACGAAATCGCTTGCATTGCGTGAAAATGTATTTATTCGTGGTAGGGCCTATATAGTTTTTAGGTTAAATAGGGATGAATTTAAGGATTAAATAGCGTATATACTAGCACTAGCAGGTTGAGTACACACTATCCAATAACTGAATAATGGAGTAAGACGGACCATGAGGAATGACGCAATCAAAGAAGGGGAAATAAGAGGAGAAATACCTAAAAGGTACGCGATCGTTCGTCCTTGCAGGGGAATTTGGAGCTGTGAGGGAGATGTGATAAGCGCCACTTATTGTAGGGACGTAATTGGTATGATTGTAATTGATATGATTATAATTAGTATGCTTGTAATTGATATGATTATAACTGGTATGATTGTAATTAATGATAACATTGTAAGTCTAAAATGTATTCCATCCTCATAACTCGTGCAGACCTGACCGATAATTACTAATTGAGTCATGTATGTACTGGGATTAATGAATAAAGGCTCATCTTTTGAAGTCCAAAATCAGGTCATTGCACTGGTTATAGCGTGGGGACGCCAAGCCGAGTAGAGGCGATCACGTGGACTTCAAGGGTCACCGTAGCGTCACTATGGGCAGGCCATAAAAAGGCGCGATGATCATTGGAGGATCTCGTTCACTCTATTATTATTATTATTATTATTACTATTATTATTATTATTATTATTATTATTATTATTATTATTATTATTATTATTATTATTATTACAGTAGCTCTGTAGTAAACAGAAGCGCGGAGGAGGGCGACGAGTGTCCCACGTGGCTACGAGTAATCATCGTCATCCTCATTTCATCACTTGTACTACGCCTTGTATTTCAAGATTGATTAATAAACTTAAGTACTGGCAGCCCTTGGTTGTTTAAAGGACTTAGGTCTTTTACTAACCCCCCACCTACAACGCACTCCAATAGAAGTTATTCCAACAAACTTCATCACAAAGAATCTATGTGATCTTTAAGGCTGCTGGCCATTTGCCCGACTACTTTTTTCACCGTTCTCTTGAAGGAAGTTCATATAATTTTGAAGAGGAAAAGTGTTAAATGAACGTCTTAAATGACCTGATAGTTACCACATGGGGAAAGAACCCTGTAGAAAAACTCAATCAATCAAATAGGGGTGGAGCCATAAGCAGTGAGTTCTAATGACAGGAAGAGTATTTACCCATGCCTCCATGTTAATTCTGAAAGACTAGTGCACTCATTTTGTCACGTACCCAGCTGTAAAGTCGACTGTACTGAGTAACTTTACTTTGAGTTCAATCAGTTGCCTGTGCTTTAATTAATTTCTGATAAAAATAAAGGAACTTTTATAATTATTTAGACATTGTTTGAATTCAAGGCTGCATGATCAAAGCAGTCCGCAATTTATTGCAATATTGTAATTATTATTAACTGAATTATTGTAATGTTTATATCTTTGAATAGAATTTATGACTATGTTGTGAGCAACTGCAAGAGCCTGGAGGGGGTAAACCACTCGGTAGACAACATTGACGGCAGAGGAAAGGAGGTAAAGCCAATGCCCTAAGAAGTATGAGTTCATCGGAGAATATGAATGACGAAAACCTAGTAAAAATTTACTAAAGGAATCTCAATTTAAAAAAAAGAAGAAGAGATTAGGTCTGTGACCCATTTCTTTTAGGTCTCTTCCCGATATTCTTTTAACGTCCGAGGGAAGCCACAGAATACCAAGGGCAGGATGAGTTGTCGTATTGACGACTGGCTAATTACCTTGTAGCGTGTGACTCTATTAAAATTCCGAGGAAAACCATCGGATCGACACTTCATGAGGAACTTTCTTTACATAACATTAGGGCCTACAATATACAGTTTTGAGGCACATTAAGACAGAGGATGATGCTAGACATACTGTGTGGAAACCCACGAGACACCAATTTTATCTTACAAATCTGTTCACTGGTATCGCGAGTCACATGAGAGTAAACCTTTAATGTCAAAACGTTACATTTTTTTCTCTTATTGTAGATCGAATACAGACGTTTTACGTCGACATATCTGTTTCTTAAAATATTCAAGTTATAACGAAATGTGTCAAGTTCTTTTTCTGCTCCTTAGTATAACATTTTTTTCATCATGCGTTAGGACTTGATTCATTCAGCGTTGCGTAACTGCTTAGAGGTTTCATCATCAAGTATAGGCTAACGGATCCAAGAGAGCTGGTGAACCTTAATGTAGCCTACTTATCTACCCTTGCGGAAAAAAAATTGCAATTTTTAGTCAATTTTTAAAAACACTTCTTTCCCTGATTACTTGATACAAAGTTAAGGATTTTCACACAAAATAAATAATCTCTCAAATATTTTTGGGGGATAGAGGGGGAATTTTTTAAAGCGAAAAATGAAATTCGTTTGTTTTACTCCTTAGCTCACAGTTTTTATGTTAGAACAAAATTTCTTTCACTGTCTTACTTCAAAACGAATACAGAATAAACTGTGAAAACAGTTTTGCTCTATTTTATCCCATTAAGGAAAAATTAATTTTATTTCTTGAAAATTTCAAACATAAAAATAAAAATTTAAGATCTTGGGGGTTTAAATTAACTTTCTTAAGCAGTAGGACACTGTTTGTAGTTTGACACTTAACTACATTAATCAGCTTCATTTTGCTGCAAAATGATGAAAATATCTCAATACTAAGTGCACACTGTGTTAATGTTAGTGTTGTAAAATGCTGTAAAACTGAACAGAGAAGAAATCTCTACATCTTCAGGGTATGAAAAAATGTAAAACCAAACACACAGCTTCTTGACTTACGGAAAATAATACAGTCAAACTCTATCACCAAATTCGAATTGTTATTACACGAAAAATATAATAAATTGACAGAACGTGACGGATTAACATTTGCAGAACTGCACTTCCGGTTTAAACAAAGGGTGTTTCCGGTCAATAAAACTCAGCTAATTCATTAACCAAACATCATAGACACAAAACTGATATATTTTTGAAAACTGGAAACTTCAAGCTTTCAGAAGACATAAAAATAAAGGAATCAAATGTTTGAAGGAAAATTAAAAATTAACAGTAGATGAGTACCTTAAGCTCTGACGCAGTATAATATTATCCTGATGATGGAACCTTTAAGCATTTTAGAAACTTCGGAGAGCTTATGTCTCAACTCACGATGCAAGTTCTAATTCTTTTCTTCTCAACATATTCGCCGTTTAAGTCAATATCTTACTTAGGCTACTTATTTACAAATGGCTTTTAAGGAACACGCAGGTTCATTGCCGCCCTCACATAAGCCCTCCATCGGTCCCTATCTTGTGCAAGATTAATCCAATCTCTATCATCATATCCCACCTCCCTCAAATCCATTTTAATATTATTCTCCCACCTATGTCTCGGCTTCCCAAAAGGTCTTTTTCCCCTCAGGTCTCCCAACTAACACTCTATATGCATTTCTGGATTCGCCCATACGTGCTACATGCCCTGCCATCTCAAACGTCTGGATTTAACGTTCCTAATTATGTCAGGTGAAGAATACAATGCGTGCAGTTCTGCGTTGTGTAACTTTCTCCATTCTCCTGTAACTTCATCCCCCTTAGCCCCAAATATTGTCCTAAGAATATTATTCTCAGACACCCTTAATCTCTGTTCCTCTCTGAAAGTGAGAGTCCAAGTTTCACAACCATAAAGAACAACCGGTAATATAACTGTTTTATGAATTCTAATTTTCAGATTTTTTGACATCAGACTATATGACAAAAGCTTCTCAACCGAATAATAACAGGTATTTCCCATATTTATTCTGCGTTTAATTTCCTCCCGAGTGTCATTTATATTTGTTACTGTTGCTATTTGAATTTTTCCAAGTCTTCGAAGGATAAATCTCCAATTTTTATATTTCCATTTCGTACAATATTCTTGTCACGAGACAAAATCATTACATTGCCTTTTCGGGGTTTACTTCCAAACCTATCGCTTTACTTGCTTCAAGTAAAATTTCCGTGTTTTCCCTAAATCGTTTGTGGATTTTCTCCTAACATATTCACGTCATCCGCATAGACAAGAAGCTGATGTAACCCATTCAATTCCAAACCCTTGTCTGTTATTCTGAACTTTCCTAATGGCATATTCTAGAGCGAAGTTAAAAAGTAAAGGTGATAGTGCATCTCCTTGCTTTAGCCCACAGTGAATTGGAAGAGCATCAGATAGAAACTGGCCTATACGGACTCTGCTGTAAGTTTCACTGCAACGCATTGTAATTAATCGAACTTGTTTCTTGGGAATACCAAATTCAATAAGAATATTATATAAAACTTCTCTTTTAACTGAGTCATATGCTTTTTTTTATGATTACGAATTACTTCTTAAGCGAATGATTCATATTTTAGAAAGTGCATATTCCTAACACAAAGGTATACGTTTTAATCAAATAAATCTGGATTATTTATAAACATTGATTGAGATAAGTTTATTGTAATAGTACAATACCGGTAGTTCAAGAATTTTTAAAACTCTTTAATGCACTTCTTTCTACAAGCTAGTTCATTTCTTCTTCTTCTTCTTCTTCTTCTGCTCCTCCTCTTTTTTCTGCAACTTTCTTCTTTCTTTCCTTCTTTTCCATCATTCCTTATTGCGATTTTCCATATTTCCTTGTCTTTCATCTGGACTTGTTGCCTCTTTCTTGCTATTGCCTATGTGGAGCTTCTGCAGTACGTTGTTACAGCGACCGGACACCTCCACGGCGGCCGATTCGCTTTGACACACCCGCAATAACTCACGTCACAGCCTGCCCCGAAACTTAAGCCATCAAGTGCTCGGCATCATACCTATAATAGTAGTCGTGGCCTATTTCTGTGTACGATTCCGGTCTCATTATTCAAATTTGAAATCCCTAGAGCCCCATGTTTCCTCTTAGCTAATGATTTTAGAGTCACGGAGAGGACTGCTAACGCCAGAAGGAATTTTGGAGACGCTCCTGTTCACCAGTTTGGTTATTTTCCACCATAGCATCTTCAATGGCCCTATCAGTTTCAATACTTTTGAAATAGTACACATCTGGAGATTTTCCTCGACATTTTTTTTTTTTTTCAGAAAATTATGTCTCTGTGTTTACAGGAGCCTCCTCATTGGAGCCTTGATTGAATCTTCAGTGTCATTTGAAGTGTGCAAATATGGTATTAGCGTGGGTTTTCTCAGGATCCTGCCGTTTCCCCTGCCATCATTCCATAAAATCTCCATAACTTATAATCATCCTATCGTCGGTACATTGGCAATGGAAAATTACCACATCTTACCACCTTTGCAAGAAACCAATTTCAATGGTTATCCATGACGAACCTTCTATTGAAGCAAGTGAACTAATGGAATAGCTGGAGCTAGTGCCGAAGTCTTGGTTCTCTGGCTGTGACACCTGATAGGAAAGTACAATACTGTAAGCAACCTCATTTGTTATGGTATCTTTTGTTTGTGAATATTTAAACCGTGTTCAATTAACATTTAAAACTTGTAACAAAAAAAAACGTGTTAGTTACAAGAGGCCCACCTGTTAGATTTAGAAGAACTGTATGTTCTAATCGCTCATAGAGCGCGGTAGCTCGCCGGAAAGGTACTGTACGTCGGAATGACGTACGCCTGCTATAGGTAGAGGATTGTTCACGCAGCTATCTGGTGTAGTGTGTATTATCAGTAGCTACTTCACTTTGCCTATCTATGGCTACATAATGGAGGAATCTAAAAGGCGGAAAATCAACAGGCAAATTCTTTCAATATTGCATCGGAAAATGATTATTTTTTCACAGCAGCTGGAGTCAATACTTATCTGCCACAAACGTTTGAAAGAAAGAGGAAAACATAATATAATGCGTCATTACTAGTCCACACATGGAGATACGATGGTTTTGTTGGTGAAGATCGCAATAAAAAGGTTCAGAAGTTGAAAGTTGCATTATTACATGAGGTAGGGTACGTTAGAATTTATTAAATATCTCTCTTCAGGGAAAAGACTAGCTCATTGTTGACACGTTGAATAAATTATAGGCAGTCGTAAACTTACACTTTTCGTAAGTCAGTTTCGGGAAGGTAATATGACTCATTTTCGAACAATTGAAACTGCTCGTGATGAAGCCATGTTCAACGATTATGTGCAAATATTAATTGAAATTCAAAATGAATTTAATTCTAAGTTCCAAGGTCTTGTCTTAATTGGAAAGAAGTTTAAAGTTATAATAATAAATTCCTTCAACACCAGTTGAAACAGTGTCATACGATTTACAGCTTGAACTCATTGATCTTCAATGTGGCCTAAGGGCTAAAGACCGTTTGAATAATAGGCTACTACTAGCCTGGTTGAGTTTTACAAGACTAAACCTCAACAATAATATCCACACAAGCTGGCTGTGAAAATGATTGCTATGTTTGGCTCAACATTTATATTTGTGAGCAACTGTTCTCTATAATCAACTTTAATAAAGGCAGACATCGAACATTAAGGGCCGTATTCATAGACATTTTTAGCGCGGGCTTCTGGTGGACGATCAGCGTTTTTCGTATTCATAAACTAGTGTTAGCGATAGGATATGATTTGAATTCTGTACTAGTAACCAGTGGATAGCCGAGGCTAGCTTAGTACGCTCGTAGCGCGTGCTGCGAAATGTCTATGAACAGCACCCTAAATCTGTAACTGATATTTCATTACGAGCAGTACTGTTCCTTTCAGCTGCCAACAGCATAAAACCCCGTTTTGATGTACTGATAAATAAAAATATAACAAAATGATATTGCACATTTAAGTAGCTATAGAGTTTCTATTATTTCTGTAAAATAAATATTGTTTTATTAATTAATAATAGTCCAAGATAGTTTTGTACACACTGAACGGGAATTCATTTCATGAACACTCGTATTAGTAATGTCTTTTGTGTACATTTTGTACGAGATCACCCCTTCTTTCAGTCCACCCTTATACAGAGCGCAGCTAATCTGCATTCCGCTCATGAGCTGTGAGCCGGCTCGGAGAACCCAAACCTTGTGCAGGCCTTTTATAATCTCTTGAGAGACTGTCGACTAACTAAGCTGCAGGTGTAATAAAAGATGCTGTAAATCGTTTCTTTTTCATTCTCGGGTTCTCTTTATCCTCGAATTCATGCAACTCTCGACTTGAGCACTGCCACATTCATGTACTAAGAAGACTACTTCTTCTCTTTTAGTATTGCAGGTACTGTATCCATGGCAACGTCTGATACTCCACATGTCTTTTTCATTTTTTCAGTATCTATGGAAAGCAACGTTTCATACTCAACAGGTCTTTCACTATTGCGGTAACAGTATCCACAACATCATATATGCTCAGTAGTAGGCTATTATTATTATTATTATTATTATTATTATTATTATTATTATTATTATTATTATTACAGTGTCCACGGAAACTCTGATTCTTCTCAAGTCTCTCAAAATTATCGTTATTAGGTTTGTTCATACAGCAGTTTCCGACAGTTTGCAACTAATCATGAGCATGCGCACTTGGAATTTACGAGCAATAAAGTTTATGTGCGCATGCTCATGAAAATTGCAAACTGTCAGAAACTGCTGTACGAACAAACCTATTATATTATCAATGTAGGTCCTAAATGTGTCTCAGGTTATGTGTTATAATATCCATGACAATATCTGATACTACACAGCTGTTACAGTATCCAAACATAATTAATACTCAACAATTCTTAATGTGAATCCTATAGATTCAAAATCGCCTATATCCACTTCCACAAATTAAAGAATTTTGACAATAACTGGTGGCAAATAGAGGGAATTTTCAACCTAATAGTGACTTTTAACAAATCTTTTGCTTAAAATTTAGTGGCTTTTTTAATTCAAACTATATAAATCATTATCGTTCATTCTTAGCAAATAGAATGTGGGCATAAGTCAGTTCTGAGCAAAATGGTCTTTATGGGGTTTTGAATCTAGAGGATTCATATGATAGTTTGAGTAGCCATGAAAACAATGGGTTCCTCATACCTATCAGTAATATAGTTACAGTATTCATGATATATCTGATACTTCGTATCTCTCAATATTAGTCTATAAGCTACTGTACTTCAGTGGTGACCAACTCGTGCTCTTTCGCTGCACACGAGTAGTATGCGAGAGCAGAGTGTCCCAATGCTTACAATATCAACGTTACTCTTTTTTGTTCGTGAGCGGACACAGTAAGAGCAGTTGAGTTGGTCACCACTACTGTACTTAAGCCCAGTTCCCATAGTGCTTATTTTCTTGCGTGTTTCCTAGCTGGCTAGCAAGCTGGGTGCCGTGGTGGGTACGATGCTGGCTCCCGTGTTGGCTACGGTGATGGTTGTTGTGCTCACGGAGCTGGCTCTTTTCACAGTTCGAATTCGAAAATCATCTGTTGCCAACACTCATGGTCAAAAAGACACTAAACCGTGATAGGAAAACAACTAAAGTCCTACATTAACAATAGTAAATGTCGTAATAAGGTAATTAAGCCATAAGTGCAAAACAACTGAAGTCCGATATTTAATTGCTGTTTCTTAGAAACCAAAGAATATAGAAAAAACAGGTTTAGTTAGAAAACAACGAACATGGCGATATGGTTTCAGTGGTGATACTATATCATCATCTTTGGTTCCAGCCTGCAAAGCAACACGAAAAATAGCAAGGGATCTACCCTCGAAATCTAGCAAGCTAGCCACCAAAGCAGTCACCAGAGCGCATTACTTCCAGCAAGTGAGCACGCAGAGTAGCCATCAGCGCAGCCACCTTGGAATCCATAACGGAAACAGGCATCGTCTGAACCGGGCTTTAGTTAAGACTAGAGCATCCAAGGCAATATCTGATAATATATTTCGCATATTTCAGTATTAGCTATAGTTTTATATACACTGCAACGTTCTATAATCCCATGTATCTCAGACTTGCCGTTACATAATCCAGGCAAATGTCTCTCAGAGTTATTGTTACAGTATCCATGGTAACGTCTGATACTTCACATGTATATGTCAGAATTGCCGTTACAGTCTCCAATCTCTTCCAGAATTTTAGTGTTCTTGCAGTATCCAAGGTACCGTTTGATACTTTATATATATATATATATATATATATATATATATATATATATATGCACACACACACACACGCAAGTTTTGCCATTGCAGTGTCTATGAAAATGTTTACGATTGCTGTTGCAGCACTCTCGGTAACGTCTGATATTCCATATGTATCTCAGTACTGCCGTTTGCATCATTAATGCAAATGTATTTTAAAATATAATTGTTGTTATAGTATCCATGGTAATGTCTCGTATTCCACATGTTATCTCGGTTATCTCAATATAGTTACTACAGTGTCCATGCAATTCAAATTCTTTCAGGTTTATTGTTAGATTAGCATTGGTAACATATGATATTCACAAGAATCTCAATATTGATGTTACACTGATCATGCAAATGTCCTTCATAATTTTTGTTACATTATCCATAGTAATGTCTGATATTTAACATGTCTTTCAGTATTATCTTCACCGCATCCTGCAAATAACTTGTCTTCTATTGTAATGTCTCCATGCAAATGTTCGTCAGAATTATTGTTAGCATAGTATTCATGTTAACGTCTGGTATTCAACATGTCTTGCAGTATTTCCATTAGGCCTACAGTACCCATGGAAATGACTTTCAGGATTGTTGTTCAATATCCATGATGACGTCTGATACTCCACAGATGTACGTAGACTACTTCAATATGTATTTCAATTGGATTATTTTACGACGCTTTATCAATAGCTATGTTTATCTAGCGTCTGAATGAGATAAAGATGATGATGCCAGCGAAATGAGTCCAGGGTCCAGCGCCGTAAGTTATCTAGCATTTGATGGGTTGATTGGAAAATCCCTGAAAAATGATCAACCAAATAACTTGTCCCAACCAGGATTTGAACCGGAGCCCACTCGTTCCACGATCCAACATTCTAACCGTTACTCCAGAGCTGTGAATAATCCAATATTGTATTTACTGTGCCCATGATAACGTCGAATAATTCACATGACATCTCCCAATATTTGTTACAGTGTCCATGCAAATGTCTCTCAGATTTTTTGTTATATTATCCATAGTAACATCTGATATTCCACATGTTTCTCAGTATTTTATTTATAACAGTATTTGTTACAGTGTCCATGCAAATGTCTCTCAGATTTTTTGTTATATTATCCATAGTAACATCTGATATTCCACATGTTTCTCAGTATTCTATTTATAACAGTATTTGTTACAGTGTCCATGCAAATGTCTCTCAGATTTTTTTTTACATTATCCATAGTAACATCTGATATTCCACATGTTTCTCAGTATTTTATTTATAACAGTATTTGTTACAGTGTCCATGCAAATGTCTCCCAGATTTTTTGTTATATTATCCATAGTAACATCTGATATTCCACATGTTTCTCAGTATTTTATTTATAACAGTATTTGTTACAGTGTCCACGTAAATGTCTCTCAGATTTTTTGTTGCATTATCCATAGTAACATCTGATATTCCACATATTTATCAGTATTTTATTTATAACAGTATTTGTTACAGTGTCCATGCAAATGTCTCTCAGGTTTTTTGTTACATTATCCATAGTGACATTTGATATTCCACAAGTTTATCAGTATTTTATTTATAACAGTATTTGTTACAGTGTCCATGCGAATGTCTCTCAAGTTTTTTGTTATATTATCCATAGTAACATTGATATTCCACAAGTTTCTCAGCATTTTATTTGTAACAGTATTTGTTACAGTGTCCATGCAAATGTCTTTCAGATTTTTTTTTGTAAGATTATCCATAGTAACATCTGATATTCCACAAGTTTCTAAGCATTTTGTTAATAACAGTATTTGTTACAGTGTCCATACAAATGTCTCTCAGGTTTTTTGTTACATTATCCATAGTAACATCCAGTGGCGATTTCTCTTAAGGAGCACAGGAGCAGTGCACCACCTCTTCAAATAACACATGTTTTTAAATTTATATCAATGAGCTACAGTAGACTATGTGAGCGACATAATTCTTTATTATAATACTATTTAAAAATAACACTGCATGTGTACTGTTCTTGTTGACGCCTGGCACTTACGTTTACCGCTCGACACTTGCGGCACACTGTTCCATTCGAGCATGCGCAGTACTACTGTTTCACTGGCAAGCTTTGGAGCATGGTAGGGAGGCAATACAGTGTGCGTAGGAGGGTTTAGGAGCACTTTCAGATGTATTCTCAAGCTCGTTCCATCATAAATGTTGCAATGAATAGTGTGCAAAATCTTTTAAATGTGTAATTTTCTATAAGACCTTTACACGAAAAGATCAAAATAAATAAGATGGGTAGAACTACACATGAATTAAAATTATAAGCGACGAAGAACAGTAATAGAGAAGTGACTAGAAAATTCAACATTCGGACTTACGAAAAATGCAATATGCGGCTGCAATATAAAAGACGCTGTATTTTGTTTTCCTAGCATGTTGTTCGACGGAGAAC
This sequence comes from Periplaneta americana, assembly GCF_040183065.1. Classification (NCBI taxonomy): domain Eukaryota; kingdom Metazoa; phylum Arthropoda; class Insecta; order Blattodea; family Blattidae; genus Periplaneta; species Periplaneta americana. Next base: position 93,958,134 of record NC_091122.1, on the reverse strand, counting down.
ATTTATTGACAAAAATAAGTACGTTTTATGAATTTTATTTATTTTTCTGTTTGAATTTAGGACTCTGCGTAGTAACTACATAATTTTGATTATCGTTCTGCAGATATGATAGATTTGAAGCACATGAATGAAGGAATTAAAAAGCACGATTCTTCAGCTGCACACATCAACAATAATGTTAAATTAGCAGTGTCGGTTCAAACAAACATACAGACACAATTGGATTCAATTGGATTGTTGCACTTCACAATGATAAAGTTACCAAGAACAGATATGTGCGTGCGGTTTTATGGAGCTTTTGAGTTGGCTTTAAGAGGTCACGATGTCGGAAACTCATCTTTAAACGCTAGTATTTTTCTTGGCCTCATTAATTTCAGTTCTGAATTAGATGCACTCTTAAGGAACATTTGGAAAGAGGAACAGTGTTCAAGAGCACATCAAACACTGTGCAGAACGAAATCCTTCAAGCCATTTTGATGTATGCCAGATGAGATTTCAAAGAAATAGAGAAAGCTGCTGACTTTCTAGCAGTTAAGGCTGATAAGACGACACACGTATCGAATGCTTGTGAACGTGTGAACTGTGTTATAAAACGCAATATAGCGAAAACAATACTATTTACGGTGTGCTGCAATAGAAATTGAACACTTTACTTTGCTATTACTGGACTTACATAGGAAAATGATTAACTCCAATTTCTTGACTAACAAAATTATATAAATCTATACCTACGTAACATATGTTAATAGGTATGTAGTAGTTAGTACCTATAATAATAATAACAATAATAATAATAATATGATAATCATAATCATAATAAATATTTGTGCACCACCAGGATTATTTATCACCACACCACTGGTAACATCTGATATTCCACATGTTTCTCAGCATTTTATTTATAACAGTATATGTTACAGTGTCCATGCAAATGTCTCTCAGGTTTTTTGTTACATTATCCATAGTAACATCTGATATTCCACAAGTTTCATAGTATTTTGTTTATAACAGTATTTGTTACAGTGTCCATGCAAATGTCTCTCAGGTTTTTTGTTACATTATCCATAGTAACATCAGATATCCACAAGTTTCTCAGCATTTTATTTATAACAGTATTTGTTACAGTGTCCATGCAAATGTCTCTCAGGTTTTTTGTTACATTATCCATAGTAACATCTGATATTCCACAAGTTTCTCAGCATTTTGTTTATAACAGTATTTGTTACAGTGTCCATGCAAATGTCTCTCAGGTTTTTTGTTACATTATCCATAGTAACATCTGATATTCCACAAGTTTCTCAGCATTTTGTTTATAACAGTATTTGTTACAGTGTCCATACAAATGTCTCTCAGATTTTTTGTTACATTATCCATAGTAACACCTGATATTCCACATATTTTTCAGTATTTTTTTTTTAACTTACAGTAAATGGAGAGTAATACTTCACAAGTCTCTCAGATATGCGGTTATATTTTTCATTCCAACGTCTGATATTCTAGATTTTTATAACATAGCTCACTCTGGCACATGATTTACTTAACATTATCAATGGTGCCTGATGCATCTTCCAGTAGTCTATATGAATGTCGCTCTAGACTTTTCAGTTCGGCAACGTTCGACCTCAGGGCCGCAGTTACATCCATATGCTACTTGTCGCCCCTAAAGTAAAATCGCTGTGGTGTAAACAGAACAAGAAACAACCCCAGGGGTTGGGGGCGACTTTACAGCCATTGTAGACGCTCTGCTTTGTCAAGGACACCCGAGACCCTATTTGTCAGTGTCAGGGATCCAAACTTTCATTTGTTACAACATCCAACCGGCCATTCAATTTACACGTATTGTGACGCTTCCTTAACACAAGACTACAAAATAAATAACAACAAGAGAAAAACAAGACCCAGATTCAAGTAATTTATGAAAAATGAAAGCTTTTGAAGCATATAAAAATCACAAAACAGAAATATCTGAAAAATTAAAATCTGGAAATTTATGACGATGTTGTTAGAACTGATGACAGAGGCGTGAAATTATGAAAGTATGGAATTAGAAACCAACATTCACTTGATTTAACCACCACCACCACCACCACCACCACCACCACCACCACCACCACCATTCTTCATGTGATAGTATTTTTGCCTGTGGCAATTAATATATCTTGTTCAGTACATAATTTTTTTGAACGTCCGATGCTTCTTCTGAGTGGTTGATGGTAATTTGCCAATAACCTGCTACAAAAACGAATAATAAAAATATGTCTTAATAAGTCCCTTGATTATCCCTCAGAACTGTTGTATTCTGAGTTTAAAGAATTTGATAACCATCAAATTTACAACAATGTCTTACTGAATTTCGTACACAAAAATGAGAAATACTGTATATTTAATTTGTATTCACATAAATATAAAACGTAAAGATCAGACAACATATGCTTGCCAGAACCTAAATTTACCACAACTGTAGTTTATAATGACAGTAGTACCTTTGGTCCAAGGCTGTATAACAAGATAACAGCTAAATTCCCAAACTTACAATTTGCTAGAGATCCTTATTTTAAAAAATCGATTAAAATTATTGTTTAGAGAGGAAAGACGAAGTTTCAATTATTGTGATATCTGTGTTTTTCTTTTTTTACGTTTTTATTCCGCTGATAAATAAAATATTTATGTTAAAATTTTGCGGAATGGCTTTAGAGCACGAGTATGTAGGACTACTCTTTCTGGGGTGCTAGAGAGATTTTTTATTTGAAGAAAACATGACATATCTTTGTTCTAGCAATAAATTTATAATTCTATTATTATTTATTTTATAGGCCAGTTTGTTATTATCAATTATTGTCTGGACGTCAAACATCCACTTACTTCTTTATTCTTTTATTTTGTCATTTCAATAAAATATATTTACCTCGTTACGTATGTTTTCATTTCCTCTATGTCATATTTTTCGGTGTACTGATATTGCTCTTAAAACTTTAATTTCGTTCGTTTGGAGTCTTCTTTTGCCTCTTTCCGTCATCACTGATGTCCCACTCTCGTGTAATAGCTTTGTTACTGACATGACGTCATAGAATTTTAATAGGCCTAACTTATACTGTTTTACTAGTTTTATTTTATAGTGCTGTCCTTATTGTTCCATTTAAATGTTTCCATTTTGTCTATTAGATCTAAATTCCTATTGAGCCATATGGTGTAACGTAAGTAAATATTTAAACATTCTAATTTGCTCTTTGTAATTTTTTCTGTTATTATTTGAAGAGTACACTGCAAGAATGATGGATGTCATTTGGAATACATTTTGCAGGAGAAGCAATTGAAAGTTTGAAATGCTTAGCGCTCAAAGCTTAACTGTGATTTTCCGATCATTACTGGACAATGACTATCAGTGTTAATGCCATATAACTCTGTATGTACATTCTATATGTCTTAAGCTATGCATTGACAGTCTTGGTTCATTTTCGACAAGAAAGTGACATCCATCATTCTTGCAGTGGACTCTTCATTTTAGATCTTAGCTATATTTTGTGCGACGCAGTAAGCCATGACTTTACATTTTTATTAATTGGTACTCCCATATTACATTTTACTGTTATTTTATTAAGCTCATACATAAGTCATTAGAAAACTAGTGGCAACAGAGCTAGTATTCAGGTCCCCTTGTCGTGGCTAATGTAAACTGGTAGTAGCTACAATATGAAGGGATGCCTGATAATTATGTGTTATTTTTAAGTTAGAAAGTAATACTGTAATCTCATTTATACTCTATATGAAGTGATGATGATGATAATGATGATTATGATAATAATAATAATAATAATAATAATAATAATAATAATAATAATAATAATAATAATAATAATACTGTTATCTGTAAGTCCTAAGGCCAAAGAAACTATAGACAAGAGTATGATCTACTCAAAGTAATGTTTTTTTATGTTTATGATCCTGAAGGTGTATTAATCACTCATTCTGCTCCAAGGAATGCTATTCTAGTGGATGTGCTGCATATTACAGATTCTTCTTGGAACACCATTTATGACAAGCAAGGCGACGAAAGCTCCGAAATCTTTTGAATACAGATTCACATGGTATTCGTTGTCACGTGGCTGTCCAAATGATTAATTTGCTTAACATGTTGAACTGGATCATTCTGGAGCATCTTCGGTATTTTCGGGATGAGTCCCTGCGACTACGATCTTTTTCCTCAAATGAAAGAACTACTGAGAAAAGTAATAAATATTTGTTCTTAAAGTATTGTCACTAATTTTCCAATGACTCATGTATATTGTTTTTTTTCTAGATTGTCTTCAGAATTGGCTATACTCACTAGGATCATCTGCGACGGTAAGTGTAGTGGTAATATTTCTTTGTTAAAATTATGTGAATAAAATATTAAAAGTTGTAACCAGGAAGATTACTTTGACACATAAAATGTAGGCCTATGTCTAGCTGCATATAGACGGCAACCCCATTCACCAGACTTAGGGGTTAGGTACAGCTTATAGCAGTAAAATTTTTGGAAATCTTGTACAATAGTGAAAATTGGTATGTGTAAAACACTGTCCTTTTGCTATATAAAAAAATATACATTTTGTTTTTCAAAATTAAAAATGGTGGCAGTTTAGTGTGCAGTGATGAAGCATTTCCCTCATAACTCATAAACTTGTTAACTTTTTCATATTGTCTATATTTTATTTTATTGCTGAAACTCATGTTTACAATATCATGTTGTTTCAACTACATTCCTTAATAAATAATATTTTTTATATTGTGTTAGAAGAAAATACTGATATTTGAGCATTTTTAAATGAATTTATTTTTTATCAGACAATCCATCAAAGGTAGAGAAGTGAACTTGCATCATATTGTAGATATGACATGCATAAGTACACACAAAAAATTTCATCACAGAATGTTGGATAGTTTTTGAGTTATGTAGGAAATGCTTCATCACTGCACAGTGAACTGAATTTTGAATAAAAAAAAATGTGAATAATTTTTTTAAATGGTAAAAATATATATTTTTTTTCATACAGCAGGACAGTGTTTTACACATATAAATTTTCATTATTGTACAAGATACAATAATGGAGGAAAAATTGTTGAATATTTCCAAAATTTTACTGCTGTAAGCTCTACCTAAACCCTTAACGTAAGGCTAGTAACCCAGTTTGATGAAAAGAACATCAAAATATAAATATACCTATAGGAATACAAAGAGAGAAGGAAAAGAAAAATAAGAAGAAATAAACGAAACTTTAGAAAAATAAGGGGAAATAATGGGAAACTGAAGTAAAAGAATGGAAAGGATGAAGTAGGGGCGTAAAGGAAGAGAAGAATAAAGAGAAGGTGAAGATAATACCTTTCGGTAACTTGTATAGGCTATGTTAAGCATAAAAATAAGAAAATGACGTATTCCGGTTCTGGTGACTATTTTGACGACGACGACGATGATGATGATGATGATGATGATGATGATGATGATGATGATGACGAGCCAGATGATTCCCCTGTCGACGGCTTGCTGCCGCGGACCTCTTAACACACAAACCGTGTAGCCGTTCTCGGAGGTGTTAATACGGTCCGGAGGGGTGCAGCCATGTACTCTCCCGGGGCGACATGATGGATGGGACTGGTTCAAATCCGGACAGAGACGCCGAAACAACAAGAGGCGCGTGACCGCCGTCCACGAGGAGCCAGCCCACGTAACAACTACCCACCGATTACATTTAGCAATAAACATGTCTTTGCGATGAGAAGGTTATTATATGAAAATTAGACTATTCGTTCTTCCATATATGTGTGATTAGTTAGAGACTCTCATCATGGGCGATGCTTTTGGGTTAGTATGAAGAATTGATAGAAAGATGGCAGTGTGAACAAGCGTACCACGAGAAAAACCGCCTCAACATCGTCTTCATTGTTAGAACACATGTTGCTGAGTACCAAGATATGGTTATTCCATTCTAGAAAAGAGCATTTGTCTTGTAATACGATTCTTTTCAGTCATCATGTGTCCTATTGGCGGGAGGTCGAAACTTCATTTCGGAAAACAGTTCTACTTAACTATCAATCAAATGAAGATTGTTAATACCCAACTACAATTACAGCGGTCCTCGCAGTTTAAATGGTCTCTGTGCATAGTTGGACTATAGTTTAACCCTTAAATTGGCAATGTATCCTGTAGAATACAAAGGTATAATGTTATTTTTTTATTTATCAGAGCTTCCTCAAATTAGAGGCTGCCATTAGACAAAGCATACAAAACAATATAAGAACAAATAGATGATGAGAGCTAAAAGAGTAAGAAAAAAGGCAAACAAACACACAAAAAAACAATGGAAGTTTACAGAAGAAAAAAAATTAAGTAAAGAATCAATGAAAGCTAAGAAGGAAAAAGAAAAATGATAATGGTGCGTCAGTTTTTTCCATACACTGAATTAGAGTCCATATACGTGGTTCCATAAAAGTTTGACTGACTCTCTAATTATGAGGAGGGCCAGTTCATTCAGAAAAAATTTGTGCAGTCCTAGGGTCTTACAGAATTGAGAAGAGAAGTTGGGTATCGTTCCTCTTGCTCCAAACATCAATCCCGTAACACTGATATCGTGAAGTTGATATTTATCTTTATAATACGGGATGGTTGGAACGTAGATTGCTCGTTTCTCCTCATGTACGTCTTCGGGCTGTCCTTTGTACGTTTCAAACCTGATGGTGGGGTCGATTATCATACCCTGAGACAGGGATTCGCTAATGGCGATTATGTCAATTCGTCTGTTATTGCCATTGTCGGCGGTTCCGTGGACTTCTTCATAGACGGTGTATTTTAGTTTTCTAAGGGCATCGGCCAATTTAGTTCTAATTGCATGTGCCTATACGCAATGTTTCGCCATAAGGTCAGGCTCCCAGGACATGTCCAATAGAAAAAAATTGGTAGGAAAATTAAAATTTCACAATACTATAATACTGCACAACATATAAAATATGGACATTGCGATAGTTGTTTTCTTTATAGTCCTACACGGATTAATAAACAAGTGTGAGAAATTAAGTTTTGCCAAGGGTTAATATAAATTTTAACTTTGATAATTATGTAGTTCCGCGCCGTGGCGTCATGGTCTAAGACAGTGGTTCCCAAAGTGTGCTCCGCGGATTCCTGGGGATCCGCCAACACGTATCAGGGAATCCGCGGTTGGTAATATATATTTTCAAATAAATAACATATAACACTACTGTTTTTCTCGACGCGATTGTACAGTACTGTACGCGACTGTACTTGTCTTGTGGAGGTTAGTTATATCGGCAAGGATAGATGGCCAGATCTCACCCTTGCGCGAGCTGGCCTTCGAACTGTTGTAAAACACACTACTTTCTTTTTTCAGTTAAGATAGTAAATTCTATTGAAAATTTTTGTCTGCTTGACGGGAGTGGCGAGTTATTAGTTAAGGCTGGTTCACAATATATCGGGAAGGAAAAGGACAACGAGAACGAGAACGGGAAGGAAATAATGTTAAAATAAATGTCTTTAAATGTGAGCATTCACAATGGTTAGTTGTGAATGCACACATTTAAATACATTTATTTTAACAATATCTCCGTTTTCGTTGTCGTTCCCGTTCCCGGTTTATTGTCGACCAGCCTTTAGTTCTTATCTGCTTGGTGTGTGTAAAGTTTGCAGAGGCCAACAGAGTCAGAAAAAGTTATTGTAAATGTGCTAGGAGACTTAATGTCTTATTGTAAAATAAATTTGATTGACAATGTTATTTAACCAGCAAGAAATTTTGACACGTATTTTTAAAAAAGAAGCAAATTCATCCATTGTTATGCACGCGTTCTGCTCCTGCTACTTTTATTGTGAAGTCAGTTTTTATTCATTCAGTACGAGAAGGTTTAATGTGAGATGTTCGTGTTAAACTGTGTGTTAATAACCACGTGTCTTTGATTCCAAACTTAATAATATTAATTTAATATTACGAATAATTTTAATTTTCATATTATACAGTGTCGTCTCAATGGATCGGTGGCTATTAAAACACAATAAAAATGGCAGTCGATCACCTTGTCATGTATCACACTCTAATGCTGCTAATTTAAAAACGGGTGATTCAACCAAAAAACGAAAATAGGATGAAACAGAGATTTAACAAACTTCCTGTCACCGAATTCAGAAAGATTCGTAAATTTCTAAATGTGCAGTGGCGAAACTTCTCCCATTTCCATCAACATATTTATGCGAAGTAGGATTTTCAGGATATGCAGCAACAAAATCAAAATTTCGTCGTCGCCTGGATGCCACAAATTCTCAGACCTGAAAATTCAACTTTCTTCCATCTCCCCCAACTTGAAAGAAATTTGTCAGACGAGAAAACAACACCATTCTTCAAATTAGCAATTCGAAGGTATATTTTTTAATGCATGAAAGTACTGAAAAAAATACATGCAGTTTATAAATACTACAGTACTATATGTTTGTGAACTCATTGCTATGCATGGTAATTAATGTAGTTGTATACATATTTTCGATGCTAAATACGTACAGAATATAAATATGGAGGCATATTAAATGTATGTCTGCATTAATCTAGCATTTAACTTAATTTAATTTAATTTGAGGATCCATGAATCTTTATTAGAGTCGAAGGGATCCGCGATCAAAAAAGTTTGGGAATCACTGGTCTAAGACATCCTGCCTAGGACTCGCGTTACGAAACGCGCGCTGGTTCGAGTCCTCATGGGGAAAGAAATTTTCTCATGAAATTTCGGCCATTATATGGGACCGGTGCTCACCCAGCATCGTGATGCACTTGGGGAGCTGCGCTCCGATTACGAAAGCTAGCTATAAATAACGGCTACACGATACCTCTATTCTGGTTGGATGCATCGAACATCTGTAATTGATGTTTCATTACGATCAGTACTGTCCCTTTCAGCTGCTAACAGCATAAAACCCCGTTTTCATATACTGATAAATAAAAATATAATAAAATGATATTGTACATTTAAGTAGCTATAGAATTTCTATTTTCTGAAAATAAATATTTCTTTATTAATTAGTAATAGTCCAAGATAGTTTTGTAAACACTAAACGGGAATTCATTTCATGAACACTCGTACTAGTAGGCCTACTTCCTTTTATGTAGTCTACATTTTGTACGAGATCGTCCCTTCTTCCAGTCCACCCTCATACAGAGCGCATCTAATATTTGCATTCCGCACATGAGCTGTGAGCGCAAATCTTGTGCAGGCCTGTCCTAGACATAAACTCCTATAATTATGCTGTCTGTTATATCTGGAATAACTAAATTTCATTCTGAACTTTTCTTTTTTTAACATGTGCCTGTGCATTCCTGAAATTCCTGCAAACTACTTAGGACTCCGAATTATAGGCCTAATATGAAGTAACGTATTACCTGACAAATCTGCACCAACTTGGTTCTTTCCCACTAGATGCCATAATCTGAAGAAGGAAGACAAACCTTACCTATATCCACCTCAGAGAATTATTACGTTGACCCTGATGTACGCGCAATTCCAACCCACATCACTGATTACACTAAGATTTGCTGAATATCCAGCTCTCAAGCAGGCAACCTCACCCGTAACAGCGGACGACAGGTGAATACTATGTAATAACGGAATTGAGATTAGACGGAATTATGTCAATATCTAGCGTGGAGAAACATAAAAATAAATACCCAAACTACCACCTTGTTTGCCACAAGTGTCACTATGGATTTTTAAATATAGAATCCCAGACCTCAACAAGATTCGAACCCGACAGCTTGCGTGACAGGCAGAAGGTCCAGGACAACACAATAATCTTCCAATGAACCACCACAGTGGCTCTGGACGCCATTTAAACACCGGCAAAGTCACTTCCTTCGCATATCGAACTGAAATCCTGACGAATGTTTCCTTATAAGAAGAATATCTTCATTATCTATTACAACCTATTGCAAGACATGTCTTATTTCCCATAACTTGGCCTGACTGTCCTTGCTCATAATCTGTTCGGGCTGTAGAATTGAGACTTACATTGTACTTGAAATTCACGTGATCTGAGAGTGGGTTTCTGGTGTGAAAATTTAATGCTCTAGATCAGTGATTCCCAACTACTTCAGAGTTGTGGACCCCCTTTTTATTCTTAAGGCAAGCTACGGACACCATACTTTTGTGATGAAGTTTGTTTGAATAACTTCTATTGGAGTGCGTTGTAGATGGATTAGTAAAAAAAATAAGTCCTTTAAACAACCAAGGGCAGACAATACTTAAGTTTATTAATAATTCTTGAAATACAAGGAGTAGTACAAGTGATGAAATAAGGATAATGATGATGATGATGATGATGATGATGATTACTCGTTGCCACGTGGGCCACTCGCCGCCCTCCCCAGCACTCCTGCTGACTGTAGAACTATTATAATAATATAATATATGAGGCACTCAGAAGCAAAGTGATACAAGTGACATTTAGTAAGTTTTGAGATAAGTGACTTTGAAGTTGAAACGGAAATTAAAAAATCTGTTACAGGACTATGTTGCTGTAAATTTACAGTTGTGTATGTTGGTACCTATATTTTTTAACTTCTGAATAAAAATTATCTATTCTAAAACAGTTTAGGTAAAATAGGGTCCTAAAGTCACTTGTATTATTTTGCCACAAAAAAGTAATATAAGTGCAAGGGTTTTCAGTATTTTTATATTAATTAAAACAAGAACAAGGACATTGCTTACAACATTGAAACATTTCTGTCTTAACAGCACTTGAGCTTTCTTATCATCATATTATAACAAAAACTTTGTCTGTATAACCGAAAGAATGAATTAATCTTCTTAATGTATCCAGTTGTTTGCAGACAACATGAAGTCAACTATAGTCCACTGTAGTATTTTCAGTTCTTCTTTTTCATAGTAAATGAGGGGTATTTTGATCGGTGTTCATTATAGACGCCTGTTGCTAGTAGCCAGAGTTGGTGTGTAGTCAATATATACTGCAGAGATGTGTCTTCTGCAACTGATACCGATGATTTTAATTTACTTATTTTGTGGTTTATGGATGGACAGTATAGAAGAATGTGTTCCAGATCTTCATAATGATTATTACACCACAGATAAGTAGGATTATCAGAAATGTGAAATCGGTGTAGGTACAATTATGTGACAATGTGACCTGTTCTGACTCTTGTTAAAAATGTTTGAACATGTCTGGGCAAGTTTTTGTGAATTTCCAGGTCATTCGGTTTCTTTTTAACGGACTGTAAAATTTTTCTTTGTCAGAAGAGAGCCAATTGTTGATCTATAGGTTTATAAAATGAAACTTTACTGAAGTAAAGGCATTGGATAGAGATATCACTTGAAGAGATCTTGGTTGCAAATATGTTGCCTGTTTCGCAACGTTATCGACTTTCTTGTTTCCAGGTAGACCACAGTGACTAGGTATCCATTGAAATTGTATTTTCTTTTGGAGTTTTTTTAGTTCACTTAGTTTTTTCTGAATTGGAATAATTCTATGTGCGTATAGGTGTGGTACATATTTGATTATATTAAATATAGCCCCCTTGGAGTCGGTAAGTATGCAAATAGATCTTTTAGAAATTTGAGTAACACACTAAAGAGCAGCATCAATAGCTAGCAATTCAGTGTCAAGACTGGAGGAGGCTGAACATGGTATGAAGTAATTTTCTTGATATTTTGGAATATAATACCCTGCTCCTGATGTTCCATCATCAGGGTTTAGAGATTCATCTGTATAAATCTGAAGGTAATCCTTATATGTGCTGCAGAGTAATTCCATGGCATCTAACTTAAGAATGTATGGAGGATCATTTTTGAAATGATTTCGTGGAATTTTTAGGCTATGTTCTGGAATTATCCATTTTCATGGAGGAATTTCATTTACAACTGGAGTTTTAGCAATGAGTTTGTCTGTGATATAGACTGGTATTTCTTCTTTATTTATTTTGTAGAAATTACATAGGATATTACCCGACAGTTTGAAGAACATCTGAGATCTGGATGAGGCTTGCAATTTTAAATGTTTTTTTTAGATTATTTTTAATACATAGTGTCTGATTGGTTGAATATTATATTCAGTTTCTAGGGCAACAGTTGATGTGGTTTTTGGTACTACGAAAGAAGAGGGCTAAGAAAATTTCAAATTTTAAATGAAATTCAGCCTCAGTCGCTGTTCATTACGTCACTAGCCTCATCTAATGAAGTCACATCTCTCTCTGCTGAAACATCTATGTTTCTGTCATGAAGTGCATCTGTAGTGTTCCTACCGCGAATATTCCTTAAACTTCCTCTTCCACGCACTTTTCCACGTCCTACAGTCCTTATTATAGGCCCATCCTAATGCTTCAGGTCATGAAAGAAAGAGTGGTGTATGAGTGGGATGAATTTCGTTAGCTATTGCAAGTTGCTCCACTTAGCAAAAGTTATCCTTATTGTATAGTTGGTCCAGCTCAATGTGTGCAGGCCTTCCACGAATATGTAATCTATTACCTCTCTCCATTATGGCAAATGAATTAGTCATACACAGAAGAAACGGAACAACAATATGTAAACAACGCACTTGTATTAGTTTGCCTCTCAGTCAAAACTCTGTATGCATTGTAATACAAGTGTAAGGCTAACATGGAGCAGCGCTGACTGGAACTGCACTTATATTACTTTTCCTCTGAACAGAAGTGACGTTAAAGATTTAGAATATATACTTATCTCACTTTTTAAAAAAAATGTCACTTATATTACTTTGCTTCTGAGTGCCTCATATATAATAATTACTGTATATAAATAATAATGATGCTTCTCTAACGATCGCCGTGGCATTTTATCGGCTCGCGCCAGTGACGCTACAGTGACCTTTGAAGTCCTCGTGATTCCCGTCTACTTGATGGCGTACCCACGCCGTGGCCAGTGCGATGACCTGCATTTGGATTTTGACAGATAATCCTTTAGCCATCAACCCCAGTACATACATGACTCAAATTATAGATTCTGCACGAGTTATGAGGATGGAATACATTTTAGATTTACAGTAATTATTAGTAATGTCACTCTAAACATTAATTATAATCATACCAATTATGCCCCTCCAGTAAGTGGACGCTTATCACACCTTTAAATTTTGGTATCTGCGTAAAAGTAGTGGTTGAGACGTGGGTAACAACAATTAAATTGTACATACAGGTATATATCTGAATCTAGATTCCATGGAAAAAATTCACGTCTAGTTTCAATATTTGCTATTTTTAGCCTTAAATCAGATTCAACATCGAGGCGATTTCTATGTCTGTTTTTCAGCAGGAAACAAAGTATTGAAAATGTTTGTTCACAAAGATTTGTGTTACAAAATGGAACTAGGTGTTTTAATGCCTTTTCATCTATTTTCTTGTACTCAGAGAATACCTTCACCCAAAACTGATCAAGTGTACTTTATTTGAAAAATATTTTTAATTAACCATTACAAGTAACATCAACTTCATCTTGCTCCTCCTCAGACAAAGTTTTAATTGTATTATACCACACCATACTCGAAAGGATTTTTTATTCATGAGTTTTCAGAATCTGATGGAAGGAAGTAATCTCTGAAGCTAGTCGATAAATCATTCAGGTGTTCAACGATGACATGTTAAACTTCTTGTGGCAATTCATCACTGGACTTTAGAAATGACTTCAATGTTGGGAAGGAGACTACTACCTTCAGCTCGGCTTGCCCACAGCCGTAATTTTATAATTGCTGCCTCAATCCTGTCTGCAACATCAAAAATATTCGTACCACTACCTTGAAGACTCATACTGAGTGTGTTCAAGTGCACAAAAAATCTGCTAAGTAGGCTGCATAGACAACCAAGAGAAGTTATTCAACTGATGACATGGAAATTTAGTATAACTCAGAAATAGTCGTACTTCATCACTTTTGCATACAGAAGTGCATTGATTATCCAGAGAAAAAATTTTGCAGCGATTCTTTGCAAAATTGAGTGAGTCCTCCAGGGGTCCGCGGACCACCAATTAGGAAACACTGCTCTAGGTCTTCAGTAGAAGTTGCGCTTTGTGAGTACTGTATAACAGTAATATATAAATTATTTTTAGATGGTAAGAGAAATGGAACTGTAGTACATCACGTCACCTTCTCAGTCAGCCCCACTTCGCTGCTGTGTAACTCTATAACACAGCCGTCAGCATCTTAAGTGCGATTTCGTATCCTACCAAAAAGTACAGTGAGGCTGGATACGCCTGTCTTTTGTTACAACAATGCCGCTTTCTTCCTCGCACGTGGGCGCTTGCGAACTTCCGGCACGAAGACAGGGAGGCCTTGTGTTGCTATGGTAATAACATCCCCTCTATATTCGGGGGTGCGCCGCTCCAGACAGGCCTGCCTCCTGCTGTATTAACTGCTTGATGCTGAATCTTGTCTCAGGTAGTTGAGTTGACGACAGTCTCTAAATTGGATTGGAAGGAGAAAGTTAAGTCCTCTGAGAAAACCTAATTCATGGCCAATTTGTTAACTACAAGCTTGTTTTGGTGAAAAGTCATCGAACAATTTCAGAACCAATTAATAACTAATAAGAAATGCTTAATGAAGTTCCAGAACTTCCTAGTAATGTTAATAGAAGATGTCCAGAAATTATACTTGCTACTAGTTGTGTAGTTATAAAGTGGATTATATTTCTGATTATTTCAATACGAGTAGGCCTATATGATTATCATAAATGGTAAGAACTACGCTTGGACCAAGATAGCAACTTAATCTTCTGTTTAAAAATGCATCCATGTAGAAAACGCAAAATACATGGAATAAGGGATATTCCTTTATATAGGCCTAGTCAGTTCGTTTAAAAAAACGATTACAATGGAATGAAATATGTTGTCTGATAACTATTTACCCCATGTTTGGCGATAAAAGGTTTAGCCGATTCTACTGAAGCCTATATTATGATTTTTTATTTAAGCATCATAATGGCCTATATGAAAAATATATTCATGAAAATAATTTAATTTCAATTACTTTTATTAATTTCTTACAATAATAAGTAAAAGTTCGCGCCACACGTTTCATTTTGTGAAGGCACAACAGTGTGCCGCGGAACACACTCTAGACAGACAGACAGACAGACAGACAGACAGAGATAGATAGATAGATAGATAGATAGATAGATAGATAGATAGATAGATAGATAGATAGATAGATAGATAGATAGATAGATAGATAGATAGATAGATAGATAGATAGATAGATAGATAGATAGATAGATAGATAGATAGATAGATAGATAGATAGATAGATAGATAGATAGATAGATAGATAGATAGATAGATAGATAGATAGATAGATAGATAGATAGATAGATAGATAGATAGTGGGGTTTAAAAAGGGCGCATCAGCTACAATGGCTATTTGCGCCCTTATCTAAAATTCTAAAAAAAAACTAAAACATAAACAGTACAATAAGCTGAATGCTAAAACGAACTAAAAAATGTTGTCATGGTATAAACGAGGTAAACAAATGCAGTATCAACAGGGGGTGAACAAAAATAATAAAAGTGAGCAGTTCTCAGTCCCTAGCTAGTATTAAGACGAACATATGGAATAAAAGCCACCAGAATCAAATTATATAGCACATTTCAAAATAATAAAATTTTATAAAATATTCGGGTGTAAAAGGTCCGAAATGTCAAGTATTTAAAAGAAACAAATATAAAATAACAAATGTCACCTCCGGATGTAAAAGGTTCAGAGGATAACTAAAAAGGGTCAATAAAAATTAAATCCTGTATTTGATAAAAATCTCAGAACTGCCTTTGTACAATTAAAATTATTCCCAAGAGCGTCACGTACAGTCGGCCGAATTCCATATTGTCGACGGTCACGATCATTTTTCTACATTGCAATAAAATATGCTCGACCGTAAACACACACTCTAATGTACCAGTAACTCAGTGACGAAAGTGTGAAGGTTGCAGTTTCAAAACACGTAAATAATCACATCATGTCAAAATGTCCAATAGCAGAGATGAATCCCTACAATGTCTACAAACATAGTTAAGTATAGCCTATTTATAAATAATGCAATTTCTGGTAACCATATTGCACTTAAAATTACAATGTCACAAATGATATACAGTCAAAACGACAAGCCAATGTTTTAGTACACAGATAATTTACAATAGAACATTTTCACTCCGACAACGCAAATAAAACTAGCAGCTAATGGAGATACATTGACAGGGAAGCATGTAACGAACAATGTGTGATAAAAGCAGTACCTTTATTAAGAAAGATGCAGTAGGCAATTATTTATACAGTATGAGACAGGTATTCAACAGATTGAGAAGGCGTGCGCAAGCAGAACTATTATCGTACGTCACGAAATTATAAAAGAACAGGAGTAGGAAGTGTTTGCATCATTACCGCAGAGAAATGCTATATCACGAGAATAGCTTCATATCAACATAATAAAAACAGACCACTCGCTGCAACAACTATGCAAGATATTGTTGTTTTGGAATCCAACACAAGAACACTTCACCGTTGAAAACGTCATGGTACGTGATTCACACGCATTCGTGTAATACTATAATATGTCCTTATTAATAATATCTGAGTCAGTGTTTATTACACCTTCAGCTGTTACGAGTACTTGAATATTTCAGTAGAGATTGTCCTCGCCTTAAGATGGCTATACGTAAGTCGGAAAGTCATAACCATGGACATGTGTAAGAAAGGTATCTACTACCGCATTTAATTCTTAAAAAAAAGGTTCCCTTGTAATCATTTTACTTACCGTACTAGTGTGGTAAATAATCATTACAGCATTGATTTTCTTTTGTTTGTGTAGTAATCAGGCAACGTGTGGTACTGTCAACTTATGAGGCATGTAAACAACACCGGTAAATGCGAGAAAAGAGTAAGATTGTTCAAAAGATCTGTATCTACTCAGTTTTACAACAAATTGAAATTATTTTTCATTTTAGGTATTTTCTGATTTCACTACTACATAATTTGTATTATTATCTGTCAAAGGGTATCTTGTTATTGTTCTCATTTAAGTGGTTTTAATTCTTGATGCAAGTTTTTGCTTTCATATGAAATAGTTTGGAGAGCAAGTGTTGCAATACTGTATTCTAGCATCATTTAGACATATTTTTTTTTGTTTTTAAGTAGGCCTACTAGTTATTAAGCCATTTAACAAAAAATTCTAACATTATGAATGGTCATTTCGTTCCTCATATAAAATTAAGCATTGCAACAATGCAATAAATTTTCCTTGAATAATTTGATAATGTTGGCAAACGTAGCCTATAGCTTTGCTTTTCCAATTCACTGCGGGCTAAAGCAAGGAGATGCACTATCACCTTTACTTATTAATTTCGCTCTAGAATATGCCATTAGGAAAGTTCAGGATAACAGAGAGGGTTTGGAATTGAACGGATTATATCAGCTTCTTGTCCGTGCGGATGACGTGAATATGTTAGGAGAAAATCCACAAACGATTAGGGAAAACACGGAAATTTTACTTAAAGCAAGTAAAGAGATAGGTTTGGAAGTAAATCCCGAAAAGACATAGTATATGATTAAGTCTCGTGACCAGAATATTGTACGAAATGGAAATATAAAAATTGGAGATTTATCCTTCGAAGAGGTGGAAAAATTCAAATATCTTGGAGCAACAGTAACAAATACAAATGACACTCGGGAGGGAATTAAACACAGAATAAATATGGAAAATGCCTGTTATTATTCGGTTGAGAAGTTTTCTCATCTAGTCTTCTGTCAAAAAATCTGAAAGTTAGAATTTATAAAACAGTTATAATACCGGTTGTTCTGTATGGTTGTGAAACTTGGACTCTCACTTTGAGAGAGGAACAGAGATTAAGGGTGTTTGAGAATAAGGTGCTTAGGAAAATATTTGGGGCTAAGAGGGATGAAGTTACAGGAGAATGGAGAAAGTTACACAACGCAGAACTGCACGCATTGTATTCTTCACCTGACATAATTAGGAACATTAAATCTAGACGTTTGAGATGGGCAGGGCATGTAGCACGTATGGGCGAATCCAGAAATATATATAGAGTGTTAGTTGGGAGACCGGAGGGAAATAGACCTTTAGGGAGGCCGAGACGTAGATGGGAGGATAATATTAAAATTGATTTGAGGGAGGTGGGATATGATGATAGAGACTGGATTAATCTTGCACATGACAGGGACCGATGGCGAGCTCATGTGAGGGCGGCAATGAACCTTCTGGTTCCTTAAAAGCCATTTGTAAGTAAGTAAGTAGTCTATATCTTAACGGTTCATGCTATCATAATATCATCAATTTGGTCTTTTTTACAGATTTTACACAGAGTTAATTCTCGTATTTTTTTTTCGTACAAGACGCAGCTCTTTGTCAACGCCTTGTTTTTTTAAACGTAGTACGGCTAGATGTCACTAGTTTCACAACCATAGAGCTGAATTCCCTTCATAAACCATGAACTTCGTAGTGAATAAAGGACTACGGACAGGTTTGCTTGGAGTACATAGGTTTCCCCTTACATTACCATTCCAATCTTCTCCCGTTACAGTAATGTTATCATCCCACTGTCTTCAAACAGAATGTTAATTGTTGTTGCTCACCCACTGCACACAATACGTTCCGCAATATGTCGGTTAATCGGGATCTATGCGATTACAATTTAATTAAGTTTGTGAATACCGACCCGTCGCTAAAGCCTGCGAAGTGGGCAAACAGTGGCGCGTAGAATTCCACATCTGCCATAACGAGCAGTCGTGTGTCCGGCGCGTGTAGTGCCGGATGCAACGTTTTTGAGTTGTGCGGCGCATGCGCAGTGGAGCGTGAAGCTGCATTCCGCTGTTTTTCTTTTAAATTAGCCCGGACGATGTCGGGGAACAATCTCCAGGGTAAATTAATTACCTCAACACTTCCGCTGCCGTGGAGTTCGACGTTCTGTGCCCAGTCAGCTGCGACGAGACTTCAACTGTCAGAGTCACGCTCTTCATTTGTTAGACTCGTCCATTGCGTCTGACCCTCCCAGTACCGTTCAGATATAAAGAACAGAAGATTCTGTAACACTTGTCACTCTTGCCATGTTTTCCCCAAATATTTCTGTTTTCTCTACATTTTTATTCTACTAATATATCTGTATAAGAGCAACTGACATTCACTGCGATCTACAATATCCATCGTAATGTTTTAGTCGGATAGCAGCCAGTACTTCTGAAGGTTTAATATCCGATACAATAATGTCTAATTCCTTGGGTCTAACGACAGAAGGCCTAAGAAAGCGGGTGTAATACCTATGTGTGCTATTCATAGACATTTCGCTAGCCCGCGCTACGAGAGTGCTAAACTAGCCCCGGCTATCGACTGATTACTTGTACAGGATCATATCATACCATGTCGCTAACATTGGTTTATGAATACGAAAAACGTTAGTTCGCTGATCATCCACCGGAAGCCCGCGCTAAGAATGTCTATGAATAGGGCCCTATATGTCTAATACAAAATTAAATCAATTACAATTATGTCTAACTTAAGGGGTTAGGTACGGCTTAAAGGAGTAAAATTTTGGAAATATTCAACTTTTTTTCCCTCCATTACTGTATCTTGTACAATAATGAAAATTAGTATGTGTAAATTACTGTCCTTCTGGTATACGATAAAAATATGTTTACGATTAAAAAAAAATAATTATATTTCTTTTCAAAATTCAAAGTTTACTCTGCAGTGATGAAGCATTTTCCCCATAGCTCAAAAAGCATTCAACATTCTGTGATGAAATTTTTTGTGTGTATTTATGCATGTCATATCTACAATATGACGCAAAATCACTTCTCTACCTTTCATAGATTTTCTGATAAAAATAAATTCATTTCAAAAATGGTCAAATATCACTATAAATATTTTTTTTTTAAATCGTAAAAATATTTTTTTCATATAGCAGAAGGACAGTGTTTTACACGTACCAATTTTCATTATTGTACAAGATACAGTGAAACCTCTCATTTACGGACATCGAAGGGACGTAACAATCTGTCCGCTTCTGGGAGATGTCCTTTATTGGGAGGGAGATTCCCCAATCTTACAGTAAATTTATAATATGCATTATGTATACCTTCACGCTTTAAATGCAATATATTACTGTAGTCTAATCTGTACTACGTAAATTCTTTGTAACTCTGAACTACAGTAGATAAAACAGAAAAAGGAAAATGCAGTACTGTACCATGTAATTTTATTCTAGGTCTACAGTTATGCAGTATTGTAATTTACAGTTTTCAACTTAACCTTTACGTTCGGGTGCCATGTCTCTCGAAACAGAACAACTGATTGAAGTGAAGAGAATATCCTACAAACCCTATCATGTGTCGAATACAATTTCACTATCGCGTAAACCTTGGACCTTTCAGTTAGGTTAAATTTTATGACTTTGTTTATCCACCCGCTTCCAGCTAACAAGGGGTAGCCGTTTGGGCTAGTGGTAGCCTACGAGACCCTTATGTTATGTTTTATGTTAAGGAATTTCTGTACAGTTTCAAAACTCTATTTTCCATTATTGTAACACATTAGGTCTTGAAATCCAAGTTCTGTTCGCAGTCAGGAGGTAAAGCAAGCTTTAGGTCTGTGAAACAGCTGTCCGTGTCCGCGTCTGAGAGTGTCCGTAAACGAGAGTTAAATTTATCATTATTTCTATATTATTTCAGTTGGGACATAAAAATCTGTCCGTGTATGAGGAGTGTCCGTATCTTGGAGGTGTCCGTAAGGAGAGGTTTCGCTGTACAATATTGGAGGAAAAAATGTTCAATATTTCCAAAAATTTTACTGCTGTAAGTTGTACCTCATCCCTTAAAATAATGTCCTGTTCCTCTATGTCTATGTCTGTGTCTGTAAATATTGTACCTGAAGTACCAAAAATAACATCAAATTAAATGCACATGTCGTGTCTTAATATTTATTGGAAAGGAAAGAATAAGTACATTTAAAATAACCTCAATAATTAATGATCTTTCGGATCATGATGCTCAATTCCTAAATATAAATATTATCACAACATCAAAAAAACAACTAACGCTGAGATTCAAATCTATAAACAGGGAATCATTAAATAATTTTGAAACAAATCTTAAAAATGAAGCATGGGAATCAGTATATAGCAGTCAAAGTGATAACAGTAAATTCAACGAGTTTCATAAAAAATTCTGAATATTTTTGAATTCAGTTTTCCTATAAAGTATAAAATTACAAAATATCCAACGGTAGTTGTATTACACAAGGTATTAAAACCTGATGCAAAACCAAGAGATCATTATACACCGTGTCCCGCTTAGAAGGATCGAGAAATAAATGATCACCACTTAAAACTAGATAAAGATATCGTTGAGATTTACATCTGACAAGATAGAGGAACTGTCCAAGTTTACGCAACAAAGTCTGAAAACAGCTGCGTGCGTAACTTTCGTTTGTTTGTTGCTAAAACAAGCCTGGCGCCATCTTGTAGGAGAATACGTCATGGTCAATGTGTGGACACCACAACAGAAAGTTCAGTGTGTGCTGTGGCTAGCAGGAAAAAGTATACTCTTATATCTAACAATACAAAAACATCAGACCCGAATTAAATTGCAAATATAGCTAAAAATATTTTCTTTCAATAACTGATAACCTCAACATCCCCAAGATTATGTTACTAACAGTTTAGACTCTTTAACACAATATTTTCCAACAAAATTCCCTAATATTCATATTTTTTTCCAACAAACAAACAAGAAATAATTGCAATTATTAAAAATTTATAGTCAAAAAAACTCTTCAGGATTTGATTAAATAAAAAGCAAAATATTAAAAGTGAGTTCACATATTATAGCTAGGTCACTAAGTTATTTATGTATCTATTGAATGTTCAATGGTATATTCCCCGAGAGATTAAAATATTCAACGGTTATTCCTATCTTCAGAAAAGGAGAAACAATGTCTCCACAAAATTACAGACCCATATCACTTATACCAGTTTTTCCAAAGTCCTTGAAAAGTAATGTATAAAGGATTATATCATTATTTTGTAACGTAAAACATTTTAGTTCCAGAACTGTTTGGATTTAGGAAAAATATATCCATGGAAAATGCAGCATTTAGTTTAACTGACAAAATTCTTGAGGCAATTAGTAAAAAATTCGAAGTTGGAGGGATTTTCTGTGATTTATCCAAAGCATTTGACAGTATAAATCATAAAATGCTGCTAGACAAATTAGATTATTATAGAATTAAAGGCGTTGCACACCAATGGTTTCACTCACAGTTATGAAACAGAAAGTCGAAATCAATATCACTGTGAACTCTATCTCGACAGGGAGAACTATTAATAAATGGAATTCCACAAGGATCAGTCTTAGGTCCGCTACTTTTTCTAGTGTTCATAAATGATCTTGGCCCCTAATAAAATATGTACGTCATCCTATATTATTTGTAGATGATACAAGTACAGTAATTACAGCCAATAACTCCAACACATTTCAATCTTCAAAAGAGATAATTATTCTCAAAGTATGTGATTGGTTCTCAGCCAATGAATTAGTATTAAATTGTAACAAAACTAACATAATCCAATTTAAATCCTTCCAAAATTCAAACTTGCAAATTTCAAGCTCAATAATTGATAACAGGTTCCTAATTGAAACAACAACCAAATTTGTTGGCTTAAAAATCGATAATATGTTAAATTGAAAAAATCATATTAAAGAAATTAAACCCAAACTAAACTGAGCATGTTTTGCTATTAGATCTACGCAAGAGATAGTAAATATCAATACCTTAAAAACAATATATATTGCATACTTCCACTCGGTAATTAATTTTGGAATAATGTTCTGGGGAAATCCTACAGATAGTAGACCCCTAACGGTATATTTCTACTACAAAAAAAAAACGATTAGAATAATAGTAGGTCCCAAAATTAGGGAATTGTGTAGGACCATTTTCAAAATCTACAAATAATGCCTATGGCTTGTCAGTATGTGTTTTCATTAATAAACTTCCTCCTATATAAACGTGAAAACTTTGTAACAAATTCAACAGTTCATAGCATAAATACTCGTCAAAAAATTACTTTCAAACTTCATCGGCAAATCAATCCTGCTATCCAAAAGGTGTGTGTTATATAGCAGTAAACATTTTTAATAGTCTCCCTACGAATTCTATGAAAAATCAAACTAAAAACGTAAGATTATTTAGGGCCAAATTAAAGAAGTACCTAACCTCTCACACCTAAACTGTAGGTGAATTTATGACATTCAACAATACTGCATGAATATTTCTATCTTGTATTAAGTATCGATAATAACTCCTTGTGTTGTACTAGTATATTGTAGAATTCTTCTTTATTTGAACTAGACTGTCACTATAATTAAGAATTTGTAGTACTATTACGATTTTTTGACATGATCCATATTCTAGCTGTGAAGCGATATACGAATACCATGGAATGTAAATAAATACAATACACTTGTAATTATTACAGCACAGTAAGTAACGTCATACTTCATACATATCTCTCAGTTTTATAGTTACAGGACTAATAGGAACTTAAATTTTCATGTCTGTCAATATTACAAATACAATACGTAAACAAAAATGTCGGCCTCGGTAGCGTAATTGGTATAGCGCTGGTCTTCTATGCTCGAGGTTCCGGGTTCGAACCCGGCCCAGGTCGATGGCATTTAAGTGTGTTTAAATGCGACAGGCTCATGTCAGTAGATTTACTGGCATGTAAAAGAACTTCTGGGAGACAAAATTTCGGCACACCGGCGATGCTGATATAACCTCTGCAGTTGCGAGCGTCGTTAAATAAACCATAATTTAAATTTTAAACAACAGTAGTGTGCGTTACTCTACATATGTTTCACTCCTGTAGTTAAAAACAACATCTTTTACTCTCCATGTCTTTCAGTATTGTTTTTACAGTACCAAAACCAAAATCTGCATGTCTTTAAGTGTTGTTGTAACAAAGGCAACGTCTGATAATTAATATCTTTCAGTAAGCCTACTGTTGTTATAGTACCGAAAACAATGTCTGATATTCTATGTCTTTCAATAGTCTTGTTGCATTATGAAAAGCAACGCCTGATAACCTACATGCCTGTCAGTATTATTTTTACAGTATGTACATGTGTTTCTGTATTGAAATTACAGTACAAAAAATAATATATGTTGGAATACATTTCTTTTGGTACTGCTGTTACAGTACGAAAAGAACATCTGATATTTGTATTCAATATATATTTCAATATTTTTGTTATAGCCTAGTATGAAAAATAACGTTTGACACATTATATGTCTTTAAATAATGTTGATATAGTCCCGAAAGCAAGTTCTGATAACCTACATGTCTTTCGGTATTTTTGTTACAGTATGTAAAGCAACGTCCGAAAATTTACAGTATTTCAATATCTTTGTTACAACATCTGATATTTTTAATCTCCGTATCTTTCAGTATTTTTGCATAACAATAAAGTTTGATACTTTACATGTCTTTCAGTATTTTTGTTCTACTACGAAAAACGACGTCTAATATCTACACATCTTTCAGTATTATTAATACAGTACCAAAAGCGACGTTTGATAACGTACAGTACATGCTTTTAAACATTTTTGTTCAATAGGATAAAATTGAATGGGACCATCAATGCTTATCTGTTGTTATACCATATATTGGCGTTAGCTTTTAGTATCTTTAATTTGGTGTTTATAAATTTATTGAATAATTTTGCTTGACTAGCATTAGGTAATTTCATTTTGTTGAGAATTTGACCGATAAGCAAGCTATAATAGGATAAAATTGAGTGGGACCATCAATGCTTATCTGTTGTTATACCATATATTGGCGTTAGCTTTTAGTATCTTTAATTTGGTGTTTACAAATTTATTGAATAATTTTGCTTGACTAGCATTAGGTAATTTCATTTTGTTGAGAATTTGACCGATAAGCAAGCTATAATAGGATAAAATTGAATGGGACCATCAATGCTTATCTGTTGTTTTGTTATAACAACAGATAAGCATTGATGGTCCCATTCAATTTTATCCTATTATAAGTTAGCTTACTACTCTACATGTATTTCAGTACTGTTACAGCATGAATAATATCAGATATCCTATATCAGGGGTCGTCAGCACAGAGCACGCTGGGGCTAGTCTCTCTCTTACCCGCGGAAAACGCAGTGCACTAGAGTGCACTCCGTAGCTGCTAGCGGGTATGCTCTCTATCTCTCCCTGTTGCACGGCAGTGCACACGGGACAGCACCGCGTACCTTTGCACATTTCAGCGAGTGCTGACGACCACTGTCCTATATGATTTTCAGTGTTATAGCTACATTATCAAATTACATTTTGATAAGTCGTAAACTACAGGCCGTTAAGTAATTTAGTTTTAGTATGAATAGCTACTTCTATGTTTTATTTTTCATTAACTTATTATAGTTACAATGCCAAATTATATCTGTGATTATAGAGTATTCCACCTTAAGAAAAAAGCATTGGTCTTACGGGTCTTGGCTAGTACACTGTTGCCGCAAGATGCCTCCGTTAGTAGAACGAGTGAGGTATAGTAATTCTATCTCACTCTCTTCCTAACACGTACAGCGTTCAAGCAAGTTTATCGCACAAGATAGGTACGTTGAGTCCGTTGAAATGATAAAAAAACCTATTAATGCCACAGTGATGCCTACAAAAACATACGTTATATTTTATATACATTATAATTAGACTTCGGATATTTAGGCCATTAACCAACTTTCAGACACCTCAACTAGACTCCATAATGATCGAAAGTACTCACTAAAATACATTTTTAGGGACCTAAAAAGTTACCGCAATTACAAATAATAATAATAATAATAATAATAATAATAATAATAATAATAATAATAATAATAATAATAATAATAATAATAATAATAATAATAATAATAATAATAATAATCATAATAATTCATTCATGCATATGCCGATGATACAGCCGTAATTTTTAGTGGATCGAATTGGAATGATGCCTACCTAAATGCTAATAGAAGTATAAATATAATTAAGAAATGGTTAGATGAAAATTTGCTCTCATTGAACATCTCAAAAACAACTGCAGTTCCTTTTACATTAACGGCTTCTAGTCTGAGAAAAATCAAACTCGATAACGATACAAATTTAAAAATACACAATTGCAGTAACATAAACTTGATTGATTGTAATTGCTCTTCCTTGACAGAATCCACGCAAATAAAATACTTAGGTGTTGTCATTGATCAACAATTATGATGGAATAAACATGTAACATATTTATGTTATAGGTTACGGAAAACAATTCACAACTTTGTAACCCTTCGTGCATATATTCCTATCTATGTTCTCCGTGTAGTTTATCTGGTCTTGTTTCAATCAGCCATCCAATACGGAATAATAGGATGGGGTGGAATGACAAAGACTATCTTAACTCCATTAATATTACTACAAAAACGTATCATCAAAATTTGTCTGCATAAACCACTTGATTATCCGACACAATTTATTTATTCTGAATTCCAAGTACTAAAAATTGAGCAAATATATAAACATACATTATTAACTTATTTTCACAACAATCGAATGAATTTTATAACTGAAAAACATATACATAACACCAGAAGAAATGTCCCATCTCTTTTGGCAGAACCTAAATGCCACACTACAGCTGGATTAAGACACAGTAGGAATTATGGACCAAGACTATACAATTTAGTATTGAAAAATAATCCAGACCTAAGCAATTTACACATTCTTAAGTTTAAAAATAAAGTGAAAATGTTTGTATGATATTTGATAAATTTTATTATAAATTTTTTTAAGTGTTACTAGCATTATATGGTACTAATTTTTATTGTATTTATCTGATGCATGTACCCTATAAGATAAAACATTGTAATAAATATAAATAGATCATTTTCTTAATTAATAACAGTGTATATCTCCAATAAATGATTTTCTTAGCATCGCCACAGATACACTTGATTGTACTTGTCACTATATCTTGTCACTAGAAAGTTTTTGAAATTTATATTTCCCCCGCCATTCATAAAATATTTTGATATGATACCTCTTGCACAAAAGGAGAGATCTATAACTGAAACTCGATTAATATATTTCAGTATTATTTGTAGTTATCCTGGTAATAATGAACAGTTTGACTCGTAGACATTTTGTTTTTCAGCATTAACTTCCCATGATTTTACGAGAAGATTAGAAGAGAACGGCAGTTACGTAGACTTTCAGCTCCCCACTACTACCATTAATGCACAACACATGTTAATACGGCGGTTGCTGTCGTCTGAGATACAACGAACTTTTCTGTTGATTTTCGAGTTTGGCATTTTTTCCGGTTATTATATGCTTATTTAAGTTGTGTTAACTCTCGCTAGTGGTTTTATATTTTATTTTATCCGTCTTAGTATTTATTTTATTATTGTAAATATTTTTGTTTTATCACTATTATTATTATTATTATTATTATTATTATTATTATTATTACTATTATTTATATCATCAGCATTATTATTGAACCCTGTAAAATTTATGTAGACTACTGGACTGTACCCGAGCACGAGCATATGCTCATTTCGGGTATCTATTCATATGTATTCAATTCAAATGTAAATTGTAAATAAATTTGAAATTTGAATTTGAAATATTGTTCTGCTCAAGGGCAAGTATTTCACTGCAAACCCAGCATTCTCAAGCTTTTCCTATTTTCTGCCTTCCGCTTTGTCTCCGCATATGATCCATATATCTTAATGTCGTCTAACTGATATATTCTTCTGCCCCGAACTCTTCTCCCGTTCACCATTCCTTCCAGTACATCCTTCGGAAGGCACTTTCTTCTCAACCAGTGACCCAGCCAATTCCTTTTCTTCTTTCTGATCAGCTTCAGCATCATTCTTTCTTCATCCACTTTTTCCAACACAGTTTCCTTTCTTACTCTATCTGTCCTTTTCACACGCTCCATCCTTCTCCATATCCACATTTCAAATGCTTCTATTCGCTTCTCTTCACTTCGTCATAATGTCCATGTTTCTGTCCCATACAATCCTACACTCCACACAAAGCACTTCACTAGTCTCTTCTTTAGTTCTTTCTCCAGAGGTCCTTTACCTATTAAAAGCTTCCTTTGCCATTGATATTCTCTTTTGACTTCTTGACAGCAGCTCATGTTACTCCCATCACCGTAAAAAACAGCTTGTTACGTATCCCTATAATAAGCCTCGGAATAGGACTGATTCTCTGGCACGACCACAGCAAAGGAATAAGGATTTGAGATTTGGCACTTGGAACGTAACTAGTCTGTATAGAACAGGAGGGGTAACATTAGTAGCAAAAGAACTAGCTAGATATAGAATGGACTTCGTAGGAGTACAAGAGGTTAGGTTAGATGGGAATGGCATATCACAAATAGGAGATTACTTGTTGTATTATGGGGAAGGAAACAATAATCACCAATTAGGAACAGGATTCTTTGTTCATAAAAGAATAAAATCAGCAGTAAAAAAGGTCGAATTTATCAGTGACAGGTTATCATATTTAGTACTTAAGGGTAGATGGTGCGACATCATAGTTATAAATGCTCACGCCCCTACAGAAGAGGAAGACGACCATATAAAGAATAGCTTCTATGAGGAATTGGAACATACTTTTGATCAGTTCCCTAGATATCACATGAAAATTTTATTGGGGGATTTCAATGCTAAAGTAGGACGGGAGGATATTTTTAGACCTACTATTGGAAAAAAGAGCCTACACGCAATTAGTAGTGACAATGGAGTTAGATTAGTCAACTTTGCCACATCGAAAAATTTAATTGTCAAAATTACAACATTCCCCCATAAGGATATACATAAATATACTTGGACTTCTCCAGATGGATTGACACACAACCAAATAGATCACATCTTGATAGATAAACGGAGACATACTAGTATAGTAGATATTAGAACTTTCAGGGGTGCAGACTGTAATTCTGACCATTATTTGGTGATTGGAGAATTAAGAGAAAGATTATCAGTAGCCAAGCGAGTAGAGCAACAAGTTAATATTACTAAATTCAATATTTTGAAATTAAAGGACGAGGAAGCTAAGCAAAATTATCAGGTCGAAATTTCGAATAGGTTTGCCACTTTAGAAAGTTCCGACGAAGTTGAGAAAGAATTAGATGTTAATAGCGTGTGGGAAAATATCAGAGATAGTATCAAAATTGCAGCTGAGCAGAGCATAGGTTATTATGAAACTAAGAAAAAGAAACCGTGGTTTGATGAAGATTGTTGCATGGTAGTAGAAAGAAGGAAACAGGCAAAATTGAAATTCTTACAGGATCCAGTTGAGGAGAAGAGAGATAATTATTTCAATGAAAGACGGGAAGCAAGTCGTACACTTAGGAATAAAAAGAGAGGTTACTTGAAGGAAAAACTGAATGAGGTAGAAACAAATAGTAAGAATAAAAACATTCGAGATTTATATAAGGGTATAAAGGAATTTAAGAACGGATATCAGCCAAGGGTAAACGTGATCAAGGATGAGAATGGTGACTTGCTTGCAGACTCTCCATCAATCCTAAACAGATGGAAAAACTATTTTGCGCAACTACTAAATGTACATAGGCCAAATAGAAATGATCGGGACGAAATTGAAATACAAACTGCTGAGCCATTTATACCCGAACCCACGCTTTCAGAAGTCGAAATTGCGATAGAAAATCAGAAAAAGTACAAGTCTCCAGGTATCGATCAAATTCCAGCAGAATTAATACAAGAGGGTGGGAGTGCATTATATAGCGAAATTTATAAACTTGTACTTGCTATTTGGGAAAAGGAAATTTACCAGAACAATGGAAGGAGTCCATAATTGTACCTATTTTTAAAAAGGGGGACAAAACCAACTGTGGTAACTTTCGAGGAATATCACTTTTGTTGACGTCGTACAAAATTTTGTCCAATATTATTTTGAGAAGATTAACTCCCTATGTAGATGAAATTATTGGGGATCATCAGTGCGGTTTTCGGCGTAATAGATCGACTATTGATCAGATTTTTTGTATTCGACAGATAATGGAGAAAAAATGGGAGTATACGGGTACAGTACATCAGTTATTCATAGATTTCAAAAAGGCTTATGACTCGGTTAAGAGGGAAGTATTATACGATATTCTTATTGAATTTGGTATTCCCAAGAAACTAGTTCGATTAATTAAAATGTGTCTCAGTGAAACATACAGCAGAGTCCGTATAGGTCAGTTTCTATCTGATGCTTTTCCAATTCACTGCAGGCTAAAGCAGGGAGATGCACTATCACCTTTACTTTTTAACTTCGCTCTAGAATATGCCATTAGGAAAGTTCAGGATAACAGGCAGGGTTTGGAATTGAACGGGTTACATCAGCTTCTTGTCTATGCGGATGACGTGAATATGTTAGGAGAAAATACACAAACGATTAGGGAAAACACGGAAATTTTACTTGAAGCAAGTAGAGCGATCGGTTTGGAAGTAAATCCCGAAAAGACAAAGTATATGATTATGTCTCGTGACCAGAATATTGTACGAAATGGAAATATAAAAATTGGAGATTTATCCTTCGAAGAGGTGGAAAAATTCAAATATCTTGGAGCAACAGTAACAAATATAAATGACACTCGGGAGGAAATTAAACGCAGAATAAATATGGGAAATGCGTGTTATTATTCGGTTGAGAAGCTCTTATCATCCAGTCTGCTGTCCAAAAATCTGAAAGTTAGAATTTATAAAACAGTTATATTACCGGTTCTTCTGTATGGTTGTGAAACTTGGACTCTCACTCTGAGAGAGGAACATAGGTTCAGGGTGTTTGAGAATAAGGTGCTAAGGGAAATATTTGGGGCTAAGCGGGATGAAGTTACAGGAGAATGGAGAAAGTTACACAACACAGAACTGCACGCATTGTATTCTTCACCTGACATAATTAGGAACATTAAATCCAGACGTTTGAGATGGGCAGGGCATGTAGCACGTATGGGCGAATCCAGAAATGCATATAGAGTGTTAGTTGGGAGACCGGGGGGAAAAATACCTTTAGGGAGGCCGAGACGTAGATGGGAGGATAATATTAAAATGGATTTGAGGGAGGTGGGGTATGATGATAGAGACTGGATTAATCTTGCACAGGATAGGGACCGCTGGCGGGCTTATGTGAGGGCGGCAATGAACCTTCGGATTCCTTAAAAGCCATTTGTAAGTAAGTAAGTACATCCTAAGTATTTGAATAATAATAATAATAATAATAATAATAATGAAAATTATTTTATTGGGTTAAGAAGTGCTTATAATACAAATTTAAGATTATGTGCAGCACACTTTTTCCGTTATTAAAATGTTAAGAAGTGCTTATAGGCCTAATACAAATTTAAGATTATTTGCAGCACACATTTTCCGTTATTAAATGTTACGGGGCGCTTATAATACAAAATTAATATTATACGCAGCACACTTTTTCCTTTATTAACTTTACACTATAATCAAACAAGAACCTAAGATAAGATACATACCTAATGCCTTTGTTGTTTTGCTGACAGTTAAATTTTGTGTACTTCTTCAAATAAGCGTGTTTTAATAGTGTGAAATCTTAGCCTTAACTGTACCACCCTTACTTGTCTCTTAAATTTTTCAGCGGAGATCTTTGGCAAGAGAGCGGAAGACTATTCCATCAATTTAGCTGTTATCCCGTTATTCGTAAATTAAATATATTGTATTTGTAGATGTGTAACACAATTTTAGCATACGAATTCGATCTAGTTCTCAATGAAATTATGTTCTATGGATTAAATGAAATTAATTAATTCCCAATTCTCAAGAAAAATACTTATAAATAGTTGCTGCAACAGCCTCCATATATTCAATGCTACTTTCTTAAAGTGGAATCCTCTATACAGATCTTTCACTTATGTAATTATGTAGTTGAAAGCAACGTCTAATACTCCATTAATGTGTTTCATCAGTGTAGTTACAGTACCAAATGCAACGAATAATATGCCACTCGTCTTTTAATACCGTGTTGACAGTATCCACCACTCCACTTGTCTTTCAGAGTAGCAGTTAGCTTAAGACATTGCACATGTCCGTCATTGCGGTTACACTAAGCATGGCGACGCATGTGTTGATACTTGTGTCTCGGTATCCATGACAACGCACGACACTCGACACTGTTGCATGAAAGTGACCCGTGTCTGGGGTGGGGGTCGCTTTACCTGGCCCGTTCCCACACGCCTGGCCCGTCCTTTCAAACAGGTTTCCCGCGACAGCTGAACTCGCTCCGTGTTATTCACGGAGTTTCCGGGGACGGACGGCCACATTGTTGATGGGGTAACCGTAATTCTGTACTGCCAATGAAGCAGGAGTAAACATTTGTGATCTTGAGGAGGGGACCAGGACTGAATGAAGCAAGCGACGTGGAAGAAACTGCGCAGCTCTCATTCAACGACTTCACGGTCTAAGAGGTCGTCCTCTCCTTGCGAGCTTTTTGTCCGTGTTTAGTAGCGTGTTTCAAAATTTGGAACCCGACTTCAGAAGATCGGCGTATTGTTGCAAGGGAGAATTCAGCGTCGTCTTTAAATCACAGGAATCCTGGTCCAAACACTGCATTTGATTTCTGAGAAGCTGGTTTTCAAAGGATAACCCCACTGACCCTGTCAACACTGAATCAATTCTCCACCATGACTTAATTGCCATTTCTCTATAAGAAAATGTCCGTCCTTGTGAGTTAGCAATGCAATGTAGTAAGCCTATATCCCTCTGGTTAATAGAAGGGTCTTCATTGTCTGTTCCCTGTAACTAAAAAGTAACGTATCCCTTCTCCAGTCGGCTTGTTTGATTCATTTTATACGAACAGCTGATGCATTCAATGCGATGGCTTGCATGAAAGAATTTTACTTAGGTAGACCCATACATATTTAAGCACCTGCATATACCGCATAAATATACAGAATACATAACTAAAATACTCGTATGACACCAAACCAATTGTTTGTGGATTAGTCAACTGTCCGAAGACAAGTCTGAACCTCACAAGTGATACCAAGAAGGCGCCACTTATGAGGCAACTAGGCCAGGAGATAATGGGGTAGGGTGGCCAGTTCCTTTCCCCCTCCATTGCATACATCGCCGACTAGCTACATATTACACTAGTCAGACTTCAGATGCATACAAACAATTGCACTTGCTCCAACACATATCGTCGAGTGAGATGTATGACGTACATATCAACCAATTAACAGTAGGTAATTAATTAGTTGTTAATGAAAACTTTTACTATAGCGTTACCGCAAATAATTCTTTTTTGAGTTTGTGCACATTAGCTCTTTAGTTCTAGTGATAGTAGACCTTACCAATAATATGACTATAGGTACCGGCATCGCTGTAACTACTTAAACCGTACAATATAGTAGGCCTACAGTATAGCCTAAATGAAAAGGAAATGTCTTACTTTTATAGTTATAAAGAATACTATTCATGTACAATTCAGAAAATAGTGGAATGAAAAGGCAATACATGAAGTTATAAAACAAGTTCGAGAAAAGACGTGAGAGACGATTCATCTGGATTCAGTATTACGGTTGTGAAAACTCCTTTTAATGAAGATACTGAATGCTTGTTCTGTGCTTTTCTTAGCAGAGGCCATTTTGACTTTGCAATTTTGTTAGTCTTGTAACTTGTTAATAGTATTCTGTATTTTGTGTCTCCATTTTTATAAAGGAAATATGTTAGATTTTGAGGAAATTATTTCTTTCAAACATTTTATAACATCTTACGAACTTCTAAGTCCGGTGTACCAATCACAGAGACATTAAGCAATAAACAGGAGGATACTTTACGTTCAGTATTCAAAACATGTAGGTTCCAAAACGAAGAAAACAAAATGGTATTCCATATTTATAACATTTCCTCTACTATTTTTCATTCATAGACCTACTGTAGGCTTTGTCTTTCGAATAATAGCTCAAGAAATTAAACTATAAGCAATAATATATTTCGCAACATGATAAAGGAAACTGAATTACTGTGAAACGCCTAAATCATATAGGATGAGAATATATTTGATGACACTCATTTTTGAAGTGAAAGTACGAGTCGAACGCTGTGAAAGAAAATTATATGACGAATGTATTAAAAGATCTTCGCGTGTCGTTGCTACATATTTACGTATGTTACTGTGTTATCGTGTAAATAAAGTTGTTTATGTGTGCGATTTTACACAAATACAAAATAAAGTATAAATTAGTGGGAGTGGGGTTGCTGTCGGGCAGTGCGCCCTCTTTATACTGTTGTGAAGTTAAACAGTCTAAAACCAGTCCACCGCTGTGGAGTAACTGTTAGCATGTATGACCGTGAACTAACGGTTCAAATCCTGATTGAGACAAGTTACCTGATCGAGGATTTTTCCTTCAACCTATTAAGAACAAATGTTGGATAACTTTCGGCGCTGAATCCTCGACTCATCTCGTTAGATTGTCACCTTCATCTCAATCACACGCAAGAAAACCATACCAGTTGATAAAGAATCGTAAAAATAACTAATTGAAAACAGTCTAAAACCAGTGAATAAAATCATAATGTTGAGAAGCTTGTTGCTAGAAGCATGCAGAATTGAGGGATTGAACTAACGAGAGCGTGGCGTGAAGAAAAGCACAGGAAATTGAATGAAAGAATTGAAAACAATAGACTGAAATGATCGCGAGAATGCAAGGCAAGGATATAGGCTACGATTTAGTTATTGTTCCTACACCGCCGATAATCAACGAACAGTCAGCGAGTGCAATGCCTGATCTAACTGGTGTCAGTGGTTAAGAATTAAATCGTAGTTCACCGTATAAAAATTATAAAACCAACGAAAGTACTCATCAGGTATTGGTACTTGAAAGGCAATTTATAAAAAGCTCTTAGGACTTGTGTATTTAAATTTGCAAACTTTTCTGCAGCTATCGTAAATCAATTGTTTCAGTTTAAAATTCTGAAAAGCATTGAGTGTAAAAATGTTAAATTTAACCCTAATTTATCGTCTCTCATAGCACGAACATTTAAAAAGATTATAATATATTTATAATTTATGAAGTTTCACGGTTACAAACTCATTGTTTTTTAGTTTGACGTCAGTTTCTTAGGGGATCTAGGCAATCTTTGCAAAGGAGCAGAGGCATGAAAAGTTAAAAGTTATTTATACACCGTGTCCAACTTACAGGCATCGAGAAATAAATGCTCACCATTTAAAATCAGATCAAGATATTGTTGTGATTTACATCTGACAAGATGCAGAAACTGTCCACATTTATGCACCAATGGTTTAAAAACAGTTGCATGTTCATGCGCATGCGTACTAACGTTTATCGTGGAAACAAGCCTGGCGCCATTCAGTAGAATATTCCGTCATTGGACCATTCTTCTTCATCAAGGGGACAGTCAAAGGAAATGTGTATCTGGATATGTGCAGAACTTTTGTTGTTGATCAACTCCTCCCAGAATCGGTTTTTCAGCAACATGGGGCTCCACCCATTACTATGGAGCAGTGCGTGGCTTCTTGAATGCAAACTTTCCCAATAGGTTGATCGGAAGAGAAGAACCCTTGCCTGGCCAACTAGGTCACCCGACTTAACGCCCACTGACCTTTTTCTGGGGCTTTGTGACGCGTGCTGTGTACCAACATGGTACAGTTGACACTTTGGAAAAACTGAGACAACGCATTATAAATGCAGCTGCGCTAATCACTCCACAAATGTTATGGAACACTTGGCAGAAGGTTGAGTACCTGTTGGATGTCTTCAGGGTAGCTCGAGGCGCATACATCGAGTTGCACTGACCATTCTCCGAAATTCGGAGAGTTTTTACATCAAGTTATACAAAAAGTTATGTTATAAAGCCATTATTTATACTTTAAATTAGCACTTATTTCTCGATCCCTCTAAGCGGGACAGGGTGTACTAGTATAGGGAGCTTTCTTCCAAATTTCATGGTTAATCTCGTATGTCTATCATTAATTTTGACATTGATTCATGGACAGAATGTATGTTATCTTCCCTCTCCCTTTATAATAGGCCAATATTAAATGTACATCGCAAATTCTTTACCGCCTTAAGGCCTTAACTCTGCCAGGTTAAATAAAGCCATTATTATTATTATTATTATTATTATTATTATTATTATTATATCATTAGAGAGTTAATTATATCAGTAGAGATTTTTTAGGTCAAGTAGGGGTCTAAGGACTTTATACGACTTTGAATCTACCCAAGATCAACCAGGCAGCAGTGCTTGATTGAATTACTTTTAAACCGCAGGACCTGTTTAGAGACGACGAGCTCGTGATTAAACCACAAGGAAACAATGATGAAATGTTAAATAAAACATTTTCTTTTTCCAACGGCAGGTGCTTTGATCATTCGCTATTGATGCACGCGTGCACTATAAGAGTAATACGGCAACAATATATATCACTTTGCCGTCATAGACATTGCTCTCAGTGCATGATGCAGAGCTGGATGTATATCACAACAAGATAAGGATTCGTGAATAATGAAGATGATGACAGAGAGAAAGGGTTTATCCCATAAGAAACTGGCTCGAGCAAAGTCAATTTCATTAAGCTTTACATTCGGGATTTGCATCCGGCCCTCCAGCGTATAATGTCGGCGCACTAACCGTACAGCTAGTAGTACGGTAACAGATTAAAATCTCAATCCCACTGCAATATTCAGAGATGTAGATTCCCAGATTGTCAAATTAATATCCTGTGACCAATAGACGGTCACCAGTAACTAACTGAACGTGCTAAGTAATGCTGCTGGCTTAACCCATGGGGTCTTTTCTACATGAGTTCTAGTATGTAGCAGATAAATATTTTACGAATTACAAACAAAGACCTTTTGAATAGGAGTTGAATTTGAGAGGGTTATAGGAACAGAATAGAGAGTATAATATTAATTTGTAGTAAG
Organism: Periplaneta americana; assembly: GCF_040183065.1. Taxonomy (NCBI): domain Eukaryota; kingdom Metazoa; phylum Arthropoda; class Insecta; order Blattodea; family Blattidae; genus Periplaneta; species Periplaneta americana. The sequence goes on along the minus strand of NC_091122.1, from coordinate 93,921,114 downwards.
AATCAGTATAGTAAGAAACACACTGTTTCTTTCAATTATCATATAAAAATAAAAATTACAGTCTTAGTTCAATTTATCACTATTCATCACATGGATTACACTGGACAACAAAATTTTACGTTTTTTTCTGTCACGGAAACGAAAACACTGGAACTCCATGTATTTTTTCATGCTGAATATCAATATGGCAATAAAATTGTCACATGTGGTGTAGTTTTCTTGTAATTTCAGAAAGAAGTCAATAGAAAAAAAATCTACGTAAAGATTAATTTTTTGATCCTACAGAATATACCTGTTATGGTAACAATGGTTATTAAAGGAGAAAAATTCGCTCCGGCGCTGGGCATCGAATCCAGGTCCTTGGTTCTACGTACCAAGCGCTCTAACTGCTGAGCTATGGCGAAGTTCAATCCACAGCACCGGATCGAATCTCTCCCCTCCAGTGTTTTTCCCTTTGTGGCCTGACTCCAAGTTCGACAAATATGTTGACATATATTAAATCAACTGCCATTATGCAAGGAGTGCACTCAGTTGAGTGACTTGGTGGCCGAGATTCCACAGTAATATGCACTGTTGCTCGAAGAATCTACGTAATGATTAATCTTTGGTCCTACAGAATTTATCTGTTATGGTAACAATTGATATTAGAGGAGAAAAATTCGCTCCGGTGCCGAGGATCGAACCAAGCGCTCTAACCACTTCATGTCAGTTCCTTGGAACCCGGGTTCGATCTCCGGCGCCGGAACGAATTTTTCTCCTCTATTAATAATTGTTACCATAACAAATATATTCTGTAGGACCAAAAATTAATCTTTACACAGATTCCCCGCCCAACAGTGCATATTACTGTTGAATCCCGGCCACCAAGTCGCTCAACTGATTGCGCTCCTTGTATAATGGCAGTTTACTTAATATATGTCAACATTTACAGTATGTCGAACTTGGAGTCAGGCCACAAAGGAAAAAATACTGGAGGAGAGGGATTCGATCCGGTGCTGTGGACTGAACTTCGGCGTGGCTCAGCGGTTAGAGCACTTGGTACGTAGAAACAAGGACCTGGTTTCGATCCTCGGCGCCGGAGAGAATTTTTCTCCTCTAATAACCATTGTTACCATAACAGAAAGAAATTGTATTTTCTTAATTGTATTCCGCTGGGCTTACCTCAATTATTATTTCAGATGTCTCCTTTTAGCTTGTCTGCTATACTGGACCTCGGGAGCATCCCACACCACCGACCAGCAATAATCAGCTAACATGTATGTACTCCATTTACACTGCTATCGTCTTTCGAATGTTGAAATTGTCTGATGAAAGAGTTCTCCATGTTCATCAGAAACTGTACGATTTTCAGGGAAAAGGTCCAAATGAAAGTGGAAAAAGTGTATCTTCAATGACATATTGCACCACATTTTATGATAAGCCTGCAACATGTAACCCACTATTCCCTATAGTTTGGCGAATGGCGGTTCCCTAAGAAATTTGAGGCGACCGTTCTGAAAGATTCCCAAGTAGCATGTTGTTTTCTTGTCAGAAGTCCATCGAAATGCTGATCTGAAAAAAGTTCTCTGACTTGGGTCCTATGAAAAGTCCTTCTGCAATTTTAGCTGTACTTATCCTTGGATATTTTGAATGTAAATATCTGTGCGCTGGTCCATCACGATCCAATGCTTTTACGAAAACCGGTCTCCACTCAGCAACGTCTTATATCTAACTAAACCAACAATCTTTCGTAAGCAAACACAAACCCTCAGGATCATAAATCTGTCTCCACATCTCCTGTGTAAGGGATTTGCCATAACCTTGACCGAGAAACCGCTGACGCTCTTTCTGAAATGAATAATCCCAGACATATGCTATACATTGAAAACCCGACCACTGCGTACGTTTTTACTGTCATAATTCGCCATTAGCGATATAAAATTAGTCATAAATATCTTATTTTGTTTCCGTATCTCTTTAGCTGTTGTCTAGTGTTACCTTTGAATTTCAATGTATGGTACAAATGCAACAATTTTTTTGACCTGTCAAATGTTATCCTGTTTCTTGACTGACAGTGAACATAAGATCAAATGCTGAAACTCTAACTGTGCAGAAGGAGTGGAACATTTGACAACTTCTCTGCAAGCTTGGCTAAGTTTGGATGTCTGCGATTAGCACGGCCCCAGAAACTAGATGGAGTATAACATCAGGACAACAATCAAGCCTGTAATTGGTACAAACGTCGTTGTTACTTAGGCTTTATAGTTACAAATGATGTTATAATTCGTTCATTTATTTACGCCAAACAATAGACAGAGTGCATTATGTGGTCTGCTGTGATATTAGGGCCTATAACAAGTAGTGCAATTAGTATAATTAGTACTGAAGTCCAGCCTCATCTGGTCCACCGCTGTGGAGTAGCTGTTACTATGTCTGACCGAGAAACGAGCTGGGCCGAGTTCAAATTCTGGTTGGGACAAGTTAAGCCTGGTCCACAATAAACCGGGAACGGAAACGAGAACGAGAACGAAAAAATTGTTAAAACATATATTTAAATGTGAGCATTCACATTAACGAGAAGCTTGCCGGGACCCGGGAACGGGAACGTGAATGTTGGCCAAGTTTTAACTCTCGCCTTTCTCGTTTCCGATCACAGTCTACTAGATTCATTCTGTCGTCATCACAAAGCTATGGGGTCGTCGTATATTTTGTAACAAGGAGGCCGTGACATAATTTCTTCTTCACGTATCGTATCTTGCTCAGAAATTCTGTCACTAGATTACCACGTGAATTGAATTCTTAAATTCTGTCATAAATTTTTAAGTTGGTTAAACTGTGTTTATGTTGACTGGCTTGTACAGACCCAGAAACAAATTTGGGCCACCTGAATTTTCGAAGATTCAGCCATAACATAACGCATAAGATCAGTAAGCACTGTTCATGATTCATTAATTTATTTACGTTAAAATAACTGAAAGTAAGCGTTATATGAATTGTCGTAATACAGGGTGTTCGACAGGAAACAGATTTGGCTCAGGTAAATGCCGTCCATGTTTTACTGTTAATACAAGTTACACAATCACTTGTATAACACTACGTAATATATATATTTTTTTACTTCATCTCATTACTCTTCAGTGTACTTCCATCTCATGTTTCTCCGAAATCAAATTGTACTTTATTTTTAAATTTATCATTGTTCTGTATATTCTCCGCAAAACATATTGTATTTTATTTTTAATTTAACCTCTGCTTTGTGTTCTGGATCCTAGTGGTCAGTTGTCGGCCAGTTGTCTCAAATGTGGAATTAGTAGCAAATAAACGAGCTTTTTTGATTGGCTGAGATGTTTCCTTTTGTTGTTGCTAACAATTTTGATCGTAATTTATTTAACAATACTATGACATTTGCAGAAACAATGTTTTACCGTTATCTGCTCTCTCGTTGGCTGCTAAATGATGAATTCAAGTGAATTTTGTAATTGTGTGATAACTGATTTATAAATGTGTACACTGCATATTTATAAATTTCTTACTGTGACATCACACTGTGTATTTATCTACATACATATAAATATAAATTATATATGAAATGTAAATAAATGTCATCTCGAGAAAAATCGTGAAATTGGAGCAAAAACGCTATGCAAAATCGAAATGAGAACTAATCCTCCAAAGTGAAGGTCATTTTCGTTTTCAGCACCCCAAAATTTGTAAGAAATGACTAATTTCATCTCCGATACATTTTGGCTGTTGACCAGTGAAATAGGTACAGTATTTGTGGACTCTTGTGGTATGATGCAAAAGCAAGCTTGTAGTTCGAGTAGTTATTGATGTCTGGCAGAGTGCTTTGCTCCTATTTGCAGGGTGTTATAAACCAATATTCGCTTATACTGCACTTCAATCTCAAATATTTTGTTTCATTTATTGTAGGGGGGATCATGATGACCCAGCACTTTAACCATTCTCTGGCCCGCTGTACTAGTTCCTCAGCTACGCACATTCTCACCCACACCGGTCAGCTGTGCCAAGACCTTATGTGTATATCCAGGTGTAGGTCTATGGATGTAATTCCACGTCGCCCACCGGTGATTGGAGAAATACTGATAAATATGATAATGGAATGGAGAGATGTTGACGGAATAATGCCGGTGCCATATTGGAAAAACAGGAGGAAGAAAAAAAATTCCAACAGCGACCTTGTCCGCCAAACATTCACTATGGAATTTTTAAGAAAAAATCCTAGGCTTCATAGGAACTCGAACCGGAACCACCTCCTATGACAGGCTGATAGTCCAGATTAAGCAGTCACTGCGAAGGTTAACTCGTATTACACTCAAATATAATGCCGAAATGGAAACTTCATCCTTTTTCTAAATATATGAGAATCCTATACAAATTACAGATGAACTTGAATTATTTGAAGTTAAAGGGACCATTCAAAGAAATCGAATTATTAAAGATTTTGACTTAGACAGGTTTCAGTTTGGTTCCTTACTTTCTACGCCAGAGGCGTTTTGATTAAAGCATAGGCTACCGACGTTTTTAGAGAGAAACGGTTGAATCTAGTGACGTACCATGTTCGAACATGAGAGAGGATATCAAGATACTACAAACTTCGCCCTACTTCATAGGCATCCCAACAGTACGTGGAAGTGCAGCATGTAAACTAAAATAATCGAGTCCATTGAAAGCCAGTAAGAGGCCTTATGTTAGGTTCATGCTTGCCGAGTCTCTGCAAAACTGAAGCTCCCTTAAAGTTTGTTCAATATTTCCCTTTCCTTACATATGTTCGGTGCCTTTCTCCTTAGTTCCTCCTCTTTCCTGCGCCTTTATGCTTTAGCTGCATAAGGATGTCAGGCACATATCTTGCGAAGTTACGCATAGTAATAAGTATAATTAATTTTTCTTGTTATTAATATGACTAAACATTCACATAAATATACGTATAAATAAAACAAAATATATTTAGAAAACGCGTATGTTCAAAGTGCCGACTAGTATGTGTAAAGTTTAAACATGAGAGAAGAAACCAAAACATTGCAAACTTCGTCTAAAACTAATCGCAAGATATGTGCTCAAATTCTTAAGCGGTTTAAATAGCGTCCTGCAACGTTAGAACATGAGAGAGGCAACCAAGATATTACAAACTTCGTCTTATTTTATATGAGAAACTAATCGCAAAGTATATTCTAAAACATGAAGGGTTGGGAGTGGAGAACAGCAAATATTTTTATAACAAAGTGGAGCAGACACGGCAGGCCTTCTGCAGAGCGAACATCGACGAATGTCGAACTTTGTCATACTTGGCTAACTTGAATCTAACATAGTGTCTGTAATATTTTTAACATCCTTATAGTCACACAAATATTGTTACCGAGAAACTGTGACTTATTTGAATATTATGTGAAGAATGTAATTATAACTATTTTCTTTCGTAATTGGTATAGTAACAACTGTCATGTATTTTAAAAACATAATGTGATGTACTTATCTATATGTAAGTATATTTCTGTCGAAGTTTAATCATATTTTTGTAATAAAAATTACCTGTCTTTACATCTAAATAAAACTTCACAAGATTTGTTCTAAAATCCTTACTCAGCTAAAAGCATGAAGGGTTGGGAGAGAAGTGTAGGAGAGGCCAGCGAACTTAAAGGGCACATATCATACAAGGGGCAAGACCGAGCGAGCGAGACAGATCCGCTTCTTCAAAGCAGACTTCGGTTCTTGTCACGCTCGACAAACTTGAACAGAACGTATAGCGTGAAATGCACGACAATAGTTGAAACTAACAAACTAAATTTATGAAGCCCCCTTGGAAATCGTATCCTGGAAACTATTGTATGAAAATCAATGCCACAATAATAAGAATAAAACTATTTATTCAAGATCTTGTACAACATTGTCAAAATAAGGACATTTATTAAAAAGAAAAAACTTCATAATTTTGTTTCTTTTTTAGCATTTAATCTTTGAGTAATGCAAGATTATTCGAGGTTATTAAGCGTGTGGAAAATTGTTTCACTAGCATTTTCTTGTCTTCAACATAGCATCTTATATTCCTGGATGCGTGCATGACAATGGAGACCTTCATTCCTTCTGAATCCTTTGTAATCTCTAGCAGTCTGGCTCGCGCTATATTATGGGCTGATTTTCATAATTTTAGAACTGAATTTGCTAGATTGCATTTGGAATTAATATAAAAAAAATCGAATTAAAGACAACTTTTTAACATTTCGGTGTATATGAATGTTAAGGAGTCGCGAGAAAAGTTCGAATTATTCACTATTACGAAATGAAAACATAATTAGACATTATTAGACTGTAGCAGTATCACTTAAAGTACCATGTTTCCTTCATAGATAGTAAATCTATACGTACACAAGTTAGTAATACTAACACTTCTGTAAAACAGAAAAACGCAAAAGTAACATACAAGTAGAGAGCAATAAAATACATGTGTGCAAACGCTTTTATGGACCATATTGTATCTAATTTTTATAGTAAAAGAAACTCACATGTAAATTATTACTACATGCACCACTGGAATCGAACACAAGTTCTGTAATGTCGGAGCACAACTCCATTACTAAACATACCGGTACGTTAAAAGCAAACTACAGTGGAAAGGAAACAGCACGTGGATATGTCTAGACTGATGATTGTATTTATCGCTAGGAAATACTCGTAGAACTGCTATGCAAATATTTGCAAGACACTTCCAAGCTACAGACTCTACTGCATGCAAATCTTGGCAGAAACTTGAGGTACGACATCATCAGCAGGTATTCCAAACGTGCCTACAGGCATCTTAATATTCTGTTGTACAGTAATTAATATTGATCAAATGAACTTAACAGCGAATTCCTCATGCCAATTTCAGCATGAACACGATTTGATATCAAAGCAACTAAATACAGTTAACACCGACTATGCTAGCGCTACATATCAATATTGCTTCTAAGGTTAAACTATAAATAACTCTGAATATGAAGTGAACTTAACATCGATTCTTTAGGTATGTCAGTTTCAGTGTTAGCACGATTTCATATCATTATGATATCAACGATAATACACAATTAGCATTAGATTGTGTAAACATAATTTTGCTATACTCACTAGACAAATAATATAAAATTAGCATATTATTATGTTAACATCTAAACTGACTCCACGAATGTATACAAGTAATAAAAATTGTGTTAACAACACGTTGACTCCACGGCCATGTAGATTTAGCATGCATCGTGTCAATACTACGTAACTAAACTGACTCCACAACTGCACGTAGACTAAATAAACAAAGATTGTGTTAATATCATAAGAGTATACTGACACGACAATCATATAGAATTAAGATACATTGTATCAACATCACGTGCCTTTACTGGCTCTCCAACCACACAAAATTAACAAAGGTTGTGTTCATATCACTTTACTGAATTCACAACATAGAATTTAGATAGACTAAGTCAACATCACATAATTATACTAAATCCACAAGCATACAGAATTGCCTAATTGACTGTGTCAAGAGCACATAATTATACTAATTCTACAAGCATACAGAATTGCCTAATCGATTATGTCAAGAGCACATAATTATACTAATTCTACAAGCATACAGAATTGCCTAATCGATTGCGTCGAAAGCACATCATTATATTAAATCCACAATCATATAGAATTGCCTACTTGACTGTGTCAAGAGCACATAACCATACTAAATCCACAATCATACAGAATTGCCTAATCAATTGTGTCGAAAGCACATAATTATATTAAATCCACAATCATACAGAATTGCCTACTTGACTGTGTCAAGAGCACATAACTATACTAAATCCACAAGCATACAGAATTTCCTAACGACTGTGTCAAGAGCACATAACTATACTAAATCCACAAGCATACAGAATTGCCTACTTGACTGTGTCAAGAGCACATAACTATACTAAATCCACAAGCATACAGAATTACCTAACGACTGTGTCAAGAGCACATAACTATACTAAATCCACAAGCATACAGAATTGCCTACTTGACTGTGTCAAGAGCACATAACTATACTATATCCACAAGCATACAGAATTTCCTAACGACTGTGTCAAGAGCACATAACTATACTAAATCCACAAGCATACAGAATTGCCTAATTGACTGTGTCAAGAGCACATAATTATACTAATTCTACAAGCATACAGAATTGCCTAATCGATTGCGTCGAAAGCACATCATTATATTAAATCCACAATCATATAGAATTGCCTACTTGACTGTGTCAAGAGCACATAACCATACTAAATCCACAATCATACAGAATTGCCTAATCGATTGTGTCGAAAGCACATAATTATATTAAATCCACAATCATACAGAATTGCCTACTTGACTGTGTCAAGAGCACATAACTATACTAAATCCACAAGCATACAGAATTTCCTAACGACTGTGTCAAGAGCACATAACTATACTAAATCCACAAGCATACAGAATTTCCTAACGACTGTGTCAAGAGCACATAACTATACTAAATCCACAAGCATACAGAATTGCCTAATTGACTGTGTCAAGAGCACATAATTATACTAATTCTGCAAGCATACAGAATTGCCTAATCGATTGTGTCGAAAGCACATAATTATATTAAATCCACAATCATACAGAATTGACTACTTGACTGTTTCAAGAGCACACAATTATACTAAATCCACAAGCATACAGAATTGCCTACTTGACTGTGTTGATAGCACATAATTATACCAAATTCACAAGCATACAAATATGCCTAATCGACTGTATCGAGAGCACATAATTATACTAAATCCACACGCATACAAATTTGCCTAATGGACTGTGTCAAAAGCACATAATTATACTAAATTCACAACCATATATTATTAACATAGATTGTATCATCACATAATTACACTGAATCCACAACGATATAGAATTAATACAGACTGTGTCAACATCACACAATTATACTCAATCCTACAATTATAATAATTGCATTAACCTGACGCAATAGTAATTCGCAACGATACACATTTAGCACAGATTGTGTCAACATCACACAACTATACTGATTGTATTAACCTGACATAAGACATTATGATCATATAAATTTACTATAGTCTCTATTGTGTCAAATTTACATAACAAGATTGATTCGTAGATCTTACTGTAGTTTTTAATACAAAAAATAGGACTTACTGATAACACTAATTTCCTTATGCCAGTTTCGGTTTTACCACGATTTCGTATTCTAGTAACGATATAGGCCTGGAATTATACGTATACTGTTAACCTCACTGAGACTGACTCTAAGGTCTAACTGTAATTCACAACACAAACAACATGAACTTAACATCGATATTCGTATGCTAATTTTATTATTGACACGATGTCGTATGCTAGCAATACATAAAGTTAACATACATTGTGTTAACCTTACGTAACAAGAGTGGCTCTGATGTTTTGTATAATTATGCATAGAAATGAATCAGTAAGGATATTCAGTGAAAGGAAACAACATGGATAAACAAATACCTTCAAGTGCGATGCGTGAACTACATAGTAAATAACGTAGATATAAATAAATGCTGGCGCTCCCTTGCAGATCCGTGCAGGGTGGCTCCCTGCCAGACGAGAAACCACCCCCGCCCTGCTCACACAATGGAGCCCTCGAGAGGTGAGCGGATGTTCATTATTCGTGCGCACCGCTCATCCTTCCGGCCAACCCGTGGCACGAGGACCGACACCAGCTCTCTCAAGCGAGGTCCAGTTGTCAAGCACCTCATAGTTTCTCTCGCAAATGTCAGGAGGACTCCTTTTAACTTACGTCAGGGAAGTCTTCATTTGTCTTATTAGTAGGGCTAGGATTTTGATGAAATTACTGTACATCTTTTTTCTAGTAAGCCAGAAACATATCTGCTTTAGTATTTATATGTTATGTGATAAACTGGATGTTTTAAGACACATTTATTAGAGCATTTGTTTGCATTTTTTGCTTGTTTCAACTCATAAGAGCATTTTTTGTTTTATTCGGTCATTTTCAAGGCATTTTCATTTAATTTTGGCCATAAATCCCATAATTAAAATTAATCCTTGTACAAACACTCGTGATGCCACACTTCGACTACTGCGATATTATATTAAGTAATCTGAATGAAAATTTGATCAGCAGACTACAACGTGTGCATAATGCGTGCGTCCGTTATATTTGAAATATTTGTAAGTATGATCATGTTTCCCCGTCTTTCCAAAATCTGTCTTGGCTAAGGCTAAGTGATGGACGTGCCTTGCATTCTCTTATTCTCGTATTTCAAATTCTGCGCACCTCTACCCTAACCTATTTGGCTTCTCATTTTCAAAATTTATCTGCATATCATCAGCTAAGTATCAGGTCTCATCATAACAATTTACTCATTATACCCTACCACAAGACATCTTTATATTCTTCATCTCATACAGTTTCAGTTGCTAGAAATTGGAACTCGCTTCCGAGTGATGTAAGGGGTTGTTGGACAATAACTTCATTTAGGTAAAAATTACATAAATTCTTACTTAACAGATTAATTTACTGATTAATATTTGTTACTTATAATGAGACTAACATCTGTCCATTCTTATTATTATCATTAATTTCTCTAAATAGAATACGAAACCTTTAATGGCAAAATTTCATTACATTAATATTTTCATTATATAAATATATTTTAGATTTATATGTTTTCCCTATAACATAGTTCTAGTAAACTTATATTAAATTAATTCTCATCATTTTACTAGCTATCTCAACTTAATTATAATAGATTGAATTAAATTAGCTCATAAATTAAGTTACTACTTTATCTTATAGGTTTATCTAAGTTTAAATAAACATGTACTAGTCGTTTAAATTTGACTGAAAAATATTGCTGGAGAATCTTTCAAGTGTAGTGTAAATAATTTAAATATGTATTGTATTGATTAAGGCTGGTTGAGTGGAAGAGAAGGCCTTATGGCCTTAAGTCTGCCAGCGAAAATAAAACATTCTATTCTATTCTATTCTATTCTATTCTATTCTATTCTATTCTATTCTATTCTATTCTATTCTATTCTAAATACCCATTATTAATGTGAAACAATGTTTATTTCCTTTGATATTTTCTTTTGTCCGTTAATACTCATTATTTTGTATAATGTTTTATTTTTTTTTTCTACACAAATATTTCCATTTTAACGTAGTACACCTCATGTAATGGATCATCCAGCCACCCCTTCAATATAGACTCTTCTATACCTGCTACTTCCGGATAAGAGTTGCCTTGTGTTGGATTACATGGAAACTACATGAGGTAAAAAAATTAATTAAATTGTAATATTTAGAAAAAATTGTGTAAAATTTAAATAAACTTAAACGTTAGTACTAAAATTTAATTTAATTACTGGTCTAAATATTAAGTAGTACAAAACCTCTTTTCCTATAACAAGGAGAGGACACGCTCTGTATATCACCGAATTAAATCACATTTTGTGACTTGAAAGTACAAGACACACTGTTTAAAGTCATACCTGGTATGGGTGGCCAATGACCCCTCGTTTTGGAAATATTGGCAGTTGTTTATGACATACTTTCGTTAGGTGCCTAATAGGGAAGCATTAGACTGTGTAACGGCGTAGCTCATATGGTTGGATGCTGAGTTGTCATCTAGGCAACTCGAGTTCGAAACCTAATGCCTTCTCATATTTTAAAGCTTGATATTATTATTATTATTATTATTATTATTATTATTATTATTATTTTAATTCACTTTCAGTTGTCAGTTCCTATATTCAAAGCCATGTTGAAATATGCGTGGTATGCATCAAAATTGATAAACGAACGAGAAGTGTTTGTGAATGTGAAGGATATCTGTTTCGCAGCAGAATTGCGGAAAAATGTGTGTGACTGTAGACAACCTTCTTTCACTTGCTGTGGATGGTGCAGGAAATATGTATGTTTTGTGTGTTTTTATGACATCATAATGAATCGGGTACAAAATGAAATGGAATAGCTGCTACACAAATAGATGTTATGTTTTATTTAACTACGCTCGCAACTGCAGAGGTTATATCAGCGTCGCCGGATGTGCCGGAATTTTGTCCCGCAGGAGTTCTTTTACATGCCAGTAAATCTACTGACATGAGCCTGTCGCATTTGAGCACACTTAAATGCCATCGACCTGGCCCGGGATCGAACCCGCAACCTTGGGCATAGAAGGCCAGCGCTATACCAACTTGCCAACCAGGTCGACTACACAAATAGAACAAACACCAGTGACACATCTTACCTTCCTACGTGAGCAGTATTTCATTGTTTATCCTTTACAATACAATGTTGGTTAATTAGTAATTTGTTTAAAACATGATGAAGCATTCGATACATTGAGAAATATGATATAGGTATGTAAATAGATAACTGTGATCACAATATTAATCATTATTAAAAGAAAAAAAATATAGGACCAGTTAAGATTCGAACTCAGGTTGCCTGGATAACAACTCAGCATCCAACCATATGGGCTACGCTGTTACACAGTCTAATGCTTCCCTATTGAGCACCTAACAGAAGTATGTCACAACAATATCCAATATTTTCAAAACTAGGGGTCATTGGCCACCCATACCAGGTATGACTTTAAACAGTACTCCTTGCACTTTCATCTCACACAATCTTATTTAATTCGGTGATATACAGAGCGTATCCTCTCCTTGTAAGTCAATTGTGTAAGATCAATTTTTAGGGCATTTTAAGGGCATTTTAAAAAGATTTTTAGGGCATAAATGGATTGTTTTTAGGACTTTTTTCATGATTTATAGCTCATCAAAATCATAGCCCTACTTATTAGCATTTCACAATTTTTGCTCAAGTGAAACAGTAGCAGGCCTATTCGAACTCCGAAAGTCAATTATAACAGTAGTTTTTGTTTTATCATTTCGAAAATAAGCTTCGAGAACATTGCATCCCTTTATTTTGTTGAATCGACTATATCAGTTTATTCTATTTTTTCTGCTTTATCAAAGGCTTCTACAATCTCAAGAGAAAAATATTAAAAAATCAGTGACAATAAAGACGACACATTCCATTGAAGAAAGGCGTCTTTATTATGCGTTGTGGATCAGCGGATCGTTCCTTGAAACTCAACAGTCCAGGACAAAGTTTGGAGGACGGAAATATAAAAATACACGAATCCCGATTACTCCCAGTGGAAGTGAAAAATGGTACGCCATGATATCTGGCTTAAGGATTATCGGGCCATCTTTCTTTGTGGGATACGGTTGACATTAATGCATACATGAAAATCATCACAGAGTTTGTGGAACAACTTGATTAGGAAGAACTACGCAAGGATATTTTTCAGTAAGATGGGGCGACCTCTCATACATCCGAAGAATCAATGAAAACAATACGCAGTTTTTTTGACAACCGAATCATCTCTCTGGTCATCATGTTTTCCCGATCTTAACAGCCCTGATTTCTTCTTGTAGAGTTGTCTAAAGATATGGTGTTCCATGACATGCACCAAACTCTAGAACAGCTGGAGGACGACATCTGCAGGGAAATCAGGAACACTGATGGTGTGATGTTGGTACGCGTAAAAGAAAAGATAAAGTGGCGCCTCGAAATATAGGCGTACCTAACGGAAGATATATGAATCATAGGGTAAATTAGGGTGTGTTTGACAGTCGGGCATGTTGGACACTTTGTACTTTAACGTGTTACCTCGCCACTTGTGGCCACCACATCTGCTAGAAGTCAATGACGGTAGTAGCCTCACTCGTGGCTATTTTCGTCATTGACTTCTAGCAGAATGTGGTGGCCACAAGTGGCGAGGTAATACGTTAAAGTACAGAGTGTCCAACATGCCCGACTGTCCAACATACCCTAATTTACCCTATGCGGAGACTAAGGAAGGCAGAAAATAGGAAAGACTGGAGAATGCTGAGTTTGCAGTGAAAGACCTGCCCTTGGGCAGAACACTATATATACTTGTATATATTATTATTATTATTATTATTATTATTATTATTATTATTATTATTAACAATAACAAAAATGAATTTCTATAATATAGTTGCTTCCCTTTTTCCAAATCTAATCTACCGGCTTCATCTTTGTGTGTCACATCATGGTAATCTATTGCTCTTTTGGTTTTGTTTCTGTTATATTTAACTTTAAAATTGAGTACCGGGTCTTTTCCGGGGGTAAAAGGCGGCCAGAGCGTGGTGTCGACCACACCACCTCATTCTAATTCCAAGGTCATGGAAAGCATGGGGCTCTACCTCCATGCCCCCCCTAGTGCCTTCATGGCATGTTACGGGGATACCTTTACCTTTACCTTTATATTTAACTTTAATCTCCTACATCTTCTCTTCTTATAGCCTAAGTAACAGAAATCAGATCAGTACTTATATTTTCTTCATGTCATGCTGGGTGGGCACCGGACTCAGACACAAGTCGAAATTTCATTAGAAAATTTAATTCCTATGGATACTCGAACCAGCGATCATTCCGTAAAGCTAGTCCAAGGCATGACACCCTAGATCACGTGGTTACGGTGCGGGACGTAGTAGTAGTAGTAGTAGTAGTAGTAGTAGTAGTAGTAGTAGTAGTAGTGATAATTATTAGTAGTAATTAGTAGTAGTGACAGTGATAGTGGAAGTAATAGTAGGCCTAGTAGTAATAGTAATGTCTCGCGCCGTAGTGTCGTGGTCTATTTCTAAGTCCAAGGCATCATACCTGAATCCACGTTATGGAATGCACGTTGGTTTGATTCGTCATAGAGAAGGCACTTCTCATGAAATTTCGGCCAGTGTATGGTACTCACCCACCATCATGATGAATTTAGGGAACTATGATAGATAACGAAATCCGGTTTCGAAAACCAGCTAAAACGGCTTGAGGGATCATCGTGCTGAGGCATGTGTACGTAAAGCCGGCAGCCGAATGATCGACCTTAGCCTTCATGGGCTAAGGATACGGATGCAGCGTGGATGGATGGATATAACGATTCAATGTGGAAAGTGATTAGCTGAGAAAACTGAAATTACTTGCCTCACAGTCTTTTTGTCAATCAAAAATTTTCTGAGACTGAATTCAAGATCTCGAGTCCAGCGGTTTGACGTTTTCGTTGGAGCACTTAAGCTATTACCTCTTTTGTCTTCTCTGACGGTTGTGGCAACACCAATTAGACAACCCTATTGTCACATTTTGTAATAGTTTCCTGTTGCTGGCAGGTGTAAATAAATATTTATCAGGCAGCGCCCAGAGAAACTCTATGGACGATTGTCTATTAACTTGGTCCCCGGTAAAAAAGATGCCTCATTGTTTAGATGGGCATGTTTAATAACGCTGTATTAACTGAAAAGACGATATCTGTTTGAATGGATTCGAGCACTGGGACAGCAGACAAGGGAGCAGAGAGCCTTCAGTTGCTTCAACCCGGGTGGGACAACGCAGAGTAATGGGGCTGCGAAGTGCCGTGATTAATAATGCGAGGTCGTCTCACCCGCACCTGGTATTGACAACCACTTCGTCTGGCTCGTTCAAGCGCGGACTGCATGCAAAGGCACACCGTCAAAGACAGCTTAAACATTCAATTACGACACACTGCATTGTGTTATAACTCACAATATAACACTATTTATACCACATTACATCGTTATGATAACTTACAATATGCATGTTACATTACATTATGTCATACTATTGTATGTTAAATTATGCCACATTACACTTACTTACTTACTTACTGGCTTTTAAGCAACCCGGAGGTTCATTGCCGCCCTCACATAAGCCCGCTATTGGTCCCTATCCTGAGCAAGATTAATCCATTCTCTATCATCATATCCCACCTCCCTCAAATACATTTTTATATTATCTTCCCATCTACGTCTCGGCCTCCCTAGAGATCTTTTTCCCTCCGGCCTCCCAACTAACACTCTATATGCATTTCTGGATTCGCCCATATGTGCTACATGCCCTCCCCATCTCAAACGTCTGGAGTTAATGTTCCTAATTATGTCAGGTGAAAAATACAATGATCGAGAAGATCGAGGAGACGGCCTCCAGATATGGAGGGTAGCTGTGAATATATTGAATAAGCAGTCGCGGACAGCCGATGAGGTGTGGTCCTCCAGCTTGGGGGTTGGGCGAAGGGCTAACAACCCATCACCGTAAAAAAACAGCTTGTTACGAATCCTTCAAATAAGCCTCGGAATGGGACTGATTCTCTGGCACGACCACAGCAAAGGAATAAGGTTTTGAGAGTTGGTACTGTAAATGTTACAAGTCTATATAGAACAGGAGGGGTAACATTAGTAGCAAAAGAACTAGCTATATATAGAATAGACTTTGTGGTATAACGGTATAACACAAATAGGAGATTATTTGTTGTATTATGGGGAAGGAAACGATAATCACCAATTAGGAACAGGATTCTTTATTC
Organism: Periplaneta americana; assembly: GCF_040183065.1. Lineage (NCBI taxonomy): Eukaryota > Metazoa > Arthropoda > Insecta > Blattodea > Blattidae > Periplaneta > Periplaneta americana. Next base: position 93,904,660 of record NC_091122.1, on the reverse strand, counting down.
ATAAAAGAATAAAATCAGCAGTAAAAAAGGTCGAATTTATCAGTGATAGGTTATCGTATTTAGTACTTAAGGGTAGATGGTGCGATATCGTAGTTATAAATGCTCATGCCCTTACAGAAGAGAAAGACGACCATATAAAGGATAGCTTCTATGCCTCATTATACTATATTTATCTCTGACTAAGGTTCTGGTTGATATGTACAGGGACATAATTTTATTTTTACTAACATTTCTAATATTAACCTGGCTATACCTTTGGTTCAACGATTAAGAACGGAAACACCTTTTGCTATCCCCTTCCACGACTGGAGTTCGATGATACTGGCGTAATATACAAACAAATCACTTTACTAGGTATAGGAGGGAAGAAAAGTAGTTCATCCATTTAGATAAACTAGGAAATATCGCGCTTTTGAGTTTGATCATTTTCATTAGGTTTTTGTTTAATCAAAATACAGTACAGTATTAACAATGAGTGTTTTTATTCACGAACTGAGCTGTCCATGTGGATGTATTCATTATGCAGTGTATATTATATATTAGCGTACAATGTAGAGAATTAAGTTAAATTGAAAAATAAATATTAAACACATTTTTGAAAATGGTGGCCGTTCATTTCGATACAGACTTCAGTTCTAATGTGCATTTTATCGCACTATAGATTATTGTACCTAATCCCAATTATCAGTTTCGTCCTTCGTACTAGTAACTCATGTTGAAATAATTCTGTACCTACTCTATAAAAGAGTACCTTACGTACTGTAAATTCAATCTTCACTTCTGCCCGATCCGAAAAGATAAAATTACTCAGACATGCTATCTACTGTCCGTCCAAGGGGTTATGTCGCAGGGTCTTAGAAAGGGAGGAAATCACGTGACAGTTAATTACTTAACGAGGCCCTGTTATTTAAGTTATTCTAAACAGTTGTATAATATTACGCAGACGTCAAATTCCTAACAGAGATTCATGTTCTCAGAAAAGAGCTAAGACAGCCCAGCCACTAGCTGGAGAATAAAAGCTGGTGGGGGAAACCGGGATACGACGTAGGTGAAAATGATTCAATATTGAAAGCTCTTTCGTCACTGGAAAACGCGAACATATTTTTGGAACGTACTGTTTGCTATACCTTATTTTATTTCAAGGAGTGCAGTTCGGTGGCTCCTTTGAACACCGAACTGCACTCCTTGAAATAAAATAAGGTATGCAACCGTAAGGCTAGTATGACTGTATATGCGGTCTTGGATCTGTGTGGAGATTGAACTTCATTAGTAGAAGGGATGGGAGTGAAGTACATTAAAAAACTCAGGTACAATAAAAATTGAAGTAAAAATAAACTGATGTCCCTGTAATATCTATTATCAAGTAGTACATCTCACTTGACGGTACTTGTAGAGAAAGAACAATTATTATTATTGTTTGTATACATCTGAAGTCTGATTAGCGTAATATGTAACTAATCAGCGATATATACAATGGAGAGGGGAAAGGAACTGGCCACTCCACACCAGCATCTCCTGACTCAGTTGCTTCATGAGTGATATCTTATTGGTGTCGCTTATGAGCTTACAACCTGTCTTCGTACGGTTGACTAAACAGCTACAAACAATATCATATTGAGTTACATTAAACATATACAGAGTGTTTCCGAGGTGGTGCTACAAACTTTCAGGGATGATGGCGAAGAGCACCTGTATCAATTTGAGATAAGGAACCCTGGTCCGGAAATGACCGAGTCTAAAGTTACAAGCAAAAATAGTTGTGTGGAAATGAAATAATTTTATTCCTCTGTACACCTTATTTATGTGTATTTATCTGTACATCTTACACATACTGTATTCATCTGACGTTGTTTATGTTGTCTACTTACAGTATTCCATTCAGTGCGCTGTCTGAGGGGTGAGGACAGGAAACTACACTGAACAATGCAGATAGCGAATGTGTAACGGACATGGTCGGTCCTGATATGCACGTCTGTAGACAGCAGTGTATGTGTACAAGTTGCAGTGTCCAGTCGATCAGTCCTAGTGAAATGGAGGAGTACACGAGAGCGGAATAAGCAGACCTGATTTTCGAATACGGATGAGTCAATGGGAACAGTAGACAAGCTCACAGATTGTATCGGAACAAGCCAAGTACCCACGTAGGAGACATCCGGCCCACACCATTTTTCCACGACTGTTCCGAAGGTTAAGGGAAGGAGGGCACGTGATGCCAAATTACAATTCCATTTCCACACAACTATTTTTGCTTATAACTTTCAACTCGGTCATTTCCGGACTATGGTCCTTATCTCAAATTGATACATGTGCCCTTCGCCATCATCCCTGAAAGTTTGTAACACCACCTCGGAAACACCTAGTGTATTGGTTCGTTTGGCACATACGTTCTCACTCCTCTAAGGATTAGTCAATAACATTTAAAATTCAAAATAGTTCTGGTAGAATTTCTTTCATATGATCAGTATGGTCTAACGCAACAGCTGTAGGGCCCGTTCACACAATACGGGAAGTTCTCGAAATGCACATTTGTTCCAATCGATTTCGTATGTACACTGCTGTCCGTACAAAATCAATTCAAATGAATGCCAATTTCGAAAAATTACGTACCGTGTGACATCACAAGACAATCTCAAGACGAGGGAATTTTTTACTGCTCCCACGTTCTCCGTCGAGAATACTATCATATTAGATCAGACCTGCAGAACTGTAGCGCCTCAGAGCGACTGCTATCGTACCCCTTCTTACCCCACCCACTTTTTCTACCAGTGCAGTCATAGAGTTCTAGTTACGCTCGGCTGCATCAACATTCATTCTCGCGGCGGCAGGTATACGATACAAATGAATATACCATAAAATCCTTAGGAACATACCTTTAGAAAGTAAGAGAAAAATGAATGAGGGAAATAAATAAGTTAAAAGACATACAAAATAAATTTTAAAATGTATGTTGCATATAATGTAAAAAGGTCTACCTATGTATATATCGTCCTATTACTAGTAAAGCCGATTAGTCCTTTTTTGTGTAAAATAAGTCCCCGACTTGTCTTTCCGTGCTCTGTATTCTACTAAAATGAAATAGGTCAGAAATGTTGTATGGAGGCACAAACCAATTACTTTATTTGAAGAATTTATTATGATTTTTCCTGCGTTAATAAAGTTTTAATTCCTGTTTTTACAAAACTTGTATTACTGGTCTTAACTGGTTTTACTAGTAATAGGATGATAAATAAATTGTACGTTGATAAGTGAATGATAGCTATATGACCGGATGTCAATGCTGTCATTCAACATTGTAACGCACTTCAGCCATATAAATAAATAAATAAATAAATAAATAAATAAATAAATAAATAAATAAATAAATAAATAAATAAATAAATAAATAAATAAATAAATACACAATCCGCGTAGGTACTGCAGTTTAAAGAGAACCTCAACATGGCAAAATCTAAACCTGTGAAGAAATACTACTTCCAAAGGAAATGGGAATATAATTATTTTGTTGTTGAAGCCGAAAGAATTGCTTGTTTACTGTGTCCCATGCAATTTATTTCTACTCGTCATTTTAATATTAAACAAATTTCAACAAAACCCATATTAAGAATTATGGAGGACGTCACTCGTTGTGTTCATTTTGAATTGAAATTAATAGTGACTTTCAGGGTTCATTACTTAAGTGTTATAAATTTATGTTTCCGTAGGTGATGAAAGGAGGAAATTTTTCGAAAATCTAAAGCAGGTTAGGTGCAAAGAAATCTCAAAGAAACTACCGACAGGAAATCTAGCTGTAAACTTTGAAACGAGATAACGCATTACGAGTACAAATACAATGAATTTATTACTATCCTTTCTGAAAATTACTGTGCCGCCACTGATGGACCTTTCACGGACAGAGAATGTGAACAACTCTACGCGATAGTCGATCATCCCCAATAGAAGTGGAGTGAGGCTGACGTCATATTTCCCCTACTTACGGGTTCTGCAAGCCTGTATTAGATCATTATCACGTGTTTTGCTTTGATGTATCATGTCATATTCTATTACGTTATATCATACACTACGTTATATCAGAGCAGTGTATATTAGAGCGTACTGCATTCTCGGCGGCGGCCATATTTACTCCTGGCTCGGCACAGAAGCGTAAGCAGTAATGCTAGAAGGAAGGTCATTAAAGGCGATATCATACATGTTGTTGTGATTTATTGAATACAGGACACGAGGATTAATAACCATTATTGTCATAGTGAAATGACTCATTAGAGATAACACTTTATTATTTATGTTATGTCCATTTCAATAGGGATAACATCAACAATTTTCTATGCAGTTCTCGTACCAACACTTCCGCTACCTAGCAGATTGTTGTAGTGCATTTGCTATAACAGACAATTTTCTCAACAATAAATACTTTCTAGTTCTAAAATATAGTGATAAGACTTTTTCAAAAATATTATGACAAGTTGGGAACGTATGAGTTGAAGTGTTAATGGATAAAGACTTCAAATCCTTTAGTTTCAACTCATTTTCTACCAACGTTACACATTTTTCTACATTTAGAATTGTATCAATCACAGATTTACAAGGGTATACAAGTAACATATCCTTGTACGACTTGAGGGTCACTAATGTGCTACTAAAATTTATAGATTCATCCCTGTTATCAGTTATTACTATTAGAGATGAAAAACGGTTTTCACAAATACTATATGCCTATAACTTATTTTGTTTTATTTTGAACAAAACTGATCCCAACAAGTAGTAAAGAGCTTGTTGTTCACTCAAGTTAATATTTCTGTTACAATTACAATTTAGCCTATATCAATGTCCCTTTGCTCACATTCACCTCCACGAGACCTTCTGTTTCGGGTTTACTTACATCTGTGGCCTACCTAGAAACTCAACTAATTGTTCAGAATCGCAAACTGCGTAATTTACATGCTCCGTTTATGAGAAAAACTGAGAAATCGTAATGTAGTTTTGAATTCTTTTGCATCGGGGATTGGATTTATGGAACGGACAGTAGAAAATAAATTTTCTAACGCATCCTACGTGGATCTATCTAGCATAAGATGTTTGAAGTTCGCTTTATTATGACATCTTTCTTGAGAATCAAGAACTGTTTTTGTTACCAGTATTATACAAGTTTTTGCCCACCATGATATTTTCAATTATAAATATTTTGTCATTACTTACGGCTTTTAAGGAACTCGGAGGTTCATCGCCGCCCTCACATAAGCTCCACATCGGTCCCTATTCTGTACAAGATTAATCCAGTCTCTATCATCATATCCCACCTCCTTCAAATCCATTTTAATATTATCCTCCCATCTACGTCTCGGCCTTCCCAAAGATCTTTTCCCCTCCGGCTTCCCAACTAACACTCTATATGCATTTCTGAATTCGCCCATACGTGCTACATGTCCTGCCCATCTCAAACGTCTAGATGTAATGTTCCTAATTATGTCAGGTAAAGAATACAATACGTGAAGTTATCCGTTGTGTAACGTTCTCCATTCTCCTGTAAATTCATTCCTCTTAGCCCCAAATATTTTCCAAAGTACCTTATTCTCAAACAACCTTATCCTCTGTTCCTCTCTCAAAGTGAGAGTCCAAGTTTCACAACCATACAGAACAACCGGTAATATAGCTGTTTTATAAATTCTAACTTTCAGACTTTTTGACAGCAGACTAGATGACAAAATCTTCTCAACCGAATAATAAGAGGCATTTCCCATACTTATTCTGCGTTTAATTTCTCCCAAATATCATTTATATTTGTTATTGGTGCTCCGAAGTTATTTGAATTTTTCTACCTATTCGAAGCATAAATTTCTAATTTTTATATTGTATTTCCATTTCGAATAATATTCTGGTTACGAGATATAATCATATGCTTTGTCTTTTCGGGATTTACTTCCAAACCTATCGCTTTACTTGCTTCAGTTCCCGTGTTTTCCCTAGTAGTTTGTGGATTTTCTCTAACATATTCATGTCATCTGCTTATACAAGAAGCAGTAACCCGTTCAATTCCAAACCCTCTCTGCTATCCTGAACTTTCCTAATCGCATATTCTAGAGCGAAGTTAAAATGTAAAGGTGATAGTGCATCTTCTTGCTTTAGCCCACAGTGAAAATATTATGTCGTTGAGAAATTAATCATTGAAGTAGCTATATTCCTCCTTTGCTTGTGACTTAATGCTAATTTTGTACATCGACAATTGATAACACATTGATTAACTGCACAACAACACGGCATTCTTGAAGATAACAATTAAATATCACACTAGAAACCTATGTTTCTACGCAAGTCTTGCGTTGTACAGTCTCTCCGCAGGAGTAAAAATGGCCGCCGCGGCGGCATTTGTCGGATCAAAAGAATGCGGTTCTCTCCCGTTATATCAGTTTACATCACGTTACTTTATGTCATATCAAAGAAGCGTTGTGTGCAATAATATTATGTAGGCTATTATCATCATATAATTTCTTTTGTTATGCCCAATCACATATAACATATTAGTTTACATGCTATAAGACCATGTTGTGATACATACACTACATTACATCAGGTCATGTGTCATAACTGATTACTAGACTTCGAAGTTGAGGTACATAAACTCTGAAGTTATGTGCACACAAGATAAAACAGTGTTTACAGACCAGCTCGCAAGGCAGTCGTCTCCCATCACACACACACCGTAATAGTTGGAGGTTTTGGCAATATAGATCGAGCAAGGACAAACGTAAAAATATTATATTGACCAGAACATAATGTATGATCTTCTCTCAGGTGTAGAAGCATAACATTTTGTTAGATCTATAAGTCTTAAAGAGTTATACAGGGAAATAGTTTTTAAAGAGGTACGTTTCAAAATAATAATAATAATAATAATAATAATAATAATAATAATAATAATAATAATAATAATAATAATAATAATAACAACAAAATTGTATAATAATTATTAATATTATTATTATCAGAATACAGAACATTTGTAATTAAAAGAAATTACGTAAATAAAGTACTGTAATTGTAAAATATAATTCACAGAAATAAACTTGCCTTAAGATAATAACATTACAACAAAAACACATTAGATAAACATTTATAAAACAATATTATGTTCTATTTACTATAAATCTGACTCCGGTATGAGTAAAATTCTTGTTCGGAGGGGAAATTGAGCATATAGAACACAACTTAATAAATTATTAGGATGAAATAAAGATAGGGCCTAATATTATATTTGAAATGAAAATAATTCCTGTAGCCTATTGTATTTAGCAAGAATTTAATATCAGTAAGAAGTCAAAATGAAAGTTATAGGTTGACTTGATAATAATAAACTGAGAATCAAATGAATTATAATAAAGCATTACCAAATCACAAGATACAGTATCACCTTTACTTTTTAACTTCGCTCCAGAATATGGCATTAGGAAAGTCCAAGATAACAGAGAGGGTTTGGAATTGAACGGGTTACATCAGCTGCTTGTTTATGCGGAAGACGTGAATTTGTTAGGAGAAAATCCACAATCTATAAGGAAAACACGTAATTTTACTTGAATCAAGTAAAGAGGTAGGTTTGGAAGTAAATCCCGAAAAGACAACGTATATGATTATGTCTCGTGACCAAAACATACGATATGTAAATACAAAAATTAGAAATTTTTCCTTCGAAGAGGTGGAAAAATTCAAATATCTTGAAGCAACAGTAACAAATATAAATGATACTCGGAGGAAATTAAACGCAGAATAAATATGGGAAATGCGTGTTGTTATTCGATAGAGAAACTTTTATCATCCAGTCTGCTGTCAAAAGATCTGAAAGTTAGAACTTATAAAACAATTATATTACCGGTTCTTCTGTATGGTTGTGAAACTTGGACTCTCACTTTGAGAGAGGAACAGAGGTTAAGGGTATTTGAGAATAAGGTTCTTAGGAAAATATTTGTGGCTAAGACGGATGAAGTTACAGGAGAATGGAGAAAGAACGTAGAACTGTACGCATTGTATTCTTAACCTGACATAATTAGGAACATTAAATCCAGACGTTTGAGATGGGCAGGGCATGTAGCAAGTATCGGTGAATCCCGAAATGCATATAAAGTGTTAGTTGGGAAGCCGGAGGGAATAAGTTCTTTGGGGGGGCTGAGACGTAGATGGGAGGATAATATTAAAATGGATTTGAGGGAGGTGGGATATGATGATAGAGACTGGATGAATCTTGCACAGGATAGGGACCGATGGCTGGCTTATGAGAGGGTGGCAACGAACCTCCGGGTTCCTTAAGAGCCATAAGTAAGTAATAATGTTAGTTTTTTTTTTTCTGGCAGAGTTAAGCCACTCAAAATTTTCTAAAAGCATGAGAAATCTATGATTGTTTTTTTTTCTTGTAACTACATACTCGTATATTAGAGTTCTTTCCAAGAAATTGTATAGTTTAACAGTTTTACACTTCCCACCTGGGATCTGGAAGCATGAGTGACTTCACGCGGTGGAAAGAAACAGTGCTATAGTGTATATGCTCGCGCATGCGCATTCTCTGTTTCACTGACGAAGCTAACGGCCGCTATGCTTTCAGATTCCAGGCGACTATGTACTTTTATTTTGAGGTTTCCAATTCCATTTGAATCTCTGACAGAGTTACTCTATTTTTCACTCTTTATATATTGGCCTATAGATTTCATTTTTAAAATTTACAAATCATTTTTATTTTCATTTTATCACAAAGCTATTTTTTTCAGTTATATTGACAAAAATATTTATGTATTTCCTTTGTATTCAGCTACTACAATTTTATCACCATCATTATTATCATCATTCTGAATTCACGGGTTAAGCCGTTAAGTGTCGTTCCGTTCTCATAGTTTTCAGTTAAAGAGCTATGTCCATCCCTTTATTGGCCTGCCAATACTTCTCTTATCAATTGGTTTATAATCTGTAATACATTTGTTATGCGATATTCAGTCATTCTAGCAACATATTCCTTCCAGTTGTCCCTATATAACTTTATTTTTATGTTAATTTTAAAATGTTCAATTCATTCCTAGTATCTTGATTTCATTTTTTGCCTATAAGGCTGTATCGCGCAATAAAATTTATTTTTTTGTTAATTATTATTCGGATACATTTTTATGAAAATTTATGCTTCAAACTCTTAAATAATTTGCTTATAGTAATTACGTTCAGATGCTCTAAAATTGTTTTCACAAGATCAAAAAATGACAGAACATTTTTAAGAGGCTTTACACCGCTATGGAGCTGAAACTATCATCGGCTCCCTTGTAAAATAGCCTACACATAAGCTAGTTACAAAGCAGGATTCGAACCTACAATACCGTCAAAATGAATTCCAGCCAGTGGAAATAAAAGGAACTGGCTGGGTCTTATGATTTTCATGTGCAATGTCGTCTGAAGATGCCCACATAACACCCAGTATGGCTTGGAGCAGCACAGTCCTGTTCCATCCTGTTCCATTGTCTGGTCTGCGTTCTGCATGGCGCAGACTGCGGAAACATAACTCTGGAGTTGGCCAACTTTTCCTTACAGTTGTAACTTGGCATCCTCTGCGCCTGATAATTAATTTATTTCCGCAGAATTTCGCCGTAACTGCCGGATTTACGACTGCTCGGATATTTTGACAGCGTATGAACGAGGAACGCGACGATCGACGGAGCAGCCGGGCGTTAGCTGCAATTAGAGAGATGTCAAACCAAGCCGCGACGTTTTATATCAAGAACTGCGCATGTGACACGCCTACATGTTGTTAGGATACGCCGCGGTAATACCACAGTCTACTATATACAGCCACGAAGCTCAATACGTAGTAAATATGCATCCATAGATAGTTGCTAACCACTAGGATCGCTAATATCGCCTCATCACAGACAATGCGAAATAGCACCGGCACAGTCTATTGTTCCTAGCATCCTCACAACTCAAGCTTCATGATGTATATACTAGACTGTGGTAATTACTGGAAGTGACATCAGGCTATTCCTTTTAATGTTTCTTAAAATATAGATAGTCCAGCAATGGGGAGTTCTCTGGTAATGGATAGCCTATAACAGACAGATCGTCCCTCTCCCTGATGATGGAGCCGATATTACCGTGAAGGGGAAGGACGAACCCAACGTTACGTCCATCTGAGTGAACTATTACACTAACTCCCAGATAACCTATTCTCATTCACGTCAGCTGATTTTGCTAACGTTCACTCATACCCAGATTTCATGCACTCTGCGAACTGGTGACCGGAGAAATGCTATGAATAGGCCTACGGCAGCAGTGACCAAAGCGGGTGTCGTGATTACATCGCGTAATCACAGACATTCAAACGGGTACGAGGAGTTTCCTGTACATTCCTGTGTGTTTCATTCACGTACTGAAGGCAAGCAGTGGCGGTATCATGTCGCTCTACAAGCAGTAAGAGGTGGTTTAGTAAAGAATGAGAAGGAGAACTTTTTTGTTGTTCTGTCGGAGAAAATGTAATATGTTTACTTTGCTCAACGGTTCAATTAGGAGTAGGCTATACTTACTTACTTACTGGCTTTCAAGAAACCCGGAGGTTCATTGCCGCCCTCACATAAGCCCGCCATTGGTCCCTATCCTGAGCAAGATTAATCCAGTCTCTGCCATCATATCCTACCTCCCTCAAATCCATTTTAATATTATCTTCCCATCTACGTCTCGGCCTCACCAAAGGTCTTTTGCCCTCCGGCCTCCCAACTAACACTCTATATGCATTTCTGGATTCGCCCATACGTGCTACATGTCCTGCCCATCTCAAACGTCTGGATTTTATGGTCCTAATTATTTCAGGTGAAGTAGGCCTATACAATGCGTGCAGCTCTGTGTTGTGTAACTTTCTCCATTCTCCTGAAACTTCATCCCTCTTAGCCACAAATATTTTTCTAAGAACCTTATTCTCAAACACCCTTAATATCTGTTCCTCTCTCAAAGTGAGAGTCTAAGTTTCACAACCATACAGAACAACCGGTAATATAACTGTTTTATAAATTCTAACTTTCAGATTTTTTGACAGAAGACTAGATGACAAAAGCTTCTCAACCGAATAATAACAGGCATTTTCCATATTTATTCTGCGTTTAATTTCCTCCCGAGTGTCATTTATGTTTGTAGGCTATATTGAAACATTAATTGCCACGCTGAATAATGTATTATTATTATTATCATTATTATTATTATTATTATTATTATTATTACTGACCACTAAGTATGTGTTTCTATAATTCTTCTGTACGTGCATGAATATTGATATTTTTTTTATCTTCTCCCTAGAAGGATAAAATTATTAGGTTTTATCTGAATTTTAATCTTCTTAATCTTTAGATGAGGGTAACTATTTATTAGTTATTCATTTAATAATAATATTGTAGAAAAACTGATTCAATATTATGTGCCAATGAACTGTTAAACGCCAGGAATTGACATGTCTTAAATCATAGCCAGAAAGAGAAAGATGAGATAAATAAATGTAAGTAAGTCAGCTACCTAATGGGTTTGAAATGTCTCATGCTCTAAAGCCTTTTCATAGGACAGAAATTCTCAAAAGAATAATGATTAAAATAGCTTAAATAACTTGTCCATGAGAAGTTTTTAATTTTGAAAAACTACGAATTTCTCGACCAAATATCGAGAGAAGAATTTAGGAAATTCCAGATTATATTCAAAACGACGTTAAAAAAAAAAAAGCAAGAAAATTCGTGTATTATTCCCTGGCTCTTGATGTCAGCAGTGACATTACTGATACAGTAGAGCTTGAGATTTTTATCCTAGGGATTGATCAAGATGTTAGTATAGGAACCACCACTGGTTGTAGTTTTCATGCCAAGTACCTTTCCTCCGTCTCCTTATTTCACAGGCGTGTGCCGCATATAATCACTGCAGCTCGAGTTTTGGTCACCGTTGTCCTACAGCAATGAAATAAATAGCGGCCAGAATGTTGTTGAGAGAAGTAAAAAAAAAAAAAAAAAAAAAATGTAATTCCAACCCTATAGGCCACAAATATCACTCTGGATTTTTCAATGAAAATTTCCAGACCTGACCTGGACTTGGACCGCATGCGTGACAAGCGAGCTGATATAACTCCGAAACGTTGCATGTCTCTTTATCTGCAAAACGATACAAGCACCCAGAAAACTCGCATCACCAACATTAATTGAATTAAACAATTAAGTCAATTCTTGTTATGTGATACAGTCTAATTATTATGAAATGAGTTTTGTACTTTATTGCATGAGTTAATAGGCCTATTTAGGAATCCAATAACTATATTATAATCTTATAAACAATTTTCATACGAACATTTTTGTACAACAACATTAGAACATTAAATTAGACTAATAAAGACGAAATCTGTAAACAACATAGGGTTCAGAACCATAGTGGGCCAAGCGCCATTTACTAAAACCGTAGAAAACAAGGGTTGAAATGAAGTTATCTGTAGTATTAATAATGACACGAGAGGTCTGAGATCTGCCGATAAATTCACGAGCGAAACGAGTGGATTTATCTGGGAAATCTTAGACCTCGAGTGACACTTATTAGGACTATTTCGTGAATAAAATTAAAATGTAAATAATATATCCCTAAAATTCGATCACAAAATGTTAATAATTGTATATTTACGAATACTTAACCTATTCAGACATTGTGAAGTTGAAACAGATGAATATCTATTACTGCGATAAAGAAATTCGATGTTATTATTCAGTAATGCCAATTGCGAAAAGCGAAATACAGATTTAACAATGTTAATTATATGTACTGCAGTTTTCTCTTATTATTATAATATAAATACAATTTCATTATCTGCTGAAATCATGATTTAATTTAAAATTTTATAATACAATTACTGATTAATACATTAATTAAATGAAGAATTGTTGAAAACGCGGTTATCAAATCTGAATGAAGGAATGTAATTTTTTTCAGATAGCCTACAATGGACATGTAATTAGAAGAATGAAGATGTAGATGTGGAAGTAGAATTTCGGTCTTTATTTAGTACTTCATTTTTACATTACATACTACGCGAGAACTAAGAACTGTGTAAAATGTGTGGAGACAGCTATATAGCAATGCTTATGTATTCACGGCGAGACATGTAGTTACACAGTGAAGCCATCTCTGTGTAGATAATTAAAACACGAATTTTATTACGCCTTACGGAAGGCAGTTTGATCAAAGATCTTGCATATGTTACTATACAAGGTCTTTGGGTTTGATATGCGATGATGCTGCATAAATTTTTACGACTTTCTATTAATTATTTAATTTCATTCACAAAATACAAATTTTATAGGCTACAATTATAGGTTAAGTTACCTGTGGGAGCAGGACTAATGTCAGCTGTGCGTTATTTCGACCGTTACTCGGTGATACAGGAAAACATTTTTTATAGCTCGACAAACGCATTCTCGCTGTAGTGTGTAACGGAACTAAAACTGCGTCTACACAGTTCAATATTCCAATCGCGTATGCTTGCAATCTGGGAAGAATATTGAAAGAATCAAATTTAAAAGGTACGTTCAATTAAGATGCATGAAGATTTTGTATCTACATGGTTCGCCGTTTTGAACGTCGTCTTCACTGCATAAATATATTAATTAATATTAAATATTAATCTTGCATTCATTGCTTTAAAGATAAAGAAAAGTTTAACCGTGTAGTTGCATCTTAATGTATTTATGATCATCAATTTACGGGGAAACAGTTGGCGATAACGACTAAACAAAAGAACGACCATGCGATAATTTGATAGCGATAAATCTAGCTACAAAAATTATCGCAAAGTGTGACTGTGACTGGTTGGAATTCAAAATTTCATTACACTTCATTGGTCGAAAATGGAATGACGTCATATAAACGAAATAGCCACCATAATTCAATGAAAACATATAGCAAGTAATATAAAGTATACACATTCAAACTAAATGATATGTCAATCTTCATTAAGCTATTGGATTCACTTAACTTTAATCCTCTCTTTCTCCGTTTTAATAAATGGCGCTTGGCCCACTATGCTTCTGAACCCTTCATATCAAATTTCTAATCAGTTATTCTGAAACGAAATACCTGCAATATACTCTTAATATCACTGTTTGGTATATTTAGCCTAATGTATTGACATTGTTGTTAAATATGGAAAACAATTTACCGGAAGATATTTTACAGGAAACTTATGAAGCAGAATTGGATTTAACCCCCCCCCCCAAAAAAAAAAAGTCATCGAAGCTGTGAAAGAGAGCACGAGATGAGAAATTTTATTTTATTTTATTGTATCTATCAGAACAGGTCTGGTGATTAAATTCTACAGTTCATTCAGTAATTAATTTTATTTCATCATAACTATCAAAATAGGTCAGTTTAATTTATACGTTTAATTTTAATATCAGAAGTAAGATTACGTTATTGAATAATAAACTATTTATTTTCTTTTAGAAATTCTGTGTTTGAATTAATATTGATATTATGACTTAGCATTGTTATAAATACAAACTAGTTAATAACTTCTTGCATCCTTCCCCGAGTCCTCTTATTTAGATGAGATTTTCTTCCTCAATTTATTTGTATTTTATTATAGTATACATATCAATGTGAATACAATTTCACTATTATAATAAATTTGGTAGTTATTTTGTATAAAAACTAATTTTATACTTTTTACATAGACTCGTAAATTTAACTGAATTGTCACTTCATTGTAACAAAAATGTTTGATTTCTAGATACGGTACAAATTATTTTTAAGTCTAGTTATGCTTAGTTTTACATCTCTATAATTGATTGTTTTATAACTTAATTATTGTTGCTATGACGATTTTATTGCCCTCGTATCATAAGAGTCAAAGTACCATTAATGAATGGTTTTAAGCAACAATCAATGTGGATTTAGGAAAGGACGGTCTTGTGCCGATTGTGGTTTGTGATGCAACAAATAATCCAGAAAAGAAGATAATTTAATCTCCCTACATACATAATGTTCGTGGATTACGAAAAAGCCTTTGACAAGGTTTTAAGAAATAAGTTATGGAATATATTGTCCAAAGAAGGATATCCAACACACCTAGTGAAAACGGTTAAAAGCTTATACGAGAAAAGAATATCAGTAAGAATAGGAAACAAAACGCGTGATACAATAATTGTAAATCAGGGTGTTAAACAAGGCTGCCCATTATCTCCAACATTATTCAATATACTGTGTACATAGATAAAGCCACAGAAGAATGGCAGAATAAAATAACAACTGGCATAAATATAGGCACGACATTATTGAAGTCCATGCTTTTGGCTGACGATCAGATCTTGATGGCAGAATCGGAGGATGACTTACAGGTGGCAGCTTATCAACTACAATTAATAATGGAAAAATATAATCTTAAAATTTCTAATCATAAAACAAAAACAATGGCATTTGAAGGAGTTGATCACAGAAGATGTAAAACAGTTTTAAATCATGAAATCATAGAACAGGTATCCTCATTTAACTATTTAGGTTGCAATATATCATACTTAAAAGAACAAGACGTCAAAAATGAAATGAGTAAATTTCAACAGATGTGTGGAACAATACGAAGGACCTTAAAAAATAAAACACAACGTTCAACACAACTAAAATTTTATACAACGTTAGCTGTCCCACTATTAACCTATGGTTCAGAAAATTAGTCTATAAACCGAGCAACTAAAAAGAAAATTGAATCCAGCGAAATGAAATTCCTTCGAAGTGTTGCTGGTCTCACTCTTTTAGATCATCAAAAGAACAAAAATATACGACAACAATTAAATATTTTTAATTTGACTGAGAAAATACAACGACAAAAACATAATTGGTACCAACATATAAGAAGAATGAATGACGACCGGTTACCTAAAGTAATACTGAACTATGAACCAAGAGGACACAGAAATGTTGGTAGACCAAGAACAAGATGGATAGACGACATAAACTTTGAAGACGGAACAGGCCAATAGGCCTAATCCCTGTGGTTGATGATGATGATGATCAATGAAATGCTGATGTATATTTTGTTACAATGTAGTTACAAGAATACGAACTCAAGTTTAGTTGAGTATTTAACAACGCTATATCAAGAGCGAAATTATTTAGCGTCGGTGGAATTTATGATAGCGAAATGAGCCTGAATATTCGTCATGACTTTACCTGACATTAGCCTTAGAGTCTGGGAAAACCTCCAAAACACCCATTCATAATCAGCCCAAGAGAGATTCGAACTCACACCATTCGAATGTCAGGCACTCTCATGGAGAATCCTTGGACTCATCTCGCTCATATATACAGGACTTTCATTTCAAAACATCCCAGTCTAAATAACTAATCATTTAAATTGATTTAAATTTAAAAAAAGTACATTTAGATATTGATGGGGAAGTCTGAAACCAGGCTTAATTGCATTTTAGGTTTTATCCCCACCCCAGCCAACCCATTTTGAAATTTCAAATGGCACCTCTATACTTTTATAGCCTACTTAAATATGAAAGAATATGCAATAGCTTATACACGTCATTCATTTGTTTTGCATCTTTTGTTTTCTGTTTTTGTACCCAAATTACCCCAATCCACCCTATTAGAAAAAAAAGTGATATTTGGAAAACTACAGGGTCCCATTAAAAATGTTCTCGATGACGTCATAACTTTCACAATAGTATCCGTAAAAATGTTTTGTTTCCCTAAAAATATTCTTTTCTAAATACAAAGTTTGACGTGACTGAGCTTCTTGTCCAAAATCCCCTCATCCAATTTTAATTGTAATTCTGTTTTACTTCTGAGAAACCTCGTATATGTTACTGCTAAGATTAAAAATAACTTATTGTTAATATTAAAACCGCCAGGAAGGAAATCAATGTGTGCATTTTTCACTAGAACTGAACTTGTAGCTAGACTTGTATTATGACACTTACATGATCCATGTTCACTATATTAGTTTCGATAGGAGAGTGTTGTAATATTGAACATGTCAAAGATATTGCTGACATGTGCTGCCAATATCGACCATGATAATCACAGGTTGCAATTTAAACAGCATATTGACGACATATTTAAAAAAGTGATCAATTATCCTATCATTTCGTATGCGTCCCTGAACACACTAGGCAGCAATAATGAATAACATCTCGCAGGTCACAGTGCTGCAGCAGTTGAGATAGCGTCATTAAACAGTTAACCCCGCCTCTCTTCGTGATGGATGCTAGTATACCGTGCGACAGCTGCGCCTTTGTTGGCTGGCGGCGGAAACACGAAACTCTCGCATTAGTGCGGGTAATACGCACCCTCAAGATATCCTCCCCCTTCCACGCTTGAACAGTCTAATTAACAGGGTTTGAGTCTTAGTTGAGCGAGCCGGGTCTGGTTATTCGATAGCGGCGTACGTCCCTCCTAATCTGCAGCCTTTGTAAACGTTTAACAAATTCCGGCGAATCCGAAATGAGCTGGATTTGAACAAAAAGGGCGTTGTGGCGAGTTTTCGTTGAGATTTTCCCCATTCACTCTATTGAGAAGTATCGTTAATAGAGCCGAGGTTGGATCCTTGGAGTTGCTGTGAGCTTCGAGGACAGAAATTTTCTCCTGGTCATGCAATCCTTATTACACCACAACTTCTGTATCGCCGTATGATCAACTAAACGACCCTTAATACAGAATCTGTTGAAGCGAAATTATATTTGGCGAGATGAGTAATGCATTCGCTGTGAAATTATCTAAAATTCAGTTACAGTCGAAGAACAATTCGGAAATAACCAACCAGGTAATGAGTCTAAGTGGGATCCGAACCCACGCCCAAGTGCAGCCTCGGAACAGGAGTCGAACTAGCTATCTCCCAAGCTATATCGATGCCTCATGTGGCGTATTTCGTTGCCGGATCAACGCGCCTTGCCGTTACGAGAATTTCTGACAGAATGTTATGCTGATTGTAAATTGTACTGTAGCTTCGACGTTAATAAAATCCTTCGTTTATTTTTTGGTTATACCCCGAAAACCAAGGCTACTCAGGCATATTCTGACTTCAACTGCTCGTTGTATATTAGCAGTGGTAAATCGTTACCAGGAGACATTTCATCACTGTGACTCATATTTTATACTTTATAACCTATTATATTTAACTATCTACTGGGTGAGCAAATTAGGCCTATCCCTCAGTCCGGAAATTGCAACTTTTCCTACCGGCGGATGCTCTCCTGTATTCTGGTTACGGAGATAGCGCAGCATCGGTGATTCGACAAATCATAAACTATTACTTACTTACTGGCTTTTAAGGAACCCTGAGGTTCATTGCCGCCCTCACATAAGGCCACCATCGGTCCCTATCCTGAGCAAGATTAATCCAGTCTCTACAATCATATCACCTCCCTCAAATCCATTTTAATATTATTCTCCCATCTACGTCTTGGCCTCCCCACAGGTCTTTTTCCCTCCAGCCTCCCAACTAACACTCTATATACATTTCTTGATTCGCCCATACGTGCTACATGCTCTTCGTGCCAGAGAATCAGTCCCATTCCGAGGCTTATTTTGAGGTTTCGTAACAAGCTGTTTTTTTTTACGGTGATGGGTTGTTAGCCCTTCGCGAACCCCAAGCTGGAGGACCACCCGTCATCGGCTTATTCAATATATTCGCAGCTACCCTCCATATCTGGAGGCAGTCTCTCTATCCGCAATCTGAGGACGCGCCATGCCGTGTTGATAGGGACCCACAATACTGTACATGGATTATAAGTTACCATAATTACATGAAATACATTTGTGTGGTAATATACACTACTGTAATATCTGGATATAGGAAATCAAAGAAATCGAGAATTTCGTATTCGGGAAAATGGAATTTCGGGAAAATGGAAATCAAAGAAATCGGAAAAATGTCTGTCGGGAATTTTGTATTCGGGAAAAATGCTAATCGAGAATATGGATGTTCGGGAATGCGGATTCGGGAAAATATCCGGGAATCTATACTGATAGTCTTCTGTATGTGCAACAGAGGAATCATATTGGAAAAATACGAAAAGTATGCTGTCTTTCCGTTTAGAATAAGAATGCAGACAGTTTAAGAATCTCGTTTCTTAACAGAGTGACTATGTAATGTTTTAACTGCTCTTATACGAGTATGTTGCATTAATACTTTGTGATTTGTCAAATCACCGATATTGCGATGTGCCCGACACAGCGGGTGGAACTGTGTGCATCTATAGCCAAAGTTGGAGATTTTCGGGAGGGAATAAATTATAGTTCACCAGATATAAGACGGAGTCTAACCGCTTTGTTGATTATAGGTCTATGATCGGTTTAGACGGTCATCAAATCTTGAACATGAATGAAACAGCGTCCACACCTGTGGAATAACGGTCAGCGCGTCTGGCCGCGAAACCAGGTGGCCCGGGTTCGAATCCCGGTCGGGACAAGTTACCTGATTGAGGTTTTTCCGGGGTTTTCCCTCAACCCAATACGAGCAAATGCTGGGTAACTTTCGGTGCTGGATCCCGGACTCATTTCACCGGCATTATCACCTTCATTTCATTCAGACGCTAAATAACCTAGATGTTGATACAGCGTCGTAAAATAACCCAATAAAATAAAAAAAAAAATGAATGAAACAGGTTGCCATTCCATGGATACTTACTTCTTAATAGTTATAAGTTTTTTTTTCGATGGCCATGACATTGTAATCTTATAACATCTCCAATTTGAAATATTTATTTAATGTAAATTTATGCTATCGTAGATAAAAACACTGTATAACACACATTCGTAAAGTCATCTTTTGGCCCTCTCTGCTTCGGCATATGGGCGTGAGGCCAGCAGCCGGCAGGTCGGTCTAGGCCCTTCACGGGCTGCAGCGCCACGGATTATTATTATTATTATTATTATTATTATTATTACTATTATTATTATTATTATTATTATTATTATTATTATTATTAGAGCTTTCTTAAATCATAAATTATTTTTGATGCTAAAAACTGAAAATTATTATCTTTTTGGCCCATCTGTGTTTGTGAAACTGACTTCGCCCCATTTAATAAACTTTACACTGTCTCATAAATAACTATTAAAAAAAATCCTGATAGTGATTTCTGTTACACATACTAGCCTATATTAAAGTGGTTCCACAAAAAAATCGTTCATGCAATAATCTTGCCAAATGTGCAAAAAACAGAAACAAACAAAAATGAGTTTGAAATATTTTAAATTAATATAAACAAAAGCTAGTGTCTTTTAAAAATGGCCTCTGAAACATGGAATTGGAAGGACAAATGTTAATGTTAAGTTTTATTTAACGACGCTCGCAACTGCAGAGGTTATATCAGCGTCGCCGGATGTGCCGGAATTTTGTCCCGCAGGAGTTCTTTTACATGCCAGTAAATCTATGCTCTAAATGAGCCTGTCGCATTTAAGCACACTTAAATGCCATCGACCTGGCCCGAGATCGAACCCACAACCTTGGGCATAGAAGGTCAGCGCTAAATCAACTCGCCAACCAGGTCGACGTTGGAAGGACATAAGTGCATGAAAATTGCCCCAGAGCTTTCTTAAATCATAAATTATTTTTGATGCTAAAAACTGAAAATGTGTTTTTTTTTTTTCACCGAAAATGACAAATATTTACCTACAGTAAATGTACGATTATTGTAGTCGAAGTAGCCTATGGGCCAGAAAATTGTGGGATCCCAAGAATCCAAGTTATTAATTATAATGTGAGAAAACATGCTCTGAAAAGAACTATCGGGAAAATTATTGGTTTTTCGTGTAAGCTATTATTATTATTATTATTATTATTATTATTATTATTATTATTATTATTATTATTATTATTATTATTATTATTATTGTATTATTCATATTATTAATCAGTCGAACACCTTTTCTAAAAGTAGCAAATATTTTTCTGTATTGTTTTTCATTTGTTCTTTATTGTAGAGGACTGAAGTAAAAAAAGGAAATTGGTTTTTGTATTGATATCTTTCCGGGAGAAGAAAACAAGAATGGGAAGTGATGGAGTATTCGAATCAGCATGGTTCGTGTACAGACATATGGTAAACAATTTGTGCTGGATAAATTCACTCTAAAAAACAATTTATTGATAAAACTTTGAAACAAGCTATTTCGGCACTATGAATAAACAGACCTACAACATTAGATATTCGTCTCTTTAGTGCTCGCTGTTCAAATCGAAATACGATGGAGTGAAAATATCCCGTCCACACCGAATGGTGCGAATTCCATTTGTTGTTCCGACAAGCGATGGATCACTACCGAATACGAACCGATCATTCGCTGCTCCGTCCACGTTAACCGAATTGAGTCAGCAGACGCATTTGTTCTTTGTTCGATGTTCGTTCGCTAAGAGCATATTCCGAATCTCAGCGCTGAGCAATCTGATGGCATCACGATGTTCCGAATTTCAACGACGACGTCACTGATGCTCCACCGTTGTCGCACCGGTTGCAAGCTGGTGGCAGTCTCCATCAGCCGCCATCAGTGAATCTGATTGGTTCTTGTATATGGCGGGAATTAGCAGACAAATGACATCGTGCACTGTTGTGTCATGGCGGTGTGTTCTGCTGTATTGTTTGTAATGAGCAAAACGTAAAAAAAAAAATATGTTAATGGCTTATGAACGAACATCTCAACGGACCATTAAATTACTACTGGTTCAAGAAATAAATTGTTTATGCTCTCTTTTCTTTGAGCGAGATGACAGTACGGAAATTTCGCAAAGTCTTGCTAGCGTAGCACATACAACAACTTGTACAGTCGCTATGATGGCCACTGAACCTTCCAGCAGTTTTGTTCCTATTTCACTGCAGCGTGACGTCATTGATGTCCACCGGTTCAGTGAGATTCAGAATACGCTGTAAGCGTAGACTCTCATTTAGATGACTTGCCTCGTCGCTAACCAATGATCAAACCCACCAACTCAACTGTAGATAAATGAATCTCGAGCTTTGGTGGATTTGTCGTTGGAATGTTGTCTGCCGTGATGAATGAGCCATATGCCACTGTGTCGGTCCTAGGGGCAAGGGACGCTGTGGGCAAGGTACGTAGCATGCATGTGAGGTTCGTCAGTCAGTCTTATTGGGCCTTCATGACAAGCGACTCGCCTAGCTGTCGTGCAGTCCACAAACACAGATGTTGCGAGTTAAACAAAGGTTAACATTAGCATTGTTAATGGGGAAGTGTTCATCAGCACGTTAGTTAATGTCGTGTTAAACACCGCGTGGCGACCGGAGGGTTAATTAACACGAGCTGCGTCACAGCCTGCTTAGTTATTTATTAACTGCCGCGAAGAAAATCCTGCTTCATAATGCAATGTGTTGTCTGTTTTAATCCTTTCGTTTTTTCTATAGCAATTCTTCGACTTATTGAAATGTAATAATCTGCTTTCAGCGAAGTAAATACAAATATTTTGTTCACAATATCTTGGACAGATTTCATGCTTAATAAACCTGGATTTCTTTGTTATTAATTTCTTTGCTTTCAAGAATTTGTATATCTTGTAGTGCTGTTGATCGATCAAAATATTTAATCGATTGTGATCAAGTTGAAAAAAAGTTTTAATTTACTGTAATACACAATTATTATTAAATTTAATTTGTGTTCGGTGCTAAGCATGAATATCAAATGTTATCGTTATATTACAAGACAAGTATTTTAATTACTAATAACTTATTTATTATGAGGCTTATAATTTATTGTGTCAATTTCTCTGGGAATTTTTGAAACAAACATAAATAACAAGAAGTATGAAGACTCGCCTAGTTAATACTGCTTCATCCATGATTTTAAACATACGAGTGTATTCACATACTCCGAATTAAGTGCCGTTCTACGTTTAGTAGCAATATTTTCTGCATCACTAAACACGAAAAAACTTTTTTTCTGTCAAGCACTTCTCCACGATCGTTCAATTTAAATCCAAACGTTACACCGAGTTTACCTCTCAATTTCTCGTATGCCATAATGGAGTTTACACTTTTCACAAACTACAGAAAAATGTTTTTTTTTCTTTATCCAACTAAACACACCTTCATATACAAACTCAGTACAGAGACTGCAACTGCAAAAGTACAGTAATCGGAACAGAAGACTGGCCTCCATTGTAATCGAATTACCAGATTTTAGAAAGAGAAGAAGATTGTTACGCTCTCACTTGCACATAGTGTAGACATGGCTATTCTATAAGGAATGAGGGGGACGAATCCCAGAAAAGTATGTATTTCATATGCTAGGAAGATGAGCTTACAACAAGGTGGAAGTTTTCTTGGAAAACCATAAAACTTAATAAGGGTTTCGCATTGTGTTTCAACTTTCAATAGAGGTAGACAAGGTCACTGTCCTCTTATCTCCATCTCTTTCTGAAGTGTTTGTGCAAAGATTTTCCCTACACTACCTGGTTTACAGTTAGAAAATAACAGTACTATTATGCTTTTAAGTAAGCAATTTCCGAGAGAGAAATATTGTCGGAATTTTTACTAAGATGATGTATTAACAAAATAATAATTAATATGAACTACATCCGGTTAATTTTAATCGACTCAATTATTCGATTAAATATTTTTGATCGATTAATCTTACAACAGAAACTGATCGATTAAATCCGACAACACTAATAATAACACTAATATAACACTAATATAATAATGAATTAAAATATGAAATTCAGAGAAGAATTAATTTGGTCAATAGAGCCTATTATGCGCTTTTATCTGTGCTTAAAAGCAAAATAATAACCAGAGAAATCAAACTGAATATATACAAAACTCTAATTAGGCCAGTGGCATCATACGGCTCAGAATCATGTTCATTAAAAAAGGAATCATGTAAGTACATGAATAGTAATTTTCGAAAGAAAGATACTGAGGAGAATTTTCGGAAGTGCACAGGTGGGCAATACATGGAGAATCAGGTACAACAAGGAGCTGTACGATATGTTTGAAGAACCAGATATTGAATCCTTCATTAGAATATCTAGATTGAGATGTTTGGGACATGTTGGACGTACGGAGAACCTTAGGAAGGCTAAGATGGTTACCACACAAAAAATAGAGGCAACAAGGTTGAGAGGAAGACCACGATCGCGTTGGATGGATTGTGTGAAATGTGATTTGGCGAGATTTGGAATCCGGAATTGGATGAAACAGGCTGAGGATCGTGAAGGATGAAAGAAAATCATTAATGAAGTTAAGGCTCTCTTGGGCTGTAGTACTAACTAAGATGGAGAAGAAGAATTTCCGTGCTATAATTTAAATTTAAGTTGAATTATTTAAAATTTTATTAAGAGAATTTTCATTGAACAAAACTTAATTATTGTCCCACTTATAATTTCACTCGCAGCATATCGTTTACAAAACTGTTATAATTTATTTATAACTTTTCTACGTCATAAACACTGGAGTGTTTTGGTATAATTTATATCTGAGGATTTAAATTAAAACATCTCGTTCACTTTGTCATCGTCTTCTTTAATAAAACTAGAATCACCGCCACCCAGTTCATACGCCAGCATGTTTGCTTGTTGTGTCGGAGTTTTCTTCGGGCGTGGGTTTGATTCCCGCTTGGGCTGATTACCTGACTGGGATTTTTCCGAGGTTTTCCTCAACTATAAGACAAATGTCAGGTAATTAATGGCGAATCCTCGGCGTGATCTCGCCATATTCCATCTCACTTTCGTCAATTCCATCGACACTATATAACCTGTAATCTGCAAGTAGCAGACAAAGCTGGATTTCTCATTTATGATTTCCTTCAGAGAATTTATATTTTCATGAAATTGGATTATTCTGTTGTAATTCCCCTGAGGGAACGAATATGTTTAAAACTGGATTCTTCCGTTTGTAATTTTAATGACAGTATTTTCAATATTTCGGGTGGACAAAATTTTCTCCTGAGAATTTATACTTTTTCATAAAACCAGAATCGTTATGTTAATATTTTCTTCAGAAAATTTATATTTGTATGAATAGTGATTCTTTTGTATAACTATCCTTCAAAAAATTTATATTTTTAATAAACATGAATTATTTTCACCATAATTT
The DNA here is from genome assembly GCF_040183065.1 of Periplaneta americana. Lineage (NCBI taxonomy): Eukaryota > Metazoa > Arthropoda > Insecta > Blattodea > Blattidae > Periplaneta > Periplaneta americana. The sequence continues at coordinate 93,879,587 of NC_091122.1, read as the reverse complement.
CCGTCAGGGAATCTATTTTCTTAATGGAAATGCATTCTTTTGTCTACTCTTTCCTTCAAAGAATTTATATTTTTAAAATTAAATTGTATTATTCGGTTGTAGGCATAATTTCCTTGAGGTAATTTATATTTTTTTATTGAAACCACATCCTTTGTTTGTAATTTACACTACCCGATAGATTTAGGTTCGACTTTTGGCCGTGAACTAGACATTTATTTTCTGTAAATAGGACCTAATGAATTTTCTTGTCCTCTCTTCTTCTGTACTGTTTTAGCAGCGGTCTGGCGCCACGCAGACCACATGATCAGAGAGTCCCACTACTTGTGACTAATGTTGCTTCGTAATCTCCAATAAGTTGAAGACAGAGCGAACCAGGGGGTCCATTTCTAGGTGATAGATTCTGAAGATACATTAGATGAAGCTGAATTATTTTGGTTATAATTTTCACGACAATATAGTATCATAACTCATTCTGAAGGCCATGTTGAAAATCTTTTCTTACATTTGCAAGGATGCAGAGGTTCTGACCGAGGACGATGACTGCAGTCTGACGAGTGCGTGTGCAACTTGCGTGGAGTTTGAAACGCCCGTTCCACGTACAGAGCCTGGGATATTCTTATTCTGCGGTCATCACACCACCCGCAGCGTCACTTTGATTCGCTTCTTACGCCCACACCGTGGTACGCAGTTCCTCGTTTACAGAGGCTATTTCCAGGGTTGGTAATATGAAGTTACTTGGAGAACACATGTTCAACGACTGTTCACTAAAGCTTGCTTTGAAACGTTACGTATCATTCATCATGTAAGATCGTCTTGATACTTGCAGGAATTTCATTTCACATATATTTTTTAAAGATAACCACCTAATACAAATGATATGATATGATATGATATGATATGATATGATATGATATGATATGATATGATATGATATATGTGATATGATATGATAATATGATAGGATATGATATTTATTTGTCAGTCAACTTTACAATTCACAGTTATGGTGGGCCTTCACATTTCTGTTTTTCGATCCACCATCCCTTTAATACATGCAACCCTTTTCTATTAATATATTCATTTGCCGAGTATTTCTTGATTACTTTCTAATGTTCTGTTTTAACTGAATTGCTGTATGTCCTTCCCTCTCTATCCTCTCTCATACCTAGACTGTTTCTCATCCATTTATCGCTAACCTATTAAATATTGCATATTTCTTCCTTAATAATTTGCATTATTTATTTATTTTCTTCTCTACTCTCAAATCTACCTACTCTCAATCATTATTTTCCAGCTATTTTCTCCTACATTAGTTGCTAACTTTTCCCTTTTCTCTATTTTACAACACTTATATCACTTATTTTTTTCTATCCTCTGTTTATTTACGTATTGATCTCTTTCTCTTCGCTTCACTCTTAAATTTCCTATTTTATGACCTCTTTCTATATATTAATTTCTATAATAATCCTACAGTTACAGTACCCTGATAAGTTACTACTCCCACAACATTGAAAAACATGAAATATCTAATTCACTTAATTACACTTCCAATTTCTTTCTCTTCACTTCACATTTATTCAGATGTTTTTTTTTTTCACTTTAATTCTCTTTTATTCATTATTTGTTAGTCTATATTTTTATATTCTTACACTATCTTCTTACACTTAGCACTTTCTTCTCTGTTCCCATTCTACCACTTTTTCCAACCCTAACTTTCTTGCACTCACTTTTTAGCACTCTTCTTCTTCGCTAATAATCTCTCCAAACCCCTATCTATTCTGTCCTCACAATCACTAATATCTGGTACCTAATACAAATGTAATACAATTGTTATAAATCTGGTATGGAATTTTAGGACACGTGGAAAGGTATCATAAATCACCAGTGAAATTCTTACGTTACACAACAAGCAAATAACTTATTAAATAATAATGCATGTCAACAGCAAATGCTCAGCGGCGTGGACGATCACCTGATTGAACAGCTTGCACCAGTTGAATTCGTACGTGTGCAGCCTCAGATTCTTGTGAAGGACTTTGTGAACAGTCGAACGCGGCAAATTCAATTCCCTGGCGACAATGCGAATGGGCTTACAAGGGCTTCGAACAAAAGCACCTTGCACACGTTCAATGTCCTCCACACTTGTACTTCGCTGCCCACTGCCCTTTTTGCCGCAACACACTCCCATTCTCCATAAATTTTCGGTGCCACTCCAGGATTTTTTACCATGATGACGGTTCTCTTCCATATTGGGTCCGGATGTGACGTTGCATCAATGTATCTGATCGTGTCTCGATAAACCAGAACACAATGTGCCATCTCCAGAGGTATCCAGATCTTCTTCACTGTCAGATTTCAGATGTCACGAAAATTCACAATTGCGGCCAAAAAACGCATTTCAACAATCCAACAAAATTCCCATAAAAATTTTGACAGTTTCTGATTAACATGCTGAAAATCGCATCCTGATATCGTGTCTCAATAATTTGTTATTTACATCTGAATTTGTAAAGGTTTCATGTGAACACCCTGTATGTCTTTCTATCAACCGGCTTATCTGTCTCTGTCCGAATTTCTCCATTACAAATTTAACCATCTACTTATCTACCTATCTATAGTGAGGATCACGTAAGAGTAGTTCTTAAAAGACTAATTTGGCCGTCTTTTCAGTGTTTCCAACAAAATAGCCTACTAAATATCACACCAAAGAGGGTAAAGTCATAATGCCATGTAGCCTACTATAATAATAATAATAATAATAATAATAATAATAATAATAACAACAACAATAACTGTTGTGGGATTTAATCGTTTAATCTAATCGATTAATCAATCAATTTCTGTTGTAAGATTAATCGATCAAAAATATTGAATCGAATAATCGAATCGATTAAAATTATTCAGTTGTAGTTGATATTAATTATTATTTTGTTAATAAACTCATACTAAAAATTCCGGGGACAGTCTTCTGTTTCGACCGCTGTAGTTTTGCAGTTGCATTTTCTGTACTAAGTTTGTATATGAAGGTTGTGTGTTTAGTTTCACAAAAAAAAAGATCAGTTTTCTATGGTTTGTGAAAAGTGTGAACTCCGTTACGTCATATGAGGATTTGAGAGGTAAACTCGGTGAAACTTTTGGATTTAAGTTGAGCGATCGTGGAGAAGTGCTTGATAGAAAAAAAAATTTTTTTTCGTGTTTAGTGACGCAGGAAACATTGTTACTAAACGTAGATCGGCTCTTTATTCGGAGCATGTGAATGAACTCACATGTTTAAAATCATGGATGAAGCAGCATTAAGTAGGTGAGTCTTCATACTTTTTGTTGTTTATGTTTGTCTCAAAAATTCCCGGAGAAATTGACACAATAAATTATAAGCCTCATAATAAATATGTTAGTAAGTAATTAAAATAGTTGTTTTGTAATATAACGATAAAATATATACAAATGTAACACATTTAATAGGCTACTTATGCTTATCACTGAACATAAGTTTAATTTAACAATAATTGTGTATTACAGTAAGTATATTAAAACATTTCTTCAACTCGATCAAAACTCGATTAATCGATTAAATTCAAATAGTTAATCGATTAAATATTTCGATCGATCAAGAGCACTAAATAATAATAATAATAATAATAATAATAATAATAATAATAATAATAATAATAATAATAATAACAATAATAATAAAATTCTCTTTCAAACTCGTAAAACCGCCGTCGTATTCCAGCAGACCTTTGTGGAAAAACGATATATTGGGACAGATATTCTCTAGGAACATCCATTTTCTTAGTCTTAATTTCACCAATAAATTCTGTATTATCAATTCGTTGACATTTTCTCATGAAGAGATCTCCGGTCTTATCAGCCAATAGTAAGTCGGCATATCTGAGTTGAAAGAGACTACGAAAGAAAACAAAACTCCCTACATTCCATAGTATGTATTTAATCTCCTGAACGATGTATCTTTTGAGCCACTATTATTATTATTATTATTATTATTATTATTATTATTATTATTATTATTATTATTATTATTATTATTGCTACTTGTGCGTGTTTCAGGGCCACGCACCTCTATACGATTAGATCTGTGTTGTGTATCAGTCTGAAACAAATGCACGTCGCCAAGCGTGAAACAAAAGAAGAGCTTGTAATTTGTATGCCTCATAACTCTTCCGGAAGAGCGATCTGCCCAGAGAACGCGACTCTGCTAATCACCGGGTTCTTGGTGATAATTATACGTGTGAGGGCTAAATAGCTGTGTGGCGTCTTGTTGATACGCCTTGGTGATGTGCAATTTGTCTCAATTATAAATTAGAATGTACAATTCTCATAAAATTACAACTTTTCTGAGATAAAAGCAGCCTAAACGTGATGATAATCGTTCATCTGAATTTCATATTAATGTAAATAAAAAAAATCACAGTTATGTTCAATATTAAAATGGTTTCGTTTCTTAGTAACTAGATTCAGTTAATTGTTATGTTTTAATGCCTATAAAAAAGATGCACTCTAAGGTTCCATTGCAATTACTAAAGGAAAAATAATTTATCTTGAAAACTATTGCCTTACGTGAATTTGATGATTATCACCTACCAGCCATACACCTTTAACAAGATCTTGTTAACGCTACAAAGGACCGACTCTAATAATGCATATATAATTATCTTAGCCAAGATTTCCATAGGTCAGTTTTAAATTAATACAGTTTCATCTTCTAGCAACCATAGTTATGTAGGGTACTTAACAAAGATCTCAGTAATTCCACGTATTAAGTTAAGATTGACTCTAGAGTAAAGTAAGGCTCTTGTAGTTAATAATTGAACCACATAGCAAAATTGTTGTACTACGATTCCTTTCAGTTTTGAATTTAATAGTTTCTTATCTTGTAAAAGTTTATATAAACATACGTAGGCTTATATACTTATGTACTCTACATACAAGATGATTCATGAGGATTTACCGTCACTTACGGAGCTTATTTCCGAAGACATTCTGAGCAAAAAATGTCATATAAACATTTGTCCCAATCTCAATATTTTCAGAGTTACACTAATTTGAAGCTGTTAGTAAAATACTTTTTTTCTTTAGTTTTAAGGTTAAAAAAATATTACAAACAGAGAAAGAACTATTCAGAAGTGTCATTTATTTAATTGCCTAGTGTTCTGAAGCTAAAAATGTGCTGTTAATTGCTTTGTACAGATTTTGTTTCCCAATTTTTAACTAAAAATGACATCATTCTTACGCACTTATCACAAAAACTTACAGGCTACAAATCATATGACTTTAGGAACTTGATTCTTTACAGTTTAATTATGCATCCTACTGTACAGTTGTCAAAACAAAAAGTGGCCGCTATCCTGAAACAAAGTTCCCTTCGGGTATCTTCGCTACAATTCGGAGAAAGGCGATGTTACATGTTGTTGGATCACGTTGCCTGATATCTACAGTTATAATTGAAGTATTCTGTGTGTTATTCGATAGCGTAATGGTAGCGTTCAGGCCTCTTAACGTGAGATCCTGCGTTCGACTATAACTTCATGCTTTTTATGTTCTTTTTTGTTCTGTTTTTGAGAGAGACAAACTATATATTATAATGGCTCCTATCTCTTTTACGATTATTTTAGTAATTAACATCAGGTTCATTAACATATTATGCCATGACTTTATCATTATGATATTGTGGCTGCAAATTGAAAGAAAAAATATTTTATTCTCAATAAAAATATCTTTCGTGGCATAAACAAAACAAATTTACTGGCGTCGGCCTTAAAACATTCAAACAATTAAGCGTTCAAAAAACAAAACAAAAATCCACAATTCAATATTTAGTCTATCTTCCTCTTATCTCGATCATCTTGCAGTCGAGTGGGCATGGAATCGACTAGTCTTTGCAAATAGCGACTGTTCTTATACACGATATTCCAGGCATTCTGAACATACATACATAAGTGTTCTGTCCATGGGCAGGTCTTTCATTGCAAACCCAGCAATCTCCAATCTTTCCTATTTTCTGCCTTCCTCTTAGTCTCCGCATATGATCCACATATCCTATTGTCGTCTATTATTCTTTTCAACCAGAGACCCAACCAATTACTTTTTCTCTTTCTAATCAGTTTCAGCATCATTCTTTCTTCACTCACTTTTTCAAACACAATTTTATTTCTTATTCTGTCTATCCACTTCACACGCATCGTTCCTCTCCACATCCACATTTCAAATGCTTCAATTCGTTTCTCTTCATTTCGTCGTAATGTCCATGTTCCTTCCCCATACAATGCCACACTCCACACAAAGCACTTCACTAGTCTCTTCCTTAGTTCTTTTTCCAGAGGTCCGCAGAAGATCCTTTTTCTTCTATTAAAAGCTTCCTTTGTTCATGTTTGCAGTTTTTCTTGGGAAGGATAGGCCTAAATGCGGTAACATCCCGTTGCTTTCCGCACACCACTATCTCTTTCGCATCTTATTAAATTCCAGAGGGCCCAAGCGTGGAGATGAGGAGAGTGGATTTGACTAATTGGGCCCTCCGGACTTCACCGAAAGTCACGGCAAGGGTTAAATATTAATTCTATTAGGATGTTTGACCCGATCAGAGACCGGGAAATCTCAATTAGTCTTTGCCCCCCGCATCCTGGACTAGCTTCTACGAATCATCAGAAAATCTTAGAGTGTGATTGAGCCAATTTTTCCGAAAATGTTTCCACACTTTTGCCCTCGTAGCTCAGCGGACGAACGTCGAAATTTAGATGTCAACGTCTCAGTTTCAATTCCTCGTTACTCCTTTTCATTTTATTGTGGTTCAAGATAGTATAATGTAATAATACAAAAAGAAAAAATAAAAGCAGTATTATGCAACTGAATTTTTCCAAACCTGACATTAAATTTATGTTATTTATATCGCTAAAGAACGATTACAATATAAATAACTTGAATATTATTTATACAGTATCACTAAAGAACGATAACAGAATATAAATGATAAATATCGGTTTGTTTAATTAATATAAGATATTGTATAACACGTATTTAATTATCTAAATAAAATAACCTATTTTACAAAGAAAGATGTTTATTTGTGTCATAATAATTACTTACATAAAATACAGATTATTTATATTGCGAAAGAACAATAACAATATAAATAACTTGAATATTATTTTATAATGCTAATAAAGGAAAACAGAATATAAATGATAACTTGAATATTATTTATATCGCTAAAGAACGATAACAGAATATAAAAAACGTGAATATTATTCATATCGGAATTTCACAGATTTATTACAGATGTATTTAAGAAATTTTAGAAGAATAGTAATTAGTAACAGTGTCCTATTTATTCTTCTTGGAGCCAAATTTGTAACTTTTAAAAGTGTGGTTACTATGTTGAAGTGTATGTGTTGTAACGGATGCTTGATTTGTTATGTATGTGAGTCAGTTATGTGATGCTTGATGTCGTCGCAATGTCGTAATTATAGTTTGATTGTGTTTGTGTGACTATTGTGTATTAATTTATGATGCATGGTACGGAAAGCTGCATATTTGTGTTATAGAAGTGTTACGTATGTGTGTTGTTAATGTTTTTGTATGTTGCAAATTGATACCTGATATTTGTTTTGCAATCGCAATGCCTAATTTACGGATTGTTTATGTTTTGTTTACATCGCGTAAGCTAATTTAATTTTCTTTTCCATTTCTCTTTATGCTTATCTTTTTTGTGTATGAAACTATAGCCCTGACATACATATGTAAAATAGGGTTAATCCCCATTGGAGATACAATAATAATTATTATTATTCATATCGTTATAAAACGATAACAGAATACAAATGATGACTTGAATTTTATTCATATCTCTAAAGAACGATAACAAAATATAAATAACGTGATATCCATAAAAAACGATAACTGAATATAAATGATAATTTGAATATCATTTACATCGCTAAAGAACGATTAAAAAATAAAATGAAAACTTGAAGAAGGCCCGAACCCACGACCTTTGAATCATTAAAGAAGCACTCTACCGGTGATCTACGAGGCGCAGATATGGAACACTTTCATAGTTACGTAACTGCTTGTACAAGCACATGCATCGTGTAACATCGCCGCGACCCGAAGTGGACTTTGAAAATATTCGCTATTCACGAGTGCGGCCACTTTTTTTTTTTTTTTTTTTTTTGACAGCTGTACATTCTTAAAGAATTTACAAGAGTGGCGTGATCTGTAACAATTGTTGTGATAAATGCGGAAGAAAATGTAATTTTGTAATTAAAAATAAAAAAAAAACACTTTGTACGAAGCAACTATAGAATTCACAACACATTTTTAGCTTCAGAATACTGGCTAATTAAAGAAATGATACTCCTTAATAGTTAATTTTTATCTGTAATATCCTTTTACACTCAAAACTAAAGAATAATAGTATTTTACAAACAACTTCAAATTAGCGTAATTCTGAAAATATTGAGATTAGCACAAATGTTTGTATAAATTTTTTTGCTCAGAATGTCTTCGGAAATAAGCTCCATAAGGGACGGTAAATCCTCGTGAATCACTCTGTATGTAGTTAATGAAAAACTTATTAATGCCACATAAAATACATCAGAGATAATGTACCCTATTTTGTTAATATTTAAATAGATTCTATTATCCATTAGAAAGGGAGAAATTCATGATGTCAACGTGTACGTCATATAACTTACACATATCGTTAAATACATACATATAGAATATAGTCAATAAATAACAGATTAATGCCACATAAAATACATTAGACAGAGAATATGTACTGTGATTTGTTAGTCTTTAAGTAGATTCTATCTTCTATTAGTAAGAAAGAAATGCATGATTTATTGCAGAAAATAATGTGTATTTTCAATTTACATTTCTGTGAAATTTCTGAAAACCGGTGTGATGTTTTAGCACACACAAGTTTATATATCATAGGGCCTATACCTATGTAAATATAGACTACTGATTACAAACAAGGCCTCTATTTGGCAGTGATTCAAACTTTGCTCGAAATTACTAGTAACTTCGTTTGTACCTAAATGTATGACTCGAAACCACAGAGTAAGGACTTGTTTGAAACTGTTTTTGAACAATTCATTTTGGTTATTGTTGAGAGATTTACTTACAATGGCAACTTAATATTAATATGATCTGACGCAACACAATTATTATTATCGAAGAAAAAATACAGTCCAAACTGTAATGTCTCTTACAGACTATAAAAAATGTAATATACCTAATAATTATATTTATGAATATTTTTCTAATGTCTTTGAAATTGAAAATAGCTACATTTTGGACTAATACCCTGCGAAAAAATGCGTTCGATCCTGATTACACTAATCTTATTATTACCGAGCAAAGTATTCGAGATGCTATGAAGGGCATGAATATTGACACTGCTTCTGGTCATGATAAGATCCTATCGAAAGTTGTTAAGGAGCTTAATTGTGCAAGGGTTGATAGTAAAACTACTACCATAATGCTCATGTGGGGATATTTTCCTAAAAGTTTTAAAATCGTCAGAACTATCTTAATTTATAAAGCAGGTGATTGTAACTTACCGGAGAATTATTGAGAGAGCTACAGAAAAAATATATATATTTCTCTGAGCTATCGGAATTACAACGCGAATTTATGCCAACTCCTGGTGCATTAATTAATTCCTCATTGACTAATAGCTGTTTGACAAATCTCAAAATGAAAGAGAAACACTGTACCTTACTTCTACTTGATGTTTCAAAAGCATTTGACAACATAGGGCAGTGCTGCCGAACTGAGGCTTTTTCGGTGCTCGAGGCTACAACAATCAGATTCGAGACTCTCCCCGTAGCCGCGTAACGAAAGGTGAGGTGTCTTCGGTTCTTATAGCGAACACGGCGCGGGCCATGGAATTGCGAGACACTGGCGAGATTTGCGGCCTTAAGAGAAGAAACTGAAATATTTTTAAAGGAAAAAAAAATTCTACGTACCTGAATTGGAAGATGACGTTTGGTGGCAAGACCTTGGATTCCTGTCCGACATGTCTACCAAATTAAATGACCTTAACGTAAGTCTTCAGGGAAACGTTTCGCTGGTCCTACATTTACGTGACAGAGTCAAACCGTTTAGTCTTAAACTGTCCTTGTACCGTACGCAGCTAAGTACAAATAATTGAGAGAATTTCCCGACATTTCGATTATTTTGTTCGTATTTGAATACAGTCAGAATGGAAAATTTTATTAGTCATTTGCACAGCCTATCTGAAGAATTTAAGCAACGTTTCTCTGACTTTGATCGAATGACAAATAAGTTTGTACTATTCACTTCCCCTTCCTTATACAGCAGATCCTGTCCCAAGGTTATTCGGGAGATTTTGCTTCCGAACTTCTCGAACTACAGTGCGACTCTGCGTTGGAAGATAAGTAAAAGACATCAACGATTGACGAATTTTGGAAAGCTGCTGTAAGAACGCTACGATTTTCTACTTTAGATGCTTTTGTTGCAAATGTGTTTTCATTGTTCACGACGACCTACATTTGTGAAGCTGCATTTTCATTAATTAAATTAACAAAGTCACAATCACATTCAAAAAGTTATTAAAGTCTAAACTCAGATCTCGTTTTTTAAAACTATATGCTCTCAATTGGAAATTACTTCTCAATTACTATAATCTAACATTTTCTAGTACATCTACTTTGGCACACATATAAATGATAATTTATAGTAATTTTATACAGAAAACTGCTGCTAAAAATTTGTGGTTTAGGCAACTCTGGCACTGAGCCACTCATAGACCTATTATCTTAACAGCGATTTTCGCACGTCAATTTTAAAATTACGGTAGCACGATTTGGTATCCTAGCAACTAAGTAAGATTAACCAAAAAAATTAATTGGCTCCTGAATTCAACTGTAATTAATAAGCGCATAATATGAACTTAAGAGGAATTTCCTCGCGTCGTATCCCACTGGCTCTGTGCAGCCCTGCTGACAGATGGACCGGCTCCCACTAATGTGTCGCTACCTGAGGCGAGACTTCTTGAGGAAGAGCAGTACAAGTGCCAGCAGCAAGTCACGTACTGCTCCTGATGGATTGCTTGTTAACAGCAGTCACTTCAGTGGTTCTACTGCCGGAAAGCAAGTGAAGGTTCATAATACGAGCAACTCGTATGTATTCCGATTCTTACGTTGTCTCGTACTGAATGCGACTGCGCGTCTGGAAGTGCCACTGTTACTGCACCTCATCTTCCTTTATCTTCTTGATCTTCTTTTTCTTCATGTTCCCTTTTTTCCACATTTCTCCCTAGTCTTCTTTTCTTCTTCCTTTTTATCTCCGTTTCCGTTTTCATTATCTCTTCGTGTTCTTTTTCTGTATTATTATTCATCTCTTCCTGCTCAGGTCTTCTTCTTACGTCCTCCCCCCTTCTCTTATTCTCTTTTCCATGTGAGACTTTATGACCGCCTTGTACTCATTAATTCAATAATTCTTTCTATCAATTTTCAATCGATTCCTTAATTCACGTAGACTATTCATCACGTACTCTTTCATAAATTCATCAAATTTATTCCATTAATACATATCTTTGGTCAGTGGGAAAAAGCAGATAAGTCAAAAAATAATAATTTTTCAGGAGAGACTTTCTTTTTAATTTACTCTGAACTGAATGTAAGTATAATAATGAAATTCATGTATGTTAAAGTAAGATCCTTTTCAATTTAAAATACAAGAAAATTTATTTAAATAATTATAAAAAATATTAGACTTATGTGATTAGGTACAACAGAAAAATCGACTTTTACTTGTGTGCCTTTTCCCGCCGACCAAAGATATAATCATTCAAACAATTAATTAAAATCGTTAAATTGATCTAAATTCATATGTACAGTCTGATCTGTTTGGGTATGGATAATATTAATTTATTAATATAAAGCTGTTATGATAATAGGAACAATTTCCTGCTGGTTATATGATGATTAAAAGATGGGAGTTTCCATATACGACAATCAACAATGCATAATCTGAAAGGACAAATGAAAATCGTAGATGATTAAAATGGCTACTACAAATCAACATCGGGCACACTGGTATGCTAAATTTGAGAGTGTTAAAGGAGTTGAAAGGAAATTTCGACGTCACTATGGTGTGCGTAATGTACCTAAATACGATTCCATAATGTTGTGGTATCGAATATTTCTAGCAACAGATTCTGTGTAAAAAAAAAAAAAAACATACAGGAGGTTGCAAACGAAACCCAGTACGAGAAGCAGCTATCTCTTGGCTTGGTCCTCAGACTCCCCAGATCTAACCCCTCCTGACTTCTTCGTGTTACGTTTTTGTTAATTACATTGTCTATTCGCAGAAACCCAGGAATATTGATGATCTGAGAGTAAAAATTACTTCAACAAATCACGTCTCTTATGTTACAACGGACATGGGCTGAATTGCATCACCGTTATGAGTTGTACAGAGTGCACAATGGGGGTCGTGTTGAGTTCTGAGGAATCTCCCATCTTTCAGTGTTGTATGCACAAAGTTTCAACAAATAAAGTTCAGTAGTAAATGTTTTACTGTGTTTTCATTTTATTCATACCCAAACGGATCACTCTGTATAATTTATATCATTTAATTCTATTCATTGATAAAATTATTCATCCAATTCATCAATAAACTCATTTATCAAATTCATGTATAAACTCTTCCATCCTTTTATCCATTCCTTACACATTCATTCATCCAATTCATTAAATTCGCTCAAGCACCTATTTATCGAACTAAGTTCGTTCTCACATTCATTCACAAATTATTGAATTCGTTCTTACACATATTCATTAAATCCGTTCATACACTCATTCTTAAATTCATTAAATTCGTTCATACACCTCATTCTTCAATAAATTAAATTCATTCATACACTCATTAATCAATTCATTAAATTCGTTCACACACTCATATATCAAATTCATTACATTCGTTCATATACTCATTCATCATTCATTAAATTCGTTCATATACTCATTCAACATTCATTAAATTCGTTCATATACTTCTTTCCTTTGAAATTTACCTACGACGTTTCGTCACAGTTTGATTTTATTTTAAGTAGTAGCACAATCTAATATATACAGTCACGAAGATCAATACGTAGGGAATATGCATCTATAGATACTGTAGTGTGCTAACCACTAGCATCGCTACTATCGTCTCATCACAGACAATGCGAAATAGTACCGGCACAGTCTATTGTTCCTAGTACCCTCACAACTCAAGCTTCGTGACTCTATATACAAGACTGTGGTGCTAGTAGTATGTCGTAATTATTCCATCTTTGTTAAAAAAAACTTATGCCAGGAACTTTCCTGCCGATTTCTGAACGTGAAATTTGCTTGGGCGGAGAAAACGAAAGTGAAGAACTTTTTATTTTTATCGTTATTTTGTTTACGTATCATAATGACGAGTTTATGTTGCGTCCATAGTTACAATATGTTTCCTAAATGTTAGAATAATCCTCCTAAAATGGCGGCGAAGTGACTTGGAAATTGTCATTCTGAGTCATTTCTAGTTAGCGTTCAGGAATCCATTTAGCAAATAATGTTCTCATACACAGATCATGGTCTACGTCACGATGAAAAGATACGTTCATTAAGAAGATATTCTCTAACTTTATGATATACGTGTGAATCCAATTCGTTGATCATCTAAAATCATGTCATGCACGGCATCGGTATTTTCTGGAGTTGTCACAGAAACAGTTTCTTTTTTTAGTCAGTTATTTAAGAACGTTGTATCAACTACCAGATTATTTAGCGCCGATGAGATTGGTGATAGCAAGATGGTATTTGACAAGATGAGGCCGAGGATTCGTCTTAAATTTTCTGAGATTCATCTTAGATTGGGGAGAACCTCGAAAAAAACCAAACCAGATAATCAGCCCAATCGGGAACCGAACTCAAGCCCGAGCGCAATTCTGGATCGGCAGGCAAGCGCCTTAGCCGACTGCGCTATGCCGGTGGCTCAGAAACAGGTCTTCCAACACGGCGTTCTTCTTTGATATCCATTCTTCCTGTAATAAATTCGGCAACCAAATTTTATGATGACGTACGAAGGATAATGAACACTCTATGTATCCATCATATCCGCTAAATTTATATGCCGGAAAACTCTTAAAAATAGATAGCGTACTTTATCACTGATTCACACTCGATTTTATCAAAATTTAATTTTTATCTGACAATTTCTTTAAAAAATTCATAATACAGAGTTGCTTAATAGTTTTACCACCAAACATACAGTACTTCGACGGTCTTAAAGCAAAAAGTCGTAACTCATAAGCCTAAAAAAATAAAAAATTAACATTTTCGCACGATACTACTTATGGTTACTCTACGCGTATGTAAAAAATTTAATTCCCAGGCAATTTCTTTGATATAATTAACAAATCTTTGAATTTTTAACTTTCATTCATGCAGCCTGCTTAATACGTTATATCCTTCTCAGTATTGGGGGGTAACATTTTACCTAATTTTCATTTTTGTTAATAATGGCAACGAGGCTGCACTGTGAATATGTGGATTACGAAAAAAGTAAATAAACAAAAGCCTGAGATTTTTAATCCTTCTGGAAATTGTTTAATTTAAGGGATACGACCTTCTATTTTAACGCGAACTATATATCAAACATACTCTTCATGGCATCCTAGCATTATAAACAAGTTGTTACTACATCCAATATCGAGCGTAATCGGCTTATTATGGCACGCGTGCCAATAATAGCAATGACGTGTTCGCTATGATGTAATACCTGAACGCTTGGGTAGAACAGAAGGTAACGTATCATTTATTTCCGATCTTTAACAATTTTGTATCACTTTTGGAATACCACATAAAATAGTTCTGTGTTCAGAGAAACTATTAACAAAATAAAGGAACATTTGTAACATAAAATTTGATACCTAAGGTATAACTAAAGTTTGTAATACCTGCAACATCATCCATTTCTCTTTATTCAATGGCAATGCCAGGCGCAACTAATCGATACGAACTCACGAAGACTTGTCAGCTATGGATGTCGAATTTATTTATAATCTATGACTAGAGTTTCTAATACATTTTGCTATTTTTGGTAGGTTATTTTACGACGCTTTATCAACATCTTAGGTAATTTGATTCTGAATGAGATGAAGGTGATAATGCCGGTGAAATGAGTCCGGGGTCCAGCACCGAAAGTTACCCAGCATTTGCTCATATTGGGTCGAGGGAAAACCCCGGAAAAAACCTCAACCAGATAACTTGCCCCGACCGGGAATTCAACCCGGGCCACCTGGTTTCGCGGCCAGACGCGCTAACCGTTACTCCACAGGTGTGGACACATTAGGTATTCATTTCATACAATTTATAATTCTAAGAAGCCATAAAGTGTTGTATCCAACTCGTGGATAATCTTATTATGACACTCGTGAAACATTTATTCACGTCATAATCATCAAGATTACCCACTTGTTGCACAAATAACTATTTCCTTGGTAACCAATGTCGATTTTATACAAATCTGGCTTTCAGATAGTAGCTCCCCGTAAAGCAGGTTTGAATAATTTCAAGTGAAAAATTGTTCCGGAGCCGGGTATCGATCCCGGGACCCTTCTCTTAGCGCGCGAACGCTCTATCGACTGAGCTACCCCAGGAACTATATACTACACCAACCGGCTCCGGAACAATTTTTCCTTGAAATTATTCAAACCTGCTTTACAGGGAGCTACTACATGAAATCCAGATTTGTATAATACATTCGTTACTTGAGGTACGTTAACAGAAAGCTACAAATTAAGTCACACAGTATTGTGTGCACTCATAGTTGAGTTCTGGCGTCTTGTCAGCTCATTTGAGTTGTGTGGATATAAAAAGAAAAATTGTGACGGTGTCGTGTATAGTTCCTGGGGTAACTCAGTCGGTACAGCGTTCGCGCGCTAAGCTAAGGGTCCCGAGATCGATACCCGGCTCCGGAACAATTTTTCCTTGAAATTATTCAATGTCGATTTTGTTCATAAGTTTGTAACTATAAGCTATATCATTACGTCTGGTATATTAAACTTATATTCAAACTCTTTTTTTTAGATCAATCTATCCACAAGCTCATTCGTGTATTACAGTTCATTTACTTCAACGTCCATTCATTCAAGTCACTCATTGCTTACAACAGATTATCTCACTCATTTCTCTGATGTGCATTCGCTGTCAGTACTAGACTATTAATATGCATATCTGAAAGTTGTGTCAGATGCACATCTGCGGTTCTTACAGTTGTGCTGTAGTATGGGGAAGTCGTAATGAAAGCTGATAATTTCATGTACAGGTTTGTACTTACAAGCAGGTCAGAAATCATGCCAGTAGCACATCCATTGTGGCGCAGTCCTTATGCGTACGACCCGGTACACTCAAGTCGCTGCGTTTTAGAGCCATTACAATTATTATTACTGTACCTAAAAAGGCAGGGAAATCTTTTCAAATCCCTGAGGCATGCTTCAGTACGAGATTCAGCTGTTACACCGTTGCTAGGCAACAACAGCATCTAAAGTTACAAGCTCAAGCCGCCTTCTTATGAGCTTAGTACAAAGTGTAAAGAAGAAATTCATCCAGCATGAAAGAGGGAGATGTTGTGCTTACAGTACACGTTGTATTCATTCTAGAAGTTTCCCATTTTCTTTGTCATAATTTCCCTTAAATCTTCATAGCACTCCTTTTCCTAATTCTACCTGCCTGGTCATTGGCCTAGTCTAGGGTTAGCGAGATGGATTCGTAGTTCGAGGATGCTCTTGGGCGTGGTTCAAATATCTCTTGGCCTGATTAACTGGTTAGATTTTGTCCAGAAATTTTTCCTTTTCTAAGACAAATATCAGGTAATCCCTTGGCGAATCCTCGGACTTTATCTCGTCATCACAAATTCCATCGACGCTAAGTAATGGCACAGTTGGCTCTATGTCGATTTTTAAGCCATAAAATAGTTATCTATCTTTGTATCGAAAATTTCTTGTAGGTCTATGGGTGTTTTACACTGAACGTTTTATATTTTTATCTCTTATACAAGAAGATTACAAAAGCAACGTACAGCAACGTGAA
Organism: Periplaneta americana; assembly: GCF_040183065.1. NCBI lineage: Eukaryota > Metazoa > Arthropoda > Insecta > Blattodea > Blattidae > Periplaneta > Periplaneta americana. The sequence goes on along the minus strand of NC_091122.1, from coordinate 93,862,476 downwards.
TTCACTGAAAGTAGTTCAATGGTGGACTAAATAATATACTATTAGACATTATAACAGGCAACAGGAAGATATAAATTTGACATTTTGTGACTTGGAAAAAGTGTATTTTCAGACAATACTAATTAGGCTATGAAAAACACTGAGCATAGGAAGAAGCAAAAATTAATCAAGCAGTAGCAATTATTGAAAAAAACACACACACGTACACACACACACACACACTCACACAAGAACTCAAGATGCCGCATTACCCAAAACCTTCTGCTAACCCCATCTTAACCCTTAGCAGTCGCGAACCGATGCTGCCCACAACACACTCCGGCATTGCTAGGTTTCTCCCATTCGCTTCTCACCGTCTCCACCCAAATGCGCCGACTAACTCTAAAGATTCCAGATACGGAGTTTATATACATAATATAGATAATAACAGATTCGGAATAAAAAGCAATGTGAATTTGTCAAAATAATTCTATAACTCTAAGGGGCTATTACAGAGGTAGGTTCCGTGTAAATGTTTGGACA